>NC_056519.1:11342738-11352741 GCF_014905685.2 Nematolebias whitei | reverse complement strand
TGTGTGTGTGTGTGTGTGTGTGTGTGTGTGTGTGTGTGTGTGTGTGTTGATGCAGCCTTCCTCTCATTTTTGCACCGCACTAGCGGAGTCGGTGTGTGTGTGTGTCCTCAACAATACTTGCCATTTTTTGCCAGCTCTGCAGTCTGACATAGGAGATTTTTCAGCCGTGAACACTCTCTCTCCCTCAGTACTCAGCATTTTGGCATTTTCTCAATTCACTCTGTCATCTGTTGGCATGAAAAGGCTGCATACTAGTGTGTGTGTGTTTACATGTGTGTTTGCAAGGCTGGCTAGAATTTCTGTCTGTGTGCGAGAAGCCATGAAGGTGGCAAGCAACTAGTTTTCAGTCTTGGAAACTACCCTCAGCGGGTCTTTGATGCAGGCGTGTTCTAGGTTTTTAGTGGCTCGTTGAGCGAGATCCTTCTAACGGACTCAAATGTGAGCGGGCCTTATTATGGTGTCATAATCCCTAGATTTTAAATGTGTCCACTTAACCCAGCTTCCATCCATCCATCCATTATCTTCCACTTATTCTGAAGTTGGGTCGCGGGGGCAGCAGCTTGAGCAGGGAGGTCCAGACATCTCTTTCCACAGTCACCTCTTCTGGGAGGATTCCAAGGTGTTCCCAGGCCAACCGAGAGACGTAGTCTCTCCAGCGTGTCCTGGGTCTTCCTCGGTGTCTCCTCCCAGTTGGACTTACCAGATGCCTGAACCACCTCAACTGGCTCCTCTCGATGTGGAGGAGCAGCGGCTCTACTCAGAGTCTCTCACAGATAACTGAACTCCTGCGGAGGAAACTCATTTCAGCTGTTTTTCAGCAAATTCTTTAGCAATAAGGATTCACACGGCATTTTTGCAGGAAATTTGATTTCTTTAGTTTTAAATGTGTTGCTGTTCAGTTTATACATGTTGAAATGTGTCAGGATATCGGATATGTTGCTCTTTCAGTCACACTTTTTGTCATGACTTTAGCTTTCCTTATACTGTTTCTGTTTGTTTCTTCTTTCTGTTTTTGTTTTCCTCCTTTGAAGAGCGTTGACTCTGTTCTTATTAATATCTCCCCTGTCTTATGTCTCGCCACACGTTTTCGGTGGAAGTCGTAGCAGGAAGTGCTCAGGTGTATTAATGATGAATGGATACCTTTCAGGGGAGGCCCAGCTGTTGTTCATGCCGGCTCGCTGCTGTTGTTTAGCGGTGTGCTGAAGGGAATTAAACCGTTGTTAAAGTCAATAATACTCCCTGTGCTGATAATGCTGCCTGTTGTTTAAAAAAATGTCTTTGTTCTCAGTGTCCTGTGTGTTTTCTTAGCCTGCAAGTATTCTCTAGATTTGCATGGGTTTTATCGTGTTTTTGTATTTTTCTTGCATTTTGGATTAATTTTCTTTTGTTTGTCTTTAAATTTGTCCAAATTTTGTGTCAATTATTTTTGGTTTTGTGTCTTTCCTTTGATTTTTTTGTTTGTTTTGTTTTGTTTTTGACATATTCGTGTTTCGTAAAAATTTAATGTTGATTTTTTTTTTTTGTCGTTGTTCTTTCCCCGTGAGCTTTTTCCCACAAAGCAAGGGAAATGATGGGTGTGATGTAGAAAAGGAGTTTCTGATCATTCTGATGTGCTTGGAAAAGCATTATTGAACCCAAGGATGGAGAAGACTTGGGCCTACCAATAACAGTCACTTTGACAATAAAACCTCTTAACTGGATTTTTACCAGCAGCTTGTTATTGAAGCACGTCTTGTTTCTATTACTATGTATTTTCAATTAAAAATACCAAAGATAACACTGTTTGAGACATGAAAACTTTTTTTATCAGCACTAAAGACATTTTCAAACAGCTGTCAGTTGACGGTACAGTAGTAGATGATCAGCTGATGGATGATGCAAGTCAATTTGAGAACTTTAAAAGCTTTTTAAAGATTCTGACTTCCTGAAAGCAAAATATAAAGAAGTGAGGGATGACTCAAATTGTGCAAAAATAAAAAGAAAAAGAAAATCTTACATCAGAGTGATCAAAGAAGGATACAGTGAAGCAGCAGAGACGAAGCAGGAAGAAGTGTGAGAACAAGAGAAACCGAGAAGTACAGAGGGGGATATATTTAGAGAGAAAGAGGGAGAGAGTTTTAGCCTCCCAGCTAGAAGCATGACTCATCTTCTGCCAGCTGACATGAGGATGGATGAAGATGATGAGGAGGGAGATGGACAGAGTCCGGGAGAGCGATAGAGAAGGAGGAGGAGAGGGGAGAGCGGGTGTGACCAAGTCAGTAGAGGGAAAGAGAGGGAGGACAGCTAGGAGAGAGGAGGTGGAAAGGAGTGAAGACGAATGAAAACAGGAGGGGTTTCCACAGCTGTACAGAAAAACAAAGAGGCAGATTTAAACCCCATGGCTTCTCCAAAGCTGTTTCAGTCCAACTGCGTGTCCCTCAGGGTGTGTGACAGAGACAGCACGAAATAAGCAGTAAATCTTCCCTCTGGCGGCTGCATTTGGCAGGTTGCTGCAGAACGTGTGTGTTTATGATTAATAGATATGAATATAAAGAGAGTGACGGAAAGAAAGAAGCAGTAGTTTTAGGATTGTAAATGAAACTAGAGAAATTGTATTTCCTGCGAAAATGCAGTGTGAATGCTTATTGCTGAAGAACTTGCTGAAAAACTGCTGAAATTAGCTAAAAACTTGTGCTGGAATGTAGCTGACATGACAGAAATAACTCATATTTGATTAATTAGATTTAAAATAGCAGAAATGAGCACAAAGACTGTAGGTAGGAAATTAACTTAAAAAAGTTTATTTGAGCAACAAAAAAGCTGAAAAGGCTGAACGAAGCTTAAGCTACTAGAAGGAGGCGGAAGGAGCTGAAATGAGCTAAAAAGAATGTTGAATTAGCTGAAAAATCTAAATTTTGCACAAAACCGCTAAAAAGTAGCTGAAATAGTATCTGAAATAGAAAAAGCTGAAAGGAGCACAACTAGCTGAAATTAGCAGAAAGAAGTTAATTAGCTGAAAGTAGCAGAAATTACCATGAAAAACTTTATTTTATCTGAAAACAGCTGAAGTTAGCTAAAATATGCTAAAAAGTAGCTAAAAAGCTGCATTTAGCACAAGAAATAGCTGAAAAGAAACTGAAAAGGCTGAACGAAGCTTAAGCAACTAGAAGGAAGTGAAAGGAGCTGAAATGAGCTAAAAAGAATGTTGAATTAGCTGAAATTAGCTTACCTCCATTGGCTCCCTGTCAAGTCCAGAATTGAATTCAAAATCTTACTTCTAACCTACAAAGCCCTCAACAGCCTAGCTCCATCTTGTATTTGAGATCTTATTGTTCCATATTTTCCTAACAGAGCACTTTGCTCTCAGACTGCAGGCTTACTCACGGTCCCTAGAGTTTCCAAAAGCAGAATTGGAGGAAGATCTTTCAGTTATCAGGCTCCTCTTTTGTGGAACCAACTTCCAGTTTCTGTCCATGAGGCTGACACATTATCCAGTTTAAAGAACTGGGCTTAAGACTTTCCTTTTTGATAAATCCTATAGTTGGGGTTGGCTTGTTATGCTGCCATAGACTTAGACCACTGGAGGACAAGTTGACCTCATTTCTTAAAAGGAATTGTTAAAATTGAATAGTTTTCATTTGATACTATTTCTATCTTAACATGTGATTTTTGACCTGCCATTGTGTATCTGTTCCTTCCAAACCCAGCTGGTCAAAGCAGATGGCTGCTTGTCCTGACTGAGTCTGGTTCTGCTACAAGTTTCTTCCTCATGAGGGAGTTTTTCCTTTCCACTGTCGCCTTCATGCTTGCTCAAGATGAGAGTTCTGTGATGGAGTTAAATTCAAAGCAGTCTGCTCCTCAGATAACTAATGTTAAATTATTATTTTTACATATGAATATTTATGTTTAGTGCCCTGAGATGAGTTTTGTTGTGACTTGGCACTATATAAATAAAATGGACTGAACTGAATTGAAAAAACAAAATTTACCACAAAACTGCTAAATAGTAGTTGAAATAGCAGAAAAAGCTTAAACTTGCAGAAAAAAGCTGAAAGGAGCACAACAACCTGAAATTAGCAGAAATAAGTCAATTAGGCTGAAAGTAGCAGAAATTACCATGAAAAACTTGAATTTATCTGAAAATGGCTGAAATTGGCTAAAATATACTAAAAAGTAGCTAAATAGGTAAAATAAACTTAAATTAGCAGAAGAAAGCAGACTGAACACATTTGCTGAAAGAAGCAGAAATGAGCACAAAAAGTGGAAATTATCTAAAAAAAAGTTGAAATAATCAAAAACACAGCTGAAAAGTAGCTAAAAAAGTAGAAAGTAGCTGAAATTAACAGAAGGAAGTGGAGAGAGCACATTTTTTGCTGAATTAGGCTAAAAAAATGATGAAATGAGTGCAAAAAATGTGGAATTAGTTGAAAATGCTAAAATGAGCATTAAAAAGCTATAGTAGCTGAAATAGCAGAAAAAGATGAAATTTGCATAAATAAGCTTAAAGGAGTGTAACAAGTTGAAATGAGCAGAAAGAAAATGGAAGAAGCACAAACATGTTAGCCGAAAGAATCTAAACTGAGCACAAAATGGCTGAAATTAGCTGAAAGTAGCTGATTTAAAAAAAAAAATTGCACACGGAAGCTGAAAGAAGCTGAACCAGAATAAAATGTGAAAGGAGCAGTAAAAGGTTGTAAACAGATCTGAAGATTTGAAGGATGTAAAATGAGCTCAATTCATTTTCTATGAGAAAAACAATGTGACAGAAAAGGCTAAATATTTTAAAAAGCTTAAGTTGCACCAATACCAACCTGAACGACCTGAACGTTTTGATATATGGTTTGTTGAAATAGCACAAAAGCTGAGGAACGAGAAAGATGCTGGAAAACATATGGAAGCAAAATGGATGACAATCATGTGACTGCTTCATAAACATTCACCCAATAAGTGGCTTCAGAATCTCCAAGTGTCGTTTGGTACATTTTTAGTTATGTTTCCTTTAAAAATGTGTTTTTGGAATATGTTACTCCTCCTTGGAGGACTGATGCGCTCTAAGGTGTTTGCGTGGACTTCAGCTGTGGGTTGTGGCTTTGCATCCCAAAGGTGCTGCTTGACAATAGAAGCTTGGAACTCGGGTCAGAGTCTGGACTTGTGGTTTCCCAACAGAGGGTTTGATTAACAACATGTCTGTGATTGATTGTGTTTTTAATCTGCATTTTCCTCTTTCTCTTTAAAAATGAGCAGCTGGATTTAGTGTCTAAAGTCAGAGTTGATATGAAAATGTACTGAGTAGGGAAAAAAGAGAAAGGACACAAGATGTTTAAAACCATGGATAGTCATCATTTAGCACATATTTATAACTATATTAATATTTGGTTAGTGATTTTACATGCACAAAAATAAGACCATGCTGCAGCTTTTCTGGTAACTTGTTGGTTTAAACCTTCTTCGGACGGTTTTGTGTTGCTCCAAGCATCACTGAACCAAACCTCAGATCTTTGCAGACCTCTGTATGACCTTTGACCCTCTGCAGGAAGGAAGAACTTGTTTACTCCGATGTCAGTGGAAATGGAGATAAATACATCCTGTTGTTGGACTTCTGTGAATTAAATTAGTGTTTTGGTTTAAACTGAATATTTTATGTTGCATTGTTTAATTTTTTCTTGAATAAATCTGTGAAATAAAAACATGGCTTTTTAAGAAAATATCGCTTTTGGAACAAACGAGCTCATTTCGAGAAAATGTTAGTCTTCTTCAGACCACGTATATTCATATTATTCTTAAAAATAAAATTTAAAAAACAATGACATGTTATGAATTTAAATGTTTTAACTTGTTAACAGTTTAACCAAAGCTGATTTTAATGTTAGTTCAGGGCTTAATTTGCTACAAGTATCCAGTTTTTTTTTTTTTTTTTTGTCAAAGCTTAACTCCATTCCTTTAACTAATGGGCAATCAGTTTGCGAGTGACACTCATTTCCAGAACAAATGTTGTGCGTTTTTGGCTCCAGCAGCTTGCAGGGGATCGGCTCAGCTGGTTTCTGCAGCTGGTTTCCCTGCAGGAGGGAACTGGCTGCGTCTCGTCTTCCTGACTGGCACTGGAGGCAGTAACAGTGAGGCTGCTGTTAATCCAGAGAGGAGCTGCAGACTGTTCTCAGGCATTGCTCCCTGTTGCATGGCTATTGCTCATATCCTCCAGGGACGTGCTCCCCGCCTTTCTTCTCCTCTGTATCCTTTACATACACCCTCCCCTCCATCTCTTTTTTTCTTCTCCCACTTTTTTATCTTACTTGGTCCAAGTTGTGTCTCTCTGTCCTCACCCCCACCCTGCCTGTTTTAATTTTATTTTTTTTGTACCCACTTCCTTTGGATGCAGTGAGTGTGGTGGCTGCACTGCACCACCCTGTGTCTGAACAGGAGCATCACAAGTTAACCACTTCAGTTTCATGCTCCTAAAACAGCAGAATGATAAAAACCAGTTTAAATTTATATTAGTTGATCCTATAAACAATGATATACTGAACAAAAATGTTAAATTTTCTCCCATTTTCCACGAGCTGAACTCAAAGATCTAAGTCTTTTTCTCTCAAATATTGTTCACAAATTTGTGTAAGTGTGTGTTAGTGAGAACTTCTTCTTTGCCGAGGTAATCCATCCACCTCACAGGTGTGGAACGTCACAATGCTGATTATTGCATGATAATTGCACAGGTGTGCCTTAGGCTGACCACAATAAAAGGCCCCTCTAAAATATGCAGTTTTATCGCACAGCACAATGTCACAGATGTCACAGGCATGCAGACTGCAGGAATGTCCTCCAGAGCTGTTGCCTGTCAACTGAATGCTCATTTTTCTACAATAAGTCGTCTCCAAAGGCGTTTCAGAAAATTTGGCAGTACTGTACATCCAACCAGCCCAGGACCTCCACATCCAGCATCTTCACCTCCAACATCATCTGAGACCAGCCACCCGGACAGCTGCTGCAACAATCAGTTTGCATAATCAAATAATTTCTAAACAAACTGTCAGAAACCATCTCAGGGAAGCTCATCTGCATGCTCGTCTCCACCTGACTGCAGATCATCGTCGTAACTGACTTGAGTGGGCAAATGCTCATGTTTGCTGGTGTATGGCATGTTGGAGAGGTATTCTCTTCACAGATGAATCCTGGTTTTCACTGTACAGGGCAGATGGAGCGAGTGGTTTACTGATGTCGGCGTTATGAATTGAGTGGCGCATGGTGGTGGTGGGGTTATGGTATGGGCAGACATTTGTTATGGATGAACAGAGGGGCTGGTGTGGTTACACATGGTCTAGTTGTGAGGGTGGTTGGATGTTCTGCCACATTCTCTGAACATGGCCATTCCTGCAGTCTGCATGCCAGCAACATCTGTGGGATCGTGCTGTGATAAAACTGCACATTTTAGAGTGGCCTTTTATTGTGGTCAGCCTAAGGCACACCTGTGAAATAATCATGCTGTTTAATCAGCATCTTGATATGCCACACCTGTGAGGTGGATGGATTATCTCAGCAAAGTCACTAAGATCTATTGTGTGCATAAAAAACGTCTTAGATCTTTGAGTTCAGCTCGTGAAAAATGGGAGCAAAAACAAACGTGTTGTGTTTACGTATTTGCTCAGTGTAGATGGATATGCTCATAAATTCATCATCCGCAGCCAAAAGGCAAAATTGAACAATGATAGTTTCGAGCGTGCGTGCATGCACGTGCGTGTCTCTCTGTTCTCCCTGTTCTCTCTTACATAAACTGCTGGGCAAATTTTAATGAAACAAGATGTACACCTTCAACTTCAACTGAGCATAAAAACATGGTAAAACCTGGTCTGTTTTATACAAATTAAGCTAAAATTTGGCGTGGTAGTAGCTGAGAGTCATCTTTAAAACATACTCCAAGTGCTAATAGATTGTGCAAGACTTTTGCTTAAAACTTTAGCTAGTTAGTCAAATATGTTATAAAACACTGGACTAATTTAAATTAAACTTTCAGGAATAATCACTTTAAGGAAACAAGTTTGACCATTACAGCTCATGAGCAATAAACACAAAATGACTAAAACTTGGTCAGTTTGACACATTTTTAGTTTGAAAGTGTCTACACCTCAGTCCCTTCTCAGCATTATATAATCTTTATCTACAACCCTGGCATAAAGCCAGTCGATATTCATTCCTTCAAAGAAATATCAATTTGATATACCATAGTTTCTACTGTACACATCGCATCAGTCCCAAAATGTTTAATAAAGTGGAAAAAACATAAGTCGCTTCGCCGTATAAGTCGCATCTATTATGCGTCACCGCTGACCACCCGAAACATTTGCTGGTGTTGTGCCAAAAATCAATTGGCTACCAAATGGAGGCTGCGGAAGCATGCACGGGAGGACTTTAACACAAATTTAACGAGTTTAACACCTAAAAACAATTATTTATTTGCTCGAAATTATAGCAAAGTTGTGTCTCAGTTGAACTTTTCCTTAATAAATGCACTTTAATGGTCAAATCAGCTGCGTTTCGCCTGGGCGGAGCAGTGAAATGCAGCTGATTTGACATTTGCTCCAGGAGTTCCAGAGCGAGACAAAGATGGCCTGTATGGCAAGCCAAGTGTCTCATTAATAGACACTTTTACCTATTAATGAGCTACTTGGCTTGCCATACAGTTCAAGGGCCCTCTAGCAGCTGCAAATGGTAGTGTTTAATATTTTTCATATCAGAATGAATGAAATCGTCAGATCTCAACCAAAAACTGGGTTATAAATGTGGAGAAAACAACGTATATTAGTCGCTTTGGTGTATAAGTCGCAGGACTTGCGAATTTATGCAAAATGTGTGACTTATACGCGGAAAAATACGGTAACCATTTTTATTGTTTCACAAAAATAAAATTCAAACCAGCGTCAGAAACGCTTCAATTATGTCAGGAGATGCAGAAAATATTTAGCTTTCCTTACATTGTAAGGACTGGACACACGATGGGAAACTTTTATGTTTTTAGATATAAACAATAATATAATTTGTGAATGGATCTGGGTTATTATGCTCAGATTAGCTGTATGTAATACAGGATATAACAGTTTATTCACATCATATATAGAGCCCTGTAATGTCATTGTTTGGTAAGTTTTAATAAAGGTTCTGCATTTAAAAATGCTGTATCATCCACAAGTGCACATGAGCATTTACAAGTCTATAATATTAAAAACAATATTAATAATTACAAATAGATTGTGTCAAACATTATGTTTATTAAAATCTGTTTGATGTTTAGTGTAAACTTTTATTACCCTGCTGGATTCAAGATTTTATAGGCAAACGATTCATGTTCAACTTGTTTTTTTTTTTTCCAATTTCATGTAAACATCTGAGGTGGGGTTATTTGATTATTTTAAAGAGGGAAATGTTTCAACAAATAATTAAATGTAGCTAAGAGGAATTTCAATAATAAAACGAGTAGCAGCTGTTGTGTCAGATGGGGGAGCTGTTATCACAGTCATTGTAAAGAAAGACTTTCGTGGAAAAAGTTCATAATGAATAAATTACTTACAGAGCAAAGAGTTAGATCTGTTTAGAGTTTATTAATGACTAGTTCTGTTTCCTACATTTAGAGAATGTGAGCTGAGAATATGCTGCTAAATAAAACCAACAGAAATGGACATCACTTGTAAGAATGCAAACACTCAAGGGTAAAACCAGGCATCTCCCACACACTGATTTTTTTTTAAATAAGAGAGACAGCTTAATTATCCTGATTCAAATCTGATGTTTATTTAAACATTTTAGAATAAGAGTGAATATTACCTATAACGTTTCATACATGTGGGCTTTATTGTTTACTGAGCTAGACATATTACCCTAATTTGCCAACTATAAGCTGCTACTTTTTTCACACGCTTCGAACACCACGGCTTATACAATGCTGCGACTAATTTTTTTTTTTTTTTTGATGGGCTAACAAGCTTCATGCCACCAAAACATTTAGCTTTGTCACACCCAGACGCTCACATAGCTGCCC
>NC_056519.1:11290431-11322738 GCF_014905685.2 Nematolebias whitei | reverse complement strand
TATATATATATATATATATATATATATATGTATAATATGTATATATATATGTATAATATGTATGTATGTGTGTGTATATATATGTATGTATACTATGTATATTGTATGTATATAACAGCGCCTTTTATATCTGTCCTATATTTAACTTTATCGCTAATATCAGTCGATGCCATGCAGATAATATCGTGCATCCCTACTTCACACACAACTGCACCATTCGGGGAAAAAAAAACTTCCAAGAGGTTTTGCAGTAGTGTTTAAAAATGGTTCACTCTCTTCTTGAGGTAAAGTTACAGAAGATGGAAACCAATTTGCTGCATGATTTGTCTTTCGGTGACTAAATTTGAAGCAAACAAACCTCAACATTGATTAGTTCCACTTTGCAACGGAGTTACAGGAAAACTGTGTTCAAGTGTCAGAAAACCCTTTGAGTGAAGAATAACCAGAGTCTGTGTTCAACATGACAAAGTAGAGCAACAAACTTGTTATACCTCTAGCTCTCATTTTGCTTTTTATAGCTGGATTTTTGGTGATGTTAACTTGAGCTTTTTGCTACTTTTAGTCAACATTTGCTGCTTTATAGCCTTTTTGTTTCTTTTAACATTTACTCTACCATTTGCTGCTTTTAGCTTTTCGCTAGACTTTTGCTTCTTTTAGCTAGCATTTTGCTAGTTTTGGCTTTTAACTAGCATTCTGTTTATTTTTAGTTTTTAGCTAGTGATCTTCTTTTAGCCATAACAACCCAGTTTCAGCTTCTTTAGCAAAGGTGGTCAGTTGTCGAGCACTCAGCATTCACACTGCATCTTTGCAGAAAATGTCATTAATCTTGTTCCATCTGATAGTTGTTTTTTAGTTTCTTTAATTGCAGCAGATGACCCTACAGCTCCTCCATCTTCTGTCCACACTCTTTTAGCTCTGTGCCGTCCCAAAATATCAGCTATTGTCTGTGTTTGCCAGAAATCACAAGTTCTGGATTTTTGTGTGGCTGCTTTTTAGTCGTGTCTTTAAAACTCCTTGATCAGTTTTGTTCAACAACCTCTTAATAGCTGAATGTCAAGCACACTCATCTGTCTAATCACATCAGCCAGCCGGCCTAACTACCTCGTTACTCATAGCTTCACACAGGTGAAGAGATTAGAGACCTGACCTGAGCTGCAGGAGCGACCTGCTGCTCCGTCTCCATGTGACAGATCATGTGTGAGCTCGTTATTTTATTGCAGACAAACTGTGGTTGCTTATTAGAGCTGGGGGGTGTATTTATTTTTTTATATGCAGATGTATCATATACCTTTCTGTGAAATGTGAGAGGATATAATGAGGATTAGACGAGTGAAAGTAGCTGTGTAATCCTCCTCACCTGACGACCATCTGTTGCAGTGATGCTGCCGGTTTAAATTCCCACAAACAGATAAACTCTGAGCTTTTCTAGCATTTAACAAGCTGTTTCACTGATTTATTTTATTTTATTGTCATTACAGTTGCATGGTTCACATGAATGCACATTTAATTCATGACGGAGGACGACTCGGGGTTGTCTGATTTGAGGGCTTTTTTCCTGAGCCATTTTCTGGCACCAACAAGCAAACAAAAACAAACAAACAAAAAATTTAAAGCTGCTTTTGCTCAAAATGAACAAGCGTTGGAGCCGCTTATTTCTTTGTTTCCAAACTTGCCAACAACATCAAACTGTATTAATGTGTTTAAATCTCATATAAACAGTTTAGTGGCATTATTTTTCTTATAGCTGGACGACTAAGAGTTTATCTTCCACGTTTTGCTCCGTTGTTTCATTTGATTTTGACATTGAGACATGAGACGTTTTCTCTACAACCATGTAGGAGCAGGAGAGAGGACTTCTGCCGCTCTGCGCCTCTTAATGGACCATTTATCATGTAAAACTGCTGTTTCCAATGTACATAAAACCAGAAGCAAACTACAATGGCATCATGGTATTAGCAGGTTAGCCGCCAGCTGTTTGTATTTAGGTCCTCCACAGGCAAGTTTTTTTTTGTTTCAGGATTAGTTAAAGTGTGGAACCTGCTTGTTCTTATTTAACACCCAAACGATGCTTGTTTCAGAGTCAGCTGCTCCGTGTTTTCAGTTCAAACAGAGCTCAAGTCAAACAAATGCTCAGCCACTTTTCTAGAAGCTCAGCCATCCGAGTGCTTTCTACAAGCAGAATGGGTGGTTGAGTATCTTCCCGGGATGGTTCTGCAGATGTGGTAAATGCACCGAGATATGGAAGGTCAGTTTCTGCGTCAGTGCTGCCATTTATTTATTTATTTTTCAGTTTAATTGACATCTTGTAAACCTGTTTATTGACTTGCCCTGGATTCAACAAGCTAAAAATAGTGCACAGATCACTGGATGGAAAGTTTTTTCCCTTCATGTTTTTTAAATTTATTTGTAAATCTGCAAAAAAAGTAAGACCACAGTAAGATCATCTTAAGAATAAAAGTTTTTACGCCTGCAAATACGTGCAAGTCAGAAGACAGAGCATTCATGCAGACGTCATAAAACATCTCCTCTGCACCTCAGGTATTACTCAACAGAGATAATGATGCACTTGACAGATCCAGGACTTTTAACAGACTGTTCTCAGTACGATAAATTATTTTCCCTTTCAGAGCGACAACTTTAAAGGACTAAAGAATGAGGTGTGGCCCTTTTCATGACTTTGATTGAATTTTTTTCACTTTGTCGCCTGTTTCTTATGAGCTTATGTGTGAGGCTGTCTTCCCCTGGTGTTTTATGATTAGATCTGAACTTTGAAATAATTATTGGAACCACTTTTTATATCATTAGCATTAACAGTAAAATACTCTGGAATAGAAAGTTTCTTCTTAACCTATACGTTTAACATGCAAATGTCTGTCAATGAGCACAAACTCAAGTCATGAATGTCATTTCAGGTGTGGCCTGCCTGTCCTAACCTGCGGATGCTGCAAGGATAAAATGATCTTGGCAGCACAGTTTCTGTCACACACCTTATGGACAGAACAGCCGGTGGAAAATTCCACGTACATCTCCTTTCACAACATGGGTCTCTGTAAAAGCGGGGGTAAAAATACTATATAAATTGTGTGTGTATATATATATATATAGTAAAAAAAACAATCAACAGCAAGTGTTCAAAATGGGAATTTTTATACACTTAAAAAATAATACATACATATAATTGACTGAAAAAAATTTACAGCTTATAAAAAAGAACTACCATATTTTTCGGACTATAAGGCGCACTTAAAATCCTTTAATTTTCTCACAAATCGACAATGAGCCTTATATCAGGTGCATCTTGTATTCTGATTGATCACTGACCTCGAACTGATTTTATGTGGTTATTGTGAATGAGTTGAATAAAGTTTGACATATCTGACTGGTTTGTTTTGCTTAATGCGCCTTATGTATGAAAGCAGACCCGTTAATTGATATTGCGCCTTATAATCTGAAAAATACGTTAATAGAAAACATAATTAACTAGAAAAGATGTGAATGCTGAGCGCTGAATGACAGCTAAATGTCGAAGAAGCTGAAATTGAGTTTTTACAGTCAAAACTACCCGAACAAAATTAGCTAGACTAAAGCTAAAAGAAGCAAATACGATAGTTAAAAGCTAAACAAATGATAACACCAGGATAACTGTGGCTAAAAGCTAAAACAAGCAATATGGTAGCTAAAAAAACAAGCTAAAAGCAAGTGAGCAAAACGCTAACTAAAAGCTAAAAACAGCTCAACCATTGCAGAACAGTAGCTAAAAGTTTAAATTACTAAGCGTTGCTAAAATGATCAGCTAAACTTTCCTAAAAGTTAATATTAGCCAGATGCTCTAAAAGCTGGTAATTTTAATAAAACTATCTAAGAATTAAAACTAGCAGCTGAAAGCTAAAATGATCAGAAAAGCAGAGTTACTATTAGCTAAAACATCCTGAACAGTAACATTAACAAAAAACATAACTAAAAGCTAAAGCAGGCAAAACCAGCTGAATTGTAGCTAAAAGCTAAAATTAACTAAACATTTTATAACACTATTAAAGCATTCTGAGCACCAGGAGGAATCTCAGCATTAAACAGGATTTTAAAGGTAATGTTGAACAAATGACTCCACTTTGTTCCGAAAGAGCAAGTTTAAAGACCGTCTGAATCCATTTTATCATAATTGAGCATTTTGTAACAGTATTACTGAAGAGCAAAGTGCGGTGAGCACCTACAGCTGCAACAACACATCATTTAAATGGGCGAAGGGGGCGGCAAACATGAATATACACACAGAAATAAAGCATTTAAATTCAGGATTAGTTGTGAGAATGTCATGCAGTAAGAAATCAGGTCATTTAAACAAAGTGTTTCCTCAGCAGGTTCAGAGGTCGTCTGTGGGGCTAAAGGACTCTTCCATAAGGAATCTCTTTTTTTTTTTAATAAAAGAAAACATGAAGTTTTGAATAAAAACATCGTGTATGTTTGTGTAAAAAAAGACGTCTTATTAGCAGCGTTTTCAAACCGATAAAATCAGCAAAACAAGACATTTTCATGCCAATGCTGACTGTTTTTAGAGTCATATTTTTGTGTACAGTTCAGCCTCCTGTTGATAAATATTAACGTTGCAGTCATGGTACATGCAGGGCCTCAAAACACTTATCAGATGTAGACGGAGCCACGAGCATGGACTCTGTCAAGGAGAAGAGGAATGGATGAGCTCAACATCGACTGATAAGCAAACGCTAAACCTGCTGTTAGGAAACGTTACATGTTTATCTGTTTGATGCTTTTCTTCTACAGTTTATTCACGCAACAGCACAGGTTATGCAACTATATATTAAGTAGTGCTTAACTGCTTCAAAGGAAAAATATAGGTTATCAAATAAAGGCGTACCGTTCCTTAAAGGAATGCATATCGCCCGCTGTCTTACACGAGTTTTAGACGTCTGTCTTGTGATGAGAAGGGGCAGAGGTAGCCATAAATTGTTTTGTATAGTCTGATGTGATATTACACGATCTTGTGATCTTTTACTGTTTGAGTTATGTGCTGATGACCCTCAGCTACTTCTACACCACTGGCTGAATTATGAGTAGATTAGCTGTGGCAGCCATCTTAAATTGATTGAACTCCAAAGGTTAACCAGCCTTGAAGGAACATTCAACAAATATATGCTGAAAGTTTAATTAAAATCCAAGCAGTGGTTTGTGAGATATTTTGCTAACAGTCAGATTTGACTCCAAATGACAAACTTTTTGACAAAGACTGTGCAATCAGTTTGAGCTATATGTGTTGATTAGTCTCAGCTACTAATGTAGTATATAGTAACTCAGTATTTGTAAAACTGTTTATTACAGGCAGTTAAGGCCTTATTTTAGCCTTACAGTTTTTTAGCTGAAAGGTAATAATGTGCAGTGTAAAGCAAGCAATGAGCATCGCACAGCAGTGATGAGGTCAAAGTCTTGTGGTGTCACACATCCCCCAATGGCAAACTGACACATGATACAAATGATATCATCATGTTGTCAGCAAAGAAGATATCTTTTTTTTTTTTTTATCTAAAATTGCTTCTATCAGATAGTTTTCAGAGTATTTTCCTGAAAACAGTGATGCACTTGTTGAAATAGTTGTTGAACCTGTTTACTGGCAAGATAGAGGACCTGATCAACCAGCTCAATTAAACTTTGCTGAGCTAAGCAGAGTTTAGCAACACACCCAGCTGCACAGTGCATCAGTCATATTTGCACAATCGTACAACCAGACCCAAATATAATTACACCTTGTCTGGGTGTGGGTTCATGTCTCTTCTGGCATGAAAATCGTTATGGGTGCACCTTTTGAGCCAAGAGGCAGATGATCTGTGATTTGTGTTCTATTCTGAATAAAATATTAGATGTTGGCACCTCCACATCATTGCATTCAGTTTTTATTCACAATTTGTTTAGTGTCCCAACTTTTTTGGAATCCGGTTTGTAGCTTAAGAAGTTTAAACATGAGCAAGTATACTGAAGGTGATCCACAAGAGAACAATGTTTTTGAAGGAACTGTTGAGAGTTCAAAGTTTTTCTATGGAGACAATGTTTTAAGATACCGGTAAATAAAATTTTGTTAAAATAAAAAAAATTAAAAAAAACACTTGCCATAGCTGGACGTTTTGATAAACAAATTGCAAAAGTAGTTAGTTTGCAAAAACGTACGACAAAATAAAAGTATATAAAAACAGAAAAAAGTTACATATTTTAAAAAAAAAGTTTTTAATGGTGTTAACAACTCAGCAGTACTTTTAGTGTACCCGTTTCAACGCATAAAGGTTTCCGTCTCAGAAAAAAAAAAAAAAATCTAGCAAATATATTCGTTCCACATGAAGGATTGCGCAATAATTTAAGATTATTGCTACCATAAACTTCTTTTGATTAAAAACTACAAAACATTAGCCGTGCTGTTCCTGGTAGTCAGTGATTGGTCAGATTTTTCCGTTCAGCGATCTGATTGGATATTCCGTCTCATGCGAGTTACGTCACAAACTAAACTCCTCCTCTAAAACGTTTGTGAGTCTAGTCTAGCCCTAGTAGCGAGTCAGTCACCGACCGCTCGGACTGCGGAGGAGCTGGGATCAAACTACAACTGTCTCTGTGAACTGTTTTACATCACCCAGAGCGCGGTTCCCTCCTCAGACACCCAGAACAGGTGAAGAACAACACTCGTGTTTCCCATTGCTAATTGTTACTGCTGCTTTTACGTCGTATTTTAGCCTGTTTGATCTCACTCAGTACTTTCTCAGCGTTAGCGCCTCCCTGAATGTAACCTGCCCGTTAGCAGCTAATTCTAGCTGTCAAAATAACACAGGAGTTAAATTTGTACAGCTTTGTTTTCCCTTTACGAGACATTGGCACAAGCGTTGGGACGTCGTTTGTCACGTTTAAAGTCAGACAGCTCGATGGGGACAGCTGTCAAAGTAAAAAGAATCAGTCTGAAAAGAGTTTAGTCGCTTCCAATGGACGTGGCAGCTCCTGTTAGCGAACTAGCCTCCGCGCTAGCTCGGTGTAAACAAATCACCTTCGTTACCCTGAACGTGATCTGCAGACTGTTTTTCCTGTCTCATATTACAGATGGGTCAAAAATAGGACGGGTTATATTAATACAGAATGATTTTAACCAGTTTAAGACCGATTTATTGATGTTTTGTGTTGGAAGTGCACGAATTGTCTCAGTCTGGCTGGAGTTTTGGGGTTTTCTTTGTCTTGTTACTCGCAAGTGTTGAAGTCTGGGGAATCTCGTCTGTTTTAGTTTAGTTTTAGCTGTGCCATTTATGCAGTTGATGCTACATTTTTAGGATGAACTTTCAAGTTACTTTCATATCCAACTGGATGCTCGTTTACTTCTCAATCTCGTTCGGATTACAGTATTTATTTTAAAAATAATTTCCAGTATTTGGCCCTTTTCAAATTTTACTGATTTAAGATGACTTGTGACAAAAACTGGCAGCTCATGCCAGGTATACAGTACTTTTTGTAATACATGTATATATTTGACATACTAGCTTTATGTTTTAAAGTGATTTATAAAAATAAGAATATAATGTTTAAAAAAAAAACTCCTTTCAGGCTTAATTTTTTTAATGCAAGTCAGAAGGCGATTTACTTCTGTTTCGCTAAGAAAATCTTTAAAAACTTGTTCATTTATTGTAATGAGTTGGTGCTTTACTGCATCAACCAACTTGAAATGTTTAGCTAAGTACTGGTAATGATGACACACTGTTGAGGAATGCCAAAAGTTGTTTGTCCACAGTAATCAGCAGCAGGCAACAATGACCAATCAGACTACTCTAGTTACACATTAATGAGTATTATACCCATGCAACAGTAAGAAGATAGTAGTAATTAATTAGTTTTTATATCGATTTAAAATGGGTCATTAAAAAATTTATTTTGACCTATATTTTGGCCACCCTGTTCCTCTAGTTCAGTTTGCCACAAAGCATGAGGTCATCATATAAATATTTAATGGGCCGGGCAGCTGACAGGCAATTTGTCTTGAACTGAAACTTTGCTAAGACGCTTCCTCTTTCATACAGAACACGATTAAATAATTAACAAATAAATAATTAAAAGGCAACCGTTGCTTGATGATGTGTGCATCTGAAATTAAAAATATGCTGTTTTTTTTACAGGAAGTACAGCTCTACAGGGAATTTGAAGTATAATACAATCTGTCTTTGATAGTGTGCCAGACAGGAGAGTAGCTAAACTTAGCTCTTAAGAAAAGTAGATCTGTCACTGTCAAGTCGATTGATCATAGGAGGAAGTAGCTGCCCTTCATTTTTTAATATATTCTGTCTGTTTTCTGCTTTTATTTATCTCTTTAAAAACTAAGTGTCAAAATGTGTGTTTTTGGTGACAAACAAGAAGCAACACACATCTCCGTTTAAAATGCTTTAGTTAAACTAAAGGAGTTTGCACAAACAACACTTTTGTATGCCCAGAAAAAAAGCTAAGTTAATTATTTGGCACAATAATCGTTTTCCACTTCAAACACTTAATAGTGTATACCACACTTTAAAATTAGGAGTTTGTATCTTTGTGAATCTTTAGGAGAAAAATTGGAAGCTCCATTTATACCGATTTTTTTTTTTTATTGTTTCTTTAAAAAGTAATTAGCTAGGCTATTTATTTACAATATTTGAGAATGTTTTTCTAATATTGAGACATAAACACATGTTTTGACTTTGGATTAATCTAAAATATATCACAACATGCTAAAAGTGCAACATTTTTTTTTTTTGGTTTTATATTTTCACTACTTTTTATTGAATAAGCCACCATTAAAATAATAAAATATATATTTTTATATGAATTATAATAATTTAATGCATATAGTATATTGTTTTTGTAGCACTTGAGAGCCTTTTTTTTTTAATTTAATAAATAACCTGCTGCTTCATGTTTCAGCACCTAACAATGGCTTTGACAACACCAAGACGTAACTTGAGCTAATCCTTTAACGAGGGCGACAAATCTCCCCCCCCACAGTTGACAGCTGCGAGGGAAACCCACAATTAAGTGATATCGATTTTTAATTTTATTTAAAAAATGTATGACATTTTTTCCAAAGGCGTGCCTTTTATTCAGCCAGTTTCACAGTCCACACATGAAAGAAAAAAATCCATATTTAATAGCTTTTTGTTTCTTTTTTCCATCATCTGAGACCAGTTATTTTCATTTGACCCACTTTTGGATTACCACCTAATGTTTTAAATTCACTTCATTTGGTTTTCACCAGCATGCACCAGCCTGGTCTTCTCCGTGTGCACGCAGTCATAAGTGGTTTATTGCAGATAGTAACTTTTATTATTAAACTGTTTTACCTTTAAACCCCTTGAAATGATGCAATGTCTACTAACATTTTATGTAATCTTGTTCAAATAGGCTCATTTTGATTGGTTCTTGTCTTTCTCGGTGATTTAAAAAAATAAATCTCCTGCTTTGTTGTTGAGTCATATATTAAAAATTACTTGTTAAACTTGATAGCAGTGAGTTGTAGCTGATATGTTGTGACACTAAAGAGTCGTTCAAATAGTAAAAAAATAAAATAAATACCGGTAAATAAATAGAAATGAATGTGTCAAGATCACAAATTAAAAAGAAAAACAACCTGAGAAATTGTGCTGAATGATTTTGCTAAAGTTTGTTAAAATAATCAAAACACTAGCTAAAAGCTAAATGTAGCAACCAGCTAGCCAAAAGTAGCAAAAGACCAGCTGTAAGTTAAAGAAGGCAAGTATGCTAAAGCAGGGGGAGCAATGTTTTTTTAATAAATTAAAGCGTTTCAGTGCATTTCTAGAAGGAATTTATTTGTAAGTATAGTAAAATATATTGAAAAGTATAAAATGTACAAAAGTCAACGCAATTTACTGAATGTGCCGTTCAAACTTGGTTTCAAAAGAACTTGCACTTACAGCGACCCACATTTGAGTTTGTTGCATTATTTCGGCGTCTATACAGCATGTACTCTGTGTGTGCGTGCGCGTGTGTGATTTTCATGACACTGTCTCTCTTTGTTTAGCTCTCAATCATAAGACTCCTGGCAGCTGGATCAGAATGTCACTGTCGTATCAGGACTTGTGAGCTCATACTTTGACATCGTGTGCTGTTTGATGTTGATAAAGACGGGCCAAACCAGTTGGCAAATGTTCTTGAAAGTCCAACGCAATGTCTTCTAAGAAGTTAGTCCTGCTCGATAGAAACTTGATACAAGTTAAAGCTAAAACTAGCAAATATTTGCACTAACTGCCTTTTTAATTGTGCATGTGTGTAAACAGAAACAGGGGATTTTCTTTAATATAGCTGGGTTTGTTGGTTTTTGTTGTGGCTAGAATACCACGTCGTGTTCAAAACGGCGGAGGCGTCGCCCTTCGTATAAAAGATTTATTTGACACAACATGGGTTACAGATATTCAGAGACAAACAATTACATTAATAAGATATATGCATATAAATGGAGCATTAAGAACGAACCGCCTCGTGTGCGCCTCCCGGAAAATGCTCGGTGCGCGTGCGTCATTCCCGGCCTTTTATCCCCGTTTGAGAAGGCTAGCTTCCTGATTGGTTCAGCTTCTGTCGCTATGGTTACGATTTAGTCCGCCCGCTCAAGGACGTTAACGTCTATATTCCAGATAAGATTTTGGTACACCGAAATCGGCTTTTGTTTAAAGTTTAACTTGCTATACTTTTAGGGATACAAAATGATTCGTGTCTAAATTGTTTATACGTAATAATTAACAACTATTAATTATTACCTACCTCATGGGTGTTAATTCAATATCTGTTGAAGGCCTGGTGATTCTGTTTTTAAGGCAGATTCATCTTAGTTTCTGTGTCTGCGTTTAAAACTGTTAACACTGTTTGTTTAACGTGATTATACCTTAGTGATAACACTGATTTGAAATAGTTGTTTATTTCTAGGAATAATTATATTATCTAACTTATGTTCGTGTTTTTATTTGGATCATGGTTATACTTTTAATTTGATTTTACTTAGTCAAACTATATTGTCTAAATTAAAGAGCTGTGTTCTACTTTATTTATGTTAATCAGTCTGCTTTCTGGCCTGATTTGATTGCTTGTAATTTATCAAATGTGAACTTGTAAAATTATCTGTAGCTACTATGAGATTATATTTAAAGGTCAACTAGTTAGAATTAGCAAACATTTTCTATAAACATAGTTCAACCCTGGAAGAAAGACACACACACACTTTATATGACATGACATTTGAGTGCTTGATAGGAATTATAAAAAGGTATAAAATATTAAATCCAACATTATGTTTACGTGTCAGTCTTAGTCATATTGAGAGTTTATATGGTTTCTAACAATTCAAACTAACCCTGACCTTTTAAGGTATAATTATTATATTTTTTTCATGGAAAACATGAAAACATGTCAGTGTCCACATTCACTGTGTTGTTCAAAGGGCAATGTTTGAAAGGCACTGTCACAAGTTTTTATCTGAGTTTATCGTTTTGGACTGCTGTAACATGATAGAAGCTCCATGTCGCTGTCAAAGGTCAACGTGTCGGTGCTGTTTTCACGTGTTGGGCAGTTCAATCAGTTTCTACATCTGCAGGCAATGAAAGTTGAAGCAAACGCCAAGAAAATGTGTCAAAGATTATAAAAAGACAAAAAAAAAGCAGAAGTGGGAAATTTTTTTCTTTCTGCAGAGACGATTGCTACAAGATGAGCAACATCGCTCACTTTGTCGCAGTCGTTTTACTGGTTACCGTTGCAAAACTTGCGCAGTAATCGCATTTAGTTCGTTTTAAGTTACTTTCAGGATGTGGAAAAGTTTGCTTGCACAACATTCTTTAGAGTCAACACAAGCTGGAGATCAGTGTAAACTGGTTTGGATAAAATTTAAATGGTTAGGCGTGTTCAACCAGTTCTACACGACGCTACCGCTGACCGTTTCAGGCATGTGTCTTGAGAAACTTGTGTTTCAGGTCAGGAGAAAGCTTAGCATCGTGCTGATGTAAGATAAGCAAAGCTCAACTAAAGCTTTTGATAAAGAAATTATTGCAGGAGGAATTTTTTGATGAAGAGCATGCTTTGCAGCCTGGTGTAACAGTTTGTGTTATGACTGCATGTGTGAGGGAGAGCGTAATGACGTAGCAGGTGACGAGCTTCAGGCCACGTCTGAAATAGTGACTCACGCAGAAAACGCACATGGAAAGGGAAAAGTCAGGCATTACCAGCTCGTCGTAAGGACCGACAAAGATAAAGCCCTGGGAGCTGGTCTCCTGGAAACTAGATTTACATACAAATCTGTATTATGGCTAAAAACCAGTTTAAACCTCAACATATTAAACAATGAGGATTTTGTAAAAATTCTAAAACACGAGCAATCAGTAGATAAACTAAGCCCCCTGTCAACAAATTGAAAACTGCTTTTCTGTTTTGTATGCCGTGACTTTTGACCTACATTTTCCTTCCTTCTAAATGTGAGTAAAGAAAACAAGTGTTTACCTTTTTAAATTGTCTGTGACCTACATGTCTGTGTGGTTTCTCAACACCCACACATTCCTCAAGGGGAGTTTAAGATCTGGCAACCAGCATGAAGTAGAAACAGTTTATTGACTTGTGTTTTCTGCCACTTTTCATCACACACACCGTTTCCTCCCTTATTTTTCAGAAGCAGCGCTTTTCACCTACTGCTCACTGAAGTCTCTTTCGATTATGCTGTTAATCTGTTAGCTCTAAAATGTTCCTAAAGCTTCATCGTCGTCTAGCAAAGTCTCATCCCCTGTTGTTTATAGGTATGGTGGTAGCCATATGATTTAATCTGTCACAGGTTCTGCCTCAGCACTTTTATCTAAATGGTTTCTCAATAGCCAGAAATTCCTACTTTCGTTTCTTCTTTTTCAAGCTCCCGCCTCTATTATTTTAAGAAGAATAAATAGAAGAGATCAGTTTGTCTTCTATTTTATGGTTTTTATTTTTGTTTATTGTTCTTCAATAGTTACTGACATGTCTTCCTTATGAAACAAATAAACCAGTATTGTTCAGTTTTTTTTAGCCTCCTTTTTAAGAGTGTTTTCACTAAATAATAATAAAATAAAACTGGATAACAGTACCTGGAAGGTGCAAGTAAAGCTTTGAAATTGTGTTATCAGACCCAAAGCAAGCAGTGACACAAAATGCAGATGAAGACGATGTTAGAACAAAGACTAAACTAAAGATTTTTTCCAAAATTTTTTTCGCAGCAGTTCTTACAAATACAGAATTGTCTGATAAATGAACCCTAGTGCAAAATCATCTTCCTACTTTAATCGCAACGCCAATTTTTTTTGTGGAAATCGGTGCCTTTTAGACGTCCTCGCTGACGTTGTGCTGTCGAAAATGATAGCTTGGTTTTTATGTGTGTAGAAGAAGGTTTAAAGGCACATGAAACTGAAGTTATAGTTCCAATGAAAGGAAATGAAACTCAAGGGTGCACTTGTGGGGATTAAGCAAGAACAAATTCAGGCAGCAGGTCATTTAGTCAACGTCTGTTTTTATCTTTGTGTTCATTCCTCTGGCGGTCACTGACTTTCATGTTGACGCTACTGTCTGAGCTAATATAACTGGTAAAACCACAGCTGATGGTAAAAATGGATAGTTAATAGTTTTTTTTATTAGAATATAAGGATCTATGCATTCTTGTTAACTCTTTTGTGGCTGTTGTGGTCATTGACTGCATAAAACATGACTCATTCTGCATCCTGCTCTAGTGTCATCTGGTTTTAGAACCAGAACAACATAGTGGTCAGCGTAGACCCTGGAAAATCCCCTCTTGATTTTGGCCATTTGGGTTGAGACATAGCTTTATTTAACATATTTTGTGTCCATCAGGCAACTTTTTAAAATCTGTTTTGACTCATTCTGGATAATTTTGACCCGTTTTTTAATTTTTTTTTATGCAACTGTATTCCTGTGGTTATTTTTTACAAGTTGTGCCAGTAATTGTGTGTAAATGTACTACTTGGGCATTCTGTTATGCATGTTAAACTCTCCAGGTAGCTGACAAAGAAGAATGACATTTATTTATGCACTATGCCAAGCTTTTTAAACAGTGTTTTTTTTGTTCTCTCTGTATGTGAACTTTTCATTGCATTTAATGTTACTGCAATCTGCAGCTTTACAGAACTGGATTTTAAAATTGTTTAGTAACATTTATAATTCACTCATCACATCCTTCCATCTGTTATCTGTTGCTTGTTCTTGTCTGGTCGTTCTTCTAGGAGGACTCCAAAGTGTTACCAGGCCACCAAAGAGACAGTCTCTCCAGTGTGTGCTGGGTCTTTACTGGGGTCTTCTCCCAGTTGGATATGTCTGGAAAACCTCTCTAGGGAGGTGTCCAGGGTGATTTCTCTTGACGTAGAGGAGCAGTGGCTCTACTCTGAGTCTCTCTTGATGACTGAACTTCTCACTCTGTCTCTGAGGGAGTGTCCAGCTACCCTGCAGAGAAAACTTATTTTAACCGCCTTTATCTGTGATCTCGTTCTTTCCACCACTACCTAGAGTTTATGACCATAGGTGAGGGTAAGAATGTAGACTGACCAGTCAACGGAGAGCTTTGCCTTACAGATCAGCTCCCTCATCAGCGCATCATACCGACAAAGAGTACGCAATACTGCAGTAGCTGCACTCATGAACAAACACCCAGATATACTTTAAACTTTTCCACTTGAGGCAGCACATCACTCCCAATCCATCGAGAGTAGTTCACATCTTTTTTGACTGAGGACCATGGCCTCAGATTTGAAGGTGTTGATCGTTATTCCAGCTGCTTCACACTCGACTGTGAACTGATCCAGTGAGAGTTGAAGACCACTACATGATGACAGCAGGCCATAAAATGGTTCTTTACCACTGTCTGTACACTCATCGGTTCCACACCGCACCATTTAAGGGCCTGTCCATTGCGGGTACCCACTCAGCCCAGTGGGCTGTCACAGGTTCTGGTGGTCCAGGGGACCACCTTGTTCGTGGTTCCCATCAAACTGTGCTGATGTGATGAATTTGACATGAGCAGGCAGCAGTCATTGATTGGCCGGCGGAGCTACGACACTGAATGACCTGCAAGCTACATCCGAACCTCCATTTCCTCTTTGATCGTGTTGAGCGTGTGTTATTTTTGCTAGTTTCTGGTATGTAAACACAAATTTGTGCCGTGGACCAATAATGAGGTACAGACCTACCTAACTTTATTGACCGATGTTAGAATTCAGCGTGAGCTGGACGTCACCACAAGAAATGATCGCATTTACCGAGAGATATCGGAGATGATGGCTCAGCATGGATACACCCGAACTTACCAGGATAAGCTAAAAGAACTGAAGTCCGATGATAAGGTGATTATGGACCACAACGAGCTGAGTTTCTTGAACCCGATGACCTGTTACGATACTGCTCACTTTGCATTGACTGTCCCATCCACAGACCAGGGAAATGAGTCACAGTGGCAAATCACCTACACCTGAGGAACCAATGAGACGAGAGCTGAGTGAAGTCTCACTTACCAATGGCAAAGCAGCTAAACTGGACCCCTTCTGCTTCCTTGCTCTCTGACCATGGGGCCATCACATTTGCAACAATGTTTTTTTTATAAAACCACACAATGCAGACTGTTCCACCTTTTCAGACTGTCAAAAAAGGTTATTTGTTCTTGTGTGACAGTGAGGCCACAAGAGCCCATATTATCCTGGGAACTCACACCAGCTACAGAAACAACCGTCAAAAGTTGTTTAATCCATGGCTGGTGGTAAGAAAAAATTGTAATACACTTTTCATACTAGTTGGAAGCCGCAGTTGCCCAATAGTTTTACAAATTATTGAGAAAGTTTGTAAAAGTGCTTAATTTTTCCCACTATCTGTTATGAAACTGTAATTTTGTAACTAATGCTTTCCTTTACTTGCATTAATCAGACCTTCAGTTATGTGTGAATATGTTTGAAAGTAATTCTCATGTATATATTTCTGTTTATTGTTTTGTTGTTGAGTCTATAATCCCTCAGTGTGTGTGTAATGGCACACTGTGGGTTTAAATGAGCAGCCCGGTGCTCGCCTTGTTTACAGTGACTTGGTGCCTCTGGAGCCCAGTGTATATGTGTTTTACAGTGGGGGGGGAGGAAAGGAAAACATAAAGCGAGCAGCAGTATGCTGACATGATTGTGCAGCTGCCTTTCTCATCAGCTGCAGGATATTAAAGCGTTGATATCATTTACAAAGACTAATTGAAGTGCCATATTTACAACTTCATATAGTGATTCTAAAGTAAATGAGCGTTAGAATGTTGTTGGCGTGGCAACCCTTTTAATATTGCGCTTTACTACACACTCGGTGATGACAGCGTGTTTATTTTGAATTCTTATGTCTCTCCTTCAAGTCACATTCAGTTTTTTAAAACGATCCTGTGCAGCAAAACTATTTCTGAGCAGCATCTACTTCCAGTGTGGGAATCTGCCGTTCCCGTCCGTGACACCTCTTGTCGCTAAGCAACTCCCCATGACAGCAAGTTGGCAGCAAGTGTTTCAAGAAACAGCATTTGAATGCCTTGATGCCATACTGTAGATGACGCTGAGTGACAGAGACAAAACACTAATCGCTCACATCTTTATCTTTTGGGCACAGTTGCTTTAAACTTACAAACACCTGATGGTTTCAGAAACGCGTGGCGACTCTGAAGTGGACTGAATCCTGTTATCTTCCAAGGATGTGCCTCCATTATTTTATTTTAAGTCTGGACAGTTTAAACCAAAGTGTTAAGGTATTATTTGTGATTTGGGGATTTAGATGGTATTTTTGTAGATGTATTTTCGTTTTTTGCAGGTATTGTTTTATAATTTACTGCATCATTTTAATGTCTTACTGACCTGGAAATTTCAATTGATCTCTTCTCTAAAAGCTGTAATATATGCTGATATTTCTAATAATGAATTATCATCTTGTCTCTGTTTGTCCCTGCAGTCCATCTCCTAAAGTCCTGACTCAAAATCTCAGTCCAGTCCAAAGATTTCAGTTGGAAGCCAGGTTCGTCCTTTGACTTGTATTTAATTTTTCTTTGTTTGCATTTCTTGGGGTTGTATATCTTTAAACTTCCACCAATATTTGTTTAGTCCTATCAGGTTTGGACACTGTTGGCGTTTGTCCCACAAGTCTTCTGTCCAGTTCCAGCTGGTTTTTCTGTTTCTTTTTGGTGGAGGACAGCCGAGTTTTTCAAGCTGGAAGAAGGAGAGACGAGCAGGGCCGACGGCCCGACCTTCGTGCTGCGACACCGAACTTCAAATCTAATAGAAAATGCTAAAAATTCCTCGCCTATAAGTCCCATGAGTCCACGGGAGAAAGACTCACCCACCTCAGGCTCTTCAACCAGTCACCTCAGCACCACAGAGTGCCCCTCACACAATGGGGTGAGTGTCAGACACACGCATGCATGCTGTCAGGGGATGGGCTCAAAGCGAGTTTCTGGGTCACACTGTAAACCAAAACTCACATTCTCGCGTGAATAATGCAACAGTTCTTGTTAATGGGGAAGGACGCAGCGCTAACCGGTCTGCTTGTTTGATAATAAAAGTTATTTACTGGACTTTTCTTCCCAGCATTGATATTTAATCTGACATTTAGAATTTTAAGTCAAAGACATGAACGAGATTTGTTTTTGCCGCTTCACTTTGTACACGCACAAGAGCAGGCCTTTTTCAAGTTTGTGTTTTTTACTCATTTTAGGACATTGAGTTCTATTAATTTGTGTAACATATGTCCTCCAATGATGTTTAAAGTGTTAAAGGAAACAGGAAGTCAGTCAGACTTCTGCAGCCACTTGGAGCCATTTGCCATATTAGGAGAGTGTTTTGTTTATCTGCTGCATGCACACAAGGACAGTTGCACACAAACACCCGAAAGCGCTTAGCTTGAACCAAATAAGCTTTATTGCCACACATATTTCATTACTGATCCAATGAGGTTGCGCTCACATCCTAAAGTCGAAGAAAGCTGAGTGTCTGGTGGGTACGGCACTTCGTTTCTGGTTCCGGATCACGGCGTGTCGAGACGAAGTCCAGCGCTAATTATATAACTTTTATCTGCCTTAATAGAAATTAAATGTTAAAACTTTATTCTTTTCTGCCGTTATTTGTGTCTGCGCGAGTCCTCTCTCCACCTGGGAATAAGGAGCCGGCTTCGAACACCGTGGTCGTAGGCCTGTCACAATAAACAATAAATCAATTAATCGCATGATAAATGAAAATTATCGACCTGATTTTCATTTATCAGCTTTATCGTTTCTTCATGTCTCTCTCTTTCTACTGAAGACACTGGATGACAAAAGGCTCAACTCCAGTGCTTTTCACTGACCCCTCCCTTTCTCTTTAAAATTCATTTTAACCGTCCAAAATCACGTTTTTGGATCGTTAAAAGCTGCTAAGCTGAGAAGCTAAGCTACGAGCTAAGCTAATAGGCCGACCTCGGGGAAAAAAAACCTCCGTCTTGTCGAAGCTTCAAAATTCATTGTTGAAACCCGTACCTTCGTGTAAACAAATTGTTTTTCTCTGCAAAAATAAATCGAGAACTTGTTCACTAATTTTTTTTATTTTTATTAAAAGCTTTGTGTGAAAAATGCTATGCTAATGAGCTCAAACCACAACGAGCGTTCGGCATTTTGAGAATAGAAGAACAGGAACGAGAGACAGCCTATGTCACGTCAAGGGCCCTCCATCCCATTTTTCTTAAAGAGACAGGCTGCTCGCTCCCTCACTATCTATCCTTCGGTTCAAACAGTCTTAAACTGCCATCCGGTTGTCGAAAAAAGGTTCTACATGCAAAACAAATTAACCAACATTTCTTCTTAAATTTGACAATAATTACTAATTATTGTCAAATTTCTAACAATATTATCGTTTATTGCAATAATTTCTGAGACAATTAATCGCCCAGCATAATTTGTAATTGTGACAGGCCTACAGGGTCATACGGCAACATTTGTGTAACTTAACCCCGACACTTACCCTAAACCAGCACGCACCTTAGCCCCAAACTCCAAAATGAGGTTCCACCATGTTAGGATTGTTTCTTCAAGAGCTATTAATTCTGACAAGGCAGATGATTACATCAGAAAAAGTCCTGAAAAGTTACGTGCTCGTGCGCATGCACACACACACACACACACACACACACACACACACACACACACACACAGCTCTTTCATGTAGATTATTGCTAGATTAGATGTGCGTTAGTCACAAGCACGTACATTAAATAGTATTTAATGTAGGTTAATCACTTGTCCACAAGGCTGTGGATTATAGGAACGGTCTTTAACGACACAATAAACTCTCATGCACTGTTTATAAACTGGGCTGCAGTAGCTTGGTGGTCAGTGCTGCGGTACTGTAATCTGGAGGCTTTAGGTTCGAGCTCTGGTTGCATCAGGAAAGGCATCAGGCAGAAAAAAAAGCCAAATCTCTTATTGAAATTTGCTCAATGTGACGACCCCTACAGAAAAGAACAGCCAAAAGAAAAACAAGAACAACATCACAGTTCATAAACCCATATACAGTAGTCACTCGCTACTTCGTAGGTTTTTTTTTTTTTTTTGCGGATTTGCTACTTCACGGTTTTTCAAAATAAGATTGGACATGACACACAGTTGGCTGATTGATGGATGAGCCGCACGATCGTCATGGAATTTTTTATTTAAAATAAATTATTTTTAATGATTTAGCACCTGCTGCACCTTTGTGCAGCCCACAGCTGCAGGTGAAGCTTCTTCTCTGCAGCGGAGAAGTGGGCGTGGCAGAGAGCTGATTTCATGACTTTCTGTTCTCTTTTAGAGTGTTTAGAGTTCAGCAACATGTTTAGAATATTGTAGTAATGGGAAGGGTTTAAAACACCTTTATATAATAAACTACTATTTACTAGTACTACTATTCCTACTTCGCGGTTTTTCACTTATCACGGGCTTCAGGGTACGAATATGCGATAAACAAGGGACCACTGTATTGATATAGTTGTCTTAAAAGAAAGCACACACTTTTTTTAAATGTAACTTTTAGAAAAAAGTTTGTTAATCCCTAAGTTTAATATATGTTGGGACAATAATTTTTTAGTCATTTGAGACTATAAGAAAGCTTAGAGGACTGTTGCTCAGGATGGCTTTAAAAATCAGAAGATAGTCTGACTCTTTTGAAGCAAAACAAGAAAAAGCTGTGGCTGAGGCCCTGAGGAGAATGGATTACTTTATAATGTTTGGCAGCAACTGCTTGGGTCTTGGTTTTGCGCGGTTTGGTCACGAGCGAGTCTGTTTACGATGGTTTACAGCCTCCACCATCGTCTTATTGACACTTTGAAGGCTGAGAAGACTCGTCGATGAGTCATTCTGTGCTGTAGTCATCAGGCTGCATTATGATGAGGTTGGCTCCGCCCCTATGTGGCGTCCAGTTGCACGCAGAGTCTATCTAAAATCTCCCGTGATGGCTGCCAATCAAGCTGAAGCTCTGTGGCTCCGGCTCGTGCTCCTGTTTAGACTGTGTGTGTGTACACGGTCAAAGCTGTCGCTCTATTGTCCAGCGTGAAAGGCAGTCACCAGAGAGCCGCTGAGCCGAAACACAATAATGTTTGTGCGCGTCTATTGTGCGTCTGCCTCTGTGAGCGTTGGGGTTGAACCTTTTTACCTGCTGTAACGCAACACGGACACCTGAGAAGGTTTCAGAGGCCTCCTGCTGCAGTCAGCAAAGGCACGGTGTCTTAACACCCCCATCTGCCACCTTTTTAAAACTTTAAACATTTTCTGTGCGTGTTATTGTGTGTCTTGAAGGTTTTGCACAGTGTGGTGAGCTCTGGGGTCAGTTTCATACATCCTGTTTGCCATCAGGTTCAATCTGTAACAATTCTTTATTAGAATTAGGGCTGAACAATTTTGGAAAATATTGTAATTGCAATTATTATTTTTTTTACCTCAATATTGCGATTTAATATTCAATTATTTTTCAATGTCTTCTTCTCATGTATTTTTCAACAAACGCAAGCAATAAATCATTGTTTCAGTTGTAAAACACTTGACTGTTTTCAGCTCCGCTGCAACTCTGCTTCTGTATTTTTTTGTGTAGCTCCAGGATAACAACTTGGCTAAAATGTGTGCGCAAGGACATTATGTACCACTTATCCATTGTGTTTACCAAAGCTATAAACACAGGCTTGGCCACAATATTAATAGGCATCATGTCTTTCGCAATGAACTCCGTTACTGCTCGAGTTATTTCCTCGTGCTGTTTTGAATTATGTTCATACGAAGTAAAACCTTCGAACAGTTCGGTCAGTGATCCCTGTCGGCTGCTACTTTGCTTACTTCAAGTTGAAGCATGGGTCGTTGGCATTCTAGCCATGCAACTATCGTAAATGGCTTTGTGGTGTTTTTTTAAGTGTTGATAAAGATTTGTGGTGTTACCTTGAGCGGTATCAACAGCAGCAAGGCAGGTTCTGCACAATACACGTCGTTGCACAACGTCTTTTTTTTTTTAAATAGCCAAAATAATTCCAAACAATGAACGTGCTGCCGCTCTTTGGTACCAAACTTTCAGATGTGTCGGCTTCTGTCGAGCCATTGTGCAACCGGTTAAAGCGCAGCGTTGACTTCTCCCGCTCTCTGCTCTGAGTTGCTCCGCTCACTCACAAGTCACGTAACCAGATCATGTGACCAGTCAAATCGCTGCCTTTGCGATTAGAAAATCTCATTTTATCGTATCGCAATATTATCACAAATGCAATTAATTTTTCAGCCCTAGTTAGAGCCAGTTTAATCTTTTTTACCTTCTAATTTTTGCATTTGATGTTACATTACAGCAATGAGTTAATTTTTCCTAAAAAATAACTATGAGGAGAAAAATATATATTTTTAGAGCATCCTGCTTTTTGTGTTTATAAATTTGTCTTTGTATGGTATTACATCCTACAGTTTACTGTCAACATTTTTAGACTTTGACCATAATATAGAGTATTGTGTGGGATTTTTTTTAACCCATACCCATTTCAGAAATACGGTTACACTTTCAAATGATCTTCATGATTACTTTTTTTTTAAAATTTTTTAATTTTTTTTAGATGAACAACCTAAAACACTCAACTGGCTGGAACTTAGTCACTTAAAAAAATGTCTAGCTAAAATTTGATGTGGTATCAGCTGAGAGTCAACAGATGCTCTGAGCATAAGATGAAGTCACACAAGGCTGACCTTAGTCTAAAATCTTACATTAAGGCATCGAGCCATTACTTCTATTCCCTTTTTGTAATTTTTCCCCTGTAGTTTGCTGTGGGGTGAAAGTGACTTGATTTAAACACTCAAACTGTGAACATTTAGAAAAAAAACATCACTATGTTGTTGTGCTGTTTCAGTTTTCCATGCTCTCACAGGCAAGAACAAAGAAACAGTGTACTGACTAGAGCGCAGTGTGTGTGTTCAGAACATGCTGTTTCTCAGGGCCGTGTTTTCTCTTCTGCACAGCGAGTTGTTCACATGCGAGTCACATGTTGAATCTCTGTTCTGGGCATGCGTCGACGATGTGCAGGGGGGGGGGTATTTCTTCACTCCTCACCCTGTTAGACATTCACACTGCCCTCCCGGTACAGAAAGTTTTAGCTGTGTTCTTGTTTGCTCACAGCTGTTTCCTGGGTGCTGCCCTCTGTTGTTTCTGTTTTACTCACTCAAGACAGAGTTCTCGCTTTCTTGCATTAAATGTTTTTATTTCTTAAAGCTTCAACCACTTTCAACCTGAGTAACCGTTTATTATTCATGCATCAGACTTTTAACAGTTCACTTTTGATGATTTAGATTAAATTAAAGCTCTACTCTGAGTGTTGTGAATGACCATCAGCTACTAAAGCATTAAAATTTCCTTCAGTATCTAAACCTGACTGAGGGACAGCCATGTTTGTGTTTTTTAGGGTCAGCTGACTGTGGCAGCCATCATCAATCAGTCAGAGAGTCAGTCAGAGTTTCTTTATTGTCGTTCCGAAATTGTATACACAGGGTCCAAGTTACATCCAACAATAAAATGTAAAAGAAAAACAGTAATTAGATCTAAGATATGAACTAAGAAACACATCAACTAAAAATACACTAAGCACTCATAGCATAAAAACAATAAACACAATATGCCGAACAGCAGCACGAACATGAGTCTGTGTGAGCAGATGAGCACGCATGAACACAGCAACATGAAACAGATCAGCAGCAACATGAAACAGATCAGCAGCAACATGAAACAGATCAGCAGCAACATGAAACGGATCAGCAGCAACATGACTATTCTGGTTAGAGATTCATGAGTCTAACAGCCTCAGGGTAGAAGCTGTTCCTCAGTCTAGTGGTTCTACACTTAATGCTCCTCAACCTTCTTCCTGAGGGGAGCGGGGCAAAAAATGTGCGCTGGGTGAGTGTGGTCCTTCATGATGCAGGTGGCCCTCTTCCTGCATCTGGAGGTGTAGATGTCTGTGATGGTGGGGAGACTGACTCCAACAGACTTCTGTGCAGCCTTCACCACTCTCTGTAAAGCTTTTCTTTCTGCAGCTGTGCAGCCTCCATGCCACACGTTGATGCTGGAACAGAGTTGACTCCAAAAGTTAAACAGTTGTAAACATAAATCTATTCTATTCATTACTTTATACAAGTTTTGTTAAAATTTGTCCAGTGGTTCATGAGATATTTTGCTAACAAACAGTAAGCATACACACAGACATTATCTGACAATTAAAAATGTCTGCCTTCACTTGGTGTATTAAGGAATTTGTTCTTCCATTAAATAAATAAATAATTCCTGCATCTCCAAAGTGGCTCTAAAGCGTCGAACTAACTTTATGACTTAATTATGTTGCTCAAACTTTGGGTGCGTCTGCAGATCACTGATAAGCCTGTTTATTTTTAGCATGCACACACAAACACACACACTTCTTACTCTGTGCGTGTAGAAAATATATTAGGTGACACTCTGTTACTGAATTCAACACATGCATGTTGTGAAGAATTGTGGATGTTTGCACATCTTTCGTAAAAGAACGAGCGGGCAGTTCTCAGAAAATACCATCTGCTCTCATTGGTCAGCTCCAGTGCTCAGATGGCGTGCACGCCCGAGTGAGGGATTAGTCATCAACGTTTGAATAGTGTTTCAGGAAATGATTCACTCTGAAATAATGCTAATATTACCTGTAGAGCCAAACCCTGGTTGGAAATATGTGCAAATAAGACTTAATAACAAGATAAATGAATGTTCCCTCTGATTTAACTGTTCTTAAAGAAACGTGTGGATGTTTCCCATAAATTAGTTTCTGAGAAAGAAAGTGGCTGTCGCTGAAGCATAACAGCTTTGATGATGTTACTGATCACGTGGACGTCCCATGAGAGTCCAAACCGGTCTGCACTCACAACTGGATCGTTCAGGCCGGTTGACATTTAGTAAGTTCTATCAGCTCCTGATGGACACTTCCAAGAAGGATGGGATTATGTCTTTGGCTGAAGATAAACGCACTTCCTTACGGAGTGAAATTTGACTCGGTGACCTTTGGTCTGATGACTCGCTGGAGTCTTAGCAGCTGAAGTTCGTACACGTGCTGCTGGTTTACAGCTGCGAGGGCTTAAACGTGATAAGCTCACAAGTTTCTGAACCACAGTGCAAATTTTCAAACGCAAGGGGGCGCCTCCTTCTACAAATATTTTCTTGTGTTTTTCACTTTAATTTTTAGAAACGTCAACAGAGCAGAGGTCTTTGTAAAAAAAAAACAAAAAAACTGTTTTCCACCTGAAACTGTTTAAGTATATCCGTTTCACTGCGTGAGACCGTGTGTGTGTCACAATTATCACTGTTTGCTGTATTATTTATGTCTCTCACTCCCCAGCTGTGATAAAATTAGGTTAGCCTAAATTCAAATGAACGGTTTCATCAAGTTTTTGTAAATATCAGTGTCTGTGTCATAAAACGTTAGCTGAGTTCTTAATCGCTTTTTGCCTTTCAATTCAACCGTTTGTATTTAGTACCATCTGTTACCTAAGAGGTGATGATCTCAATCCAATTATATATTGGTTATCGTTTCACTTTTTGATTGAACTGTTTCAGAAGATGATTCATTCAACAGTTTATACAGATTAAACTCTGTTTTATTAATGAAACATTAAATCTTCTAGTGAAATGTTGTGATAAACATGTTTTCTGATCAAGAAAAGATTTCATCGTTGGTGCGGTCTTATAATCAGACACCACTGGTGTGCAGAAAGCAACAATAATTAATAATCATTTCCAGGAATGAGCCTTTCTGGTCGTGTTTTCCAAAAGTGTCCAGATCAATAAAGTTTTGTGGATGGACTCGGTATATCAATTTTCCATTTTTAATTTATTCCAAAGACTTTTAAGTGAGAAGTTTTTTCTTTTTTTTTTTTTTTTTAGACTGTCCCAGAGTGTGATGGAGGGAGAATAAATGCAGATGAAGACAGAGGAACAGAAGAACATAAGGAGCAGCAGGAGGAGAAAAGCAGTGACGAAGGTTTCATGGGAATGACCTCACTGCTGCAAGCCCACCACGCCATGGAAAAGATGGAGGAGTTCGTACACAAGGTGCAGAAAAATGCAACATTTTTACCTCCTTGTCCTTCTACTGAACTTATTGCAACATTTTTACTGCTCACTGTTTCTGCTCAATATCCTCCTTTAATTTAGTAAAAACTGCATTAAATTAAAACAAAAAAAAAACTATAAAAAGCCAAAGTTTGCTTAAAGGTGAAACTAAATGGTTTTCTCAACATCCACATTCCAACACAGTTGGTCACTACAAATGGTCACATGACGGTTGGATGACAAAATATGCATCAGTGTTGACATTTGCACCAGGAGGCACCAACATCATAACATCAGCGCTAATGCTAACGATAAGAAACCTGTTTGTGTTGGCTCGACCTTCAGAGCCAGTTTTTGTCCTTCATGAGAGTTTTGAATCAAAACAAACAAGTTGGGAGTGACTAAGAGTTAAAGCTCGTGCGGATTCAAACACTGAGATGCTTCTGTACGTCTGACCAGCAGTTTGTAAACCATGTAAATAATCATCAGGTGTGGGAGGGCCGGTGGCGCGTCATCCCTCACGACGTGCTCCCCGACTGGCTGAAGGACAACGACTTCCTGCTTCACGGTCACAGGCCGCCTATGCCTTCGTTCCGCGCCTGCTTCAAGAGCATCTTCAGAATCCACACGGAGACCGGGAACATCTGGACACATCTGCTAGGTGAAGGCACTCCCGAGCACGGTCCCTAATTTAAAACTGAAGCGCTAATCCTTGATGTGCAAGCATAAACGCATTCATGACAAAATAATTATGTTTTATCCTCTAGTTGCTCCTAAATTAAACCAGACTGTTGTGTAATCAGGCTGTTGGGTACAAATAAACAACAAACGGGCGTATGACTTTGCATAACAAGTGTGTTGAAAGCTGAGCTGATGTTTTTGTAAGAACATCCAGAGAACCTCGTATGGTTTTGGGTCATGAACTCTGGACTTGTAACACACCGACTTTAGCTTCAAATCCTATTTAAAAAAAAAAACTGCTTTGATTTTGTGTAACTTCTGTCAGCCTAAGAAGCTTTTTGTTCAGTTTGAACTTGACAAAAAGTTATTTTGTAGCTCTACTGCCACCCAGTGGTGAGCTGCTGACACTGCACCTAAACCAGAACAAGACGTTGAGAACGTCCTTCAACAATATGGGACTTTTTCTACTTGATGAAACATTTATTTAACGTTCACGTCTTAAAAATTACCCACCTCGTCTCTCCTCCTCTCTTCTCCACAGGCTGTTTGTTTTTCCTCTTTCTGGGTCTCATGTACATGTTCAGGCCCAACATGTCTTTTGTGGCGCCGATCCAGGAGAAGGTAGTAATCGGGATGTTCTTCCTCGGAGCCATCCTCTGCCTCTCGTTCTCCTGGCTCTTCCACACGGTCTACTGTCACTCAGAGGGAGTGTCCAGAGTCTTCTCCAAGTAAGAAGCAAACGGTTCTGCAGCGGTAAGATGAAAGAAGTCTCTTCAGTCGGTAGTTATCTGTGTTTTGTATCGTTCAGGTTGGACTACAGTGGGATAGCCTTCCTGATCATGGGCTCCTTCGTCCCCTGGTTGTACTACTCCTTCTACTGCTCCCCTCAGCCCTGCTTCATCTACCTGATAGTTGTGTGCATACTGGGACTGGCGGCCATCTTTGTCTCTCAGTGCGACTTCTTCGCTACCCCGCAGTACAGAGGAGTCAGAGCAGGTAAAAACCACCTTTACTGCCCTTTAAAAGTAATTTCATGCTTTTGAGTTTACAAGGAATGATCAAATTTATGTTTAGACTAGAGACGTTCCGATCGATCAGCCGATACCGATCAATGCTTTTCAGTGCCGATCACAAAACCCGATCACCCTTGCAGCCTGCAGAGGTCCATAGCCGAAGTTAACTTTTCAAGCTGTAATCTTTGAAGCGACTATAAGCCGAATGAAAACATGGCTTCTAACTCTGTTGTTTTACTAGTTATAAAGATAAACTAGTCTAACTACCAGTGATTGGAGACACATGTGACTTTAAGTGTTTTTTTTAGGAGAGCTTGACGGAGCAATCTGTTCTCTGTACAGCTGTGAAATCCAGCTGTTTGTGACCAAAAAGAAAACAAAGTCACTGATTTCTTTGGTTTTAAAACGAGGAGTTACACAAAACATTTGACAAGAAATAAGGGTACCACTTCACAATAAGGCTCCACTTATAGATGGCTAATAAATACTTTATAGGTATGTTATTAATTCCTCTATAAACTGTTTATAAATAATTAATAACTGCTTATTATGCATTAATTAAGGTTGACAGAGAGACAAAAGTGACCAGTTTCTTGCCAAATGGTGAGCCAATCTGCCACCTATATATTTCATCTAGAGTTAGGGTTAGGGTTAGGGTTATATATATGTGCTATATGAATATTATAAATCTATTTTGTCCAACTGTTACGTTTTTTTTATTAAAGTGTAGCAAACGTTCTCCTAAAATGATGAAACGTTTCCACCCTGGTTTGTGTTTGACTCATGCTGAGCTCTGCTTCCTGTGCTCAGGCGTGTTTGTGGGTCTGGGTCTGAGCGGCGTGGTTCCGACCCTGCACTTCGTCATCAGCGAGGGTCTGATCAAAGCCACCACCATCGGTCAGATAGGCTGGCTGCTGCTCATGGCGACGCTCTACATCACCGGCGCCTGTTTGTACGCCGCTCGCATCCCCGAGAGGTTCTTCCCCGGCAAGTGCGACATCTGGGTGAGTAACGAACGCAATCGACAGACGTGTTTTACTTTAATTTTTACCTTCTGCACGTTTTCCTCTTTACCTTTTTCGCTTCTGTCTCACGTTTAACTTGTTCTCTTTCTCTTTCTTCGTTGTAGTTCCACTCCCACCAGCTGTTCCACATCTTGGTGGTCGCCGGGGCTTTTGTCCATTTTCACGGTGTGTCCAACTTGCAGGAGTTTCGGTACACAGCAGGAGGGGGTTGCACTGACGGTGGCAATCTTTAACCCACTTTTACTGATTTCCCGAGGGAGCTCTGGTTGGAGGAAAGAACGGCTCTCGCGCTGCAGGAGCTGGTCCTGCTGCGAGCGGAGCGACCAACAGGGGGCGCTATTAAACCTGACAATGGGTTTGGTCTCATTCTGTCTCAGTCTGTTCAACTCGACCTCTTTGGGTAAAAAAACCAAAACATTTAAAGCGGTGTCATTTAGAAATCAGTTTTTTAAACTATTTTTGATTCAAGACGGGGACAAGATTTTTACAGCTCCTCTTCAGTAGTTCTCAGATTATTGTTCTGTCTTAAAATAATCCAGGATTGTGGGGAACAAAACGTTCCAGGTGTTTTCGGTGGAAGCTGTGTTCCAGATCATTTTCAAATGTGAAAGGAAAAAACAAAGTGATAGATCTGTACCTTTATTGGTAAACCTTTTGGAAATGGATCAGGAGATGGATTCGTAGTCTCTTTTTTAAGATAAAACAACAAAAAAACATTTTTTATGTACATAAGATTTCTAAAGTTTAATTTCTAGATTTGTATGAAATTTATTTTAAAAGCTACAAAAAGTTGTTATAAAATGGGAATAAAAATGTTAGATAATAAACTAATTTTTGAGGCGTACACGCTTCAGCAGCAGCGTACGTCGGAGGGAAGAGTGTAGGCGGTGGGGGTTTCTTCTAAAAACTGTGTGGTCTGTGTGTTAAAGATGGTATAAACACTCCGACGTATTTTCTTTTAATGCTTCTCCTCTCCACGTCTCGGGGAGCTGGTGTCTATCTCCGGCAGTCACTGTGTGAGAGGTGTGGGACATCTTGGACAGGTCACAATTCCATCACAGGGACACAGAGAGACAAACGAGACAACCATTCAGTCTCTCATGCACAATTTAAATTTACCAAGTAGCCCAACATGCATGTTTTCAGTCTGTGGGAGAAAACACACGGGGACAACATGAAAACGTAACAAATATGAACAATGAGACACAATTTTTGTCTCGTTTGTGTCCGATCTGCAGTTCAGATCTTAAATTAGGCTTCACAGACCAACATTTTAAATTTAGAAAAGAATATATTTGATATGTAGCTGTTTTTATTTGTCCTTTTTGTCTGTTTAAATAATACACCCATGTAAGATTATTCTTTTCTATGCCCCCATTCCCCTCAAATGATTTATTAAAACACATCAAACAAGATATTTTTATAAACTAGACTCTATTTTTTATTTAAAAATGGGGAAAAATCAAATGGATGCAGATCTTTGTATTTGACTAAATAGGAGTCGCATACTAACTGAATAAGGGGTAATCTTATTGGAGTATCATTTTCTGTTTTGATTTATTTGTATTTTAATTTATCGACTGCTATTATTATAATGCAAAGCTTTAATTTGTCTCATTTGCTTTGTTTTTGCAATGTATTACACAGCTGAGGAGAAAATGTAAAAAAAAAGGTGTTTCTTTAACAACAAAAAAAAAGTTATTTCTTTAAAAAGAATCATTTTCCTTTAGGCTCAGAATGTTGAGACTTCACCTGGTGATTGAAACAGGGAGAACTTTGAGTTTTCTAGTTAAACCAAAACCTTTCGCCTGCACAGAGAAAACTTCTGAGCTCGAAATAAAATGTGATCGTTTAAAACTTAAGTTTGCTGAGTTCTTAATCAGCAAGTTGTTTGAGCTGCACCTCTTTACTGCAAGAACAAAAACTATTTTTTTTTCTATTTCTCTTTTTCTCATTTTTATTTCTGTTTATCTATTTGGTATTAATTTATTTCTCTTGCAGAGTGTTCAATGTCTTTTGATGCACATTTTCCATCCTGATGGGAATGTTTGGTTTGCAATAGACCTTTATATCTGCTGTATTCTAATAAAATGGTTTTTTGGACTCTCTTTGTCTTGATTATTTTATTGTAAGTTGTCGCATAACAGTGAACTACAGTTTTGTCTTTATTTGTAATAAATAAAACAAGTTAGCTGCATTTAAAGATTTTACTATTAGAAATGAATAATTTTAAATATTTGATAAAGTTATATATGTTAAGTCTGAAATGTGAAACCTAATGAGGGCAGTTTATACATTTTAGTTAGAAGTTTGTTGTTATAGACTACAGAGATATTTGTTAAACTAATAAAATAACCAACAAACTAATCAGACAATTATTTAAACATAATAACATAAACTTATATACACGGTTGACATAAAATTGTTTAAATATGTTTGTCTGCATGCATTCCATGTAGATTATAAACCCTGAAATAAATAAAAGCTTTGGAAGACTCAAACCACCATATTTGTAGTTTTGAGCTGTAGTTTCATGTTCCGTCCAGCAGAGGGCGCGCTGCTCCTCATTCGTCCTTTCGCTTCCGTTTTAAAATGGCGTTCGTAAACGTGCTGCGAAAAGGTATGGTTAAAAACATGTAGTTGCAATACAGAAAAATTGCTCTAAACAATTTAAACAAGTTTTAATTTTCCTATGGTCCGATTCTGAACAGGGCTGGAAATGTTTCTGAGGATTCATGAGCGTTTGGAAACTCCGGTGAGTGAGTTAGCCACGTAGCATGCTAGGTATAGTTAACCCCAGTGAGAATATTGTGCCATAATATTTCGTATTAATACATGTAATTCAAAATAAGAGGCTGCCATATGGGACTATTGTCTAATATTTTGACATTCTTTGTGCGCTCGCATTAATGTTTTTAAAAAGTTATAATTATGCTAATTGTTATGCTACTTGCTAGCTTGACTAACGGGTGCCTCTGTGAGCGTGGTCTTTTCAGTGGCGGACTTAGACATTTTGGGGCCCCAGGCAAACCTTTGTAAAGGGGCCCTTCCCCAAGTCTGCCTTAATGTATCAGTAGACCCTGAGGGTGTCAGATTCTGTAGGGTTGCCACAATTTTTATATTGCAATACTGTGAACCAGACCATAATGCAACAACTAACTACTTATTAAAACATTTTTAGAAAAAAAACTTTGTTTTATTATAGTAAAAATGTGCTAAAGCAAGTCTCACATCAAAAGTCAACACAAACCATGTAAAACTAATAATGACAGGGTAGAGGTGTGCAATATATAAAATATATTTTCCTAAATTAGAGGATTTTCATAACTTTTATCAGAACTCTTTTAGTGTTATATGACATACTCTGACAGGCCACAGTTGTTAGATCATTGTGGAAAAGCTGTGTGCTTGAGAGAGGTGGAACTTGGAAGCAAATCCTACTATAGCATGTGTCATTTTACATCAGTTTGGAAGTCATACTATAGTATGTGTCATTTTTCATCAGTTTGGAAGTCATACTATAGTATGTGTCATTTTTCATCAGTTTGGAAGTCATACTAGATTGTGTCATTTTTCATCAGTTTGGAAGTCATACTATAGATTGTGTCATTTTTTATCAGTTTGGAAGTCATACTATAGTATGTGTCATTTTTCATCAGTTTGGAAGTCATACTATAGATTGTGTTATTTTTCATCAGTTTGGAAGTCATACTATAGTATGTGTCATATTTCATCAGTTTGGAAGTCATACTATAGTATGTGTCATATTTCATCAGTTTGCAAGTCATACTATAGTATGTGTCATTTTTCATCAGTTTGGAAGTCATACTATAGTATGTGTCATTTTTCATCCTACTGGAAGTCATACTATAGTATGTGTCATATTTCATCAGTTTGGAAGTCATACTATAGTATGTGTCATATTTCATTAGTTTGGAAGTCATACTATAGTATTGGGATGATTGTTGCGGCCTTCAGTCA
>NC_056519.1:11254487-11270431 GCF_014905685.2 Nematolebias whitei | reverse complement strand
ATATATATATATATATATATATATATATATATATAGTTTTGTCATATATATATCATCATTAATACCACACTTCTCAGACTCCAAACCTGAACAAATTGCAATATTTGTAAATAAAAATACAAAATCATGGCGTTTTCTATTGATTCCATACTTTGCAATGAGTACCTTTAATTAAACTTTTTTTACTCAGTATTCTCTTAATTACTAAAATCTCACCTTTACACATCTAAAGAACTGAACCACAGATTTGTTTTTATATAAGGTTTATCTCATTCCTAACATAAGATAAATACTAATGTTTTTACAGGATCACATGTTGCATTAGTTTGAAAAATCTCAACATGTTTTCTGTTTCTGAAACAAAATATTGTCCTTCCTGTTTTTATTTTTATTGCCGATTATGAATCTAAATAATTAAAACAAAAATGTCATTAGGCAACATGACTGCAGTAAAAATACTTTTCTAATATTCAGGTATGCGATTATAAAAGAGTTGGTGGGAAGTGCCAAAGATAAAGCTACGGTAAAATGACACAGTTGTTTTGTTATGAGTGATAGTTTTAGGATTTATGAGCCCATAAAGAGAAAGATGTGAGGGGGACACACTCCTCTTATCATCGCAGTCCTGATAATCTGCAGAGAAACGTTTTACTGGAGCGGAGCAGGTAGGAGTTCATCAACGTTTCTGACCTCGCTGTTTAAAGAATCATTTGGCACCGTTTAAGGAAAAGAGAAGGACTGAAGTAGAGGCGAGGCTCTCTAAACACACAACCTTTGTCGCTACTATTTGCAACTAAAAAGCCTCCTAGCTTAAAGTGTAAGTTTAAGGTAAGCGCAGCAAACTAATGATTTTATCTGGATGCATTAACAGAACCATTCCTCTGTCCATCTTTAATTTAAGCCCTTCACATTAGATCATGATGCAGTTTGTACTCAAGTACTGTTCAGTTCATTTCATGTCAATTGCTGCAGCTTGGACAGCAACACAATCCTGGTGCACGTTGCCAAATAAAGTCTTATTCAAGCAGCTCTGATAAACCCATAAGAAGTCTGTATTTTTCTAGATGAACTGCTCAGCGCCACCTTGACTCATGCTGCGCTCACACCCAGACAACTCCGTTCCCTCAACACGAAGTTCGGCTGATGTTTCATTTTCCTGCAGCCGGTTCTAACACGACGGAGCTGCAGCATTGTGCAACCAGTGCGGGGTTAGTAAACACGACTAACGTCAAACCAACCACATTCTAGGCGTCTACAGCATGGGTGAGCACACGTGCACTGTGGGAAAACAAGAGGATGAACCTCCCTGCTGCATACTCACCAGAGAAATAAACTGTAGAGAGGAGGAGGAGGGAAAGACGAACAAGAGAGGTGAAATGGGCAGGTGACCCCCCCCCCCCAACTCAGAGAGCAAAGAGTTAAAAGAAAACAACTGGATGGAAACAAACTGATTCAAACAAAGATGAAGTGAAGGAGAAGGGATAAAATAGTGATGGGAGGTAAAGAGAAGTAGAAAAACGTCAAAGAACGAGAGAAACAAGAAACCAACAGACCTTTATTTCTCTTTGCTCCACAGATTTCTCCCATATCTGCTGATCGTAGGCGCCAATCTGAAATAAGTAAATAAAAAAAGAACAATAACTATGAATTCGGAAAGAGAAAAAATGCAGTAACTCAAATTAACCTAAAAGCTTTAGCCCTAAACGGCAACTATCGTGCTGCTGCAGAAAGGAGCAGTCAAACTTTATAAAAAGTAAAACAAATCATTTTATTTCCTCCCACATGTTCAAAGTGAACACTCAGAATGGACCGAGGACACAGACCTGATCCACGTTCAGTGGGTCCCAAATGTTTTGCTTACTGACCCACAAAATAATAATACGGTCGTACCTCGCTACTTTGCGGTTCGGTTGTTCTAAATAAGATTGGACATGACGCACAATAGGCTGATTGATGGATGAGCCACACGATCAGCATGGATTGTTTATTTTAAATAAATGCATCTTAAATTATCCAGCACCTGTGTGCCGCTCACATGTGCAGGGAGAAGCTTCCTCCTGCAGCGTGTCATCTCCTCTGCAGCGGAGAAGTGGGCGTGGCCGAGAGCGCTGGCAGCGTGCAGCCGGTGGCAGAGAGTGGAGATCATGACATGCTGTGCTCTTTTAGAGCGTTTAGAAACATTGTTTAGAATATTGCAAGAGTGGGGGGAGGGTTTAAAACGTCTTTATATATACTAAAATAAAATACTACTTACTACTTGTACTACTACTTCGCAGGTTTGTACTTATCACGGAGGAGCTGAGAACGTGATAAACGAGGGACTAATCGTGATAAACGAGGGACTACTGTAATGGTTTTAATACACAAACGTTGCTAAAAACCTTATTACCCATAATGACAACTCAGTGTTTTATTGTAAATACGTTATGTTTTATTTCAAACTACTATTTGTAATATTTTTAAGTACTGTGGTGAAAAGATGCTTTTGTCTAAGGATTCCCACTTGGTGTTTCGTGACCCACAGTGGGATCTTGAACCAAACTCTGGGAACCACGTAATAAAAAATAAAATTTTAAAATTATCTACTGACCTGACTAAACTACGAGCAGTGACCACAGATAAGAAAAGAATATTCAAAGTTAGTACTTTTAAACATGAAATAAGTAACGTACAATTTCAGGACTAATATATAATATTTAACTTCATTAATGGAACTGGATGTTTTGTAGGAATGTTGGATCAGTGGGTTACCAAGAGTTTTGCCTCAACAGGTTTTTCAATTTGTTTAGAGAACGTCTAGATTTAATGGCTTTATTCACCGTTTATCCCCTTTAAATCTTCTTGTTTATTCATTTTTTGTTTGTATTCGAGTTGAGAAGCCGTGAAGCTGATCTCAGTCCTGCCTGTGTGTGTCTCGTGAACCAGGGAGGTGAATATTTTACATGCAGAGAGTGTAAGTATCCAGTGGAGTGGAAAATGTGCACTAATGGAAATCTGACGAGACGACTTCCGCCTGAGTTTAATGTGAAAAAGATTCAAAACAGACGTAATACAGCTGAAGACGATGACTGAGAAAGCAAAACTTCACCCTGTCGAGGTCATTTCTGTTTAATTCAAAGAGTTTCAGAGACGTGGGAACGTTGAGTGACGTGACCTCAGCAGATTTCAGCGCTCGTGAGTGTCTCCAAGGCATCGAGTGTGGGTCACCCTGCACGTTAGCCAGTGGAAAGTCTTAATCTTTAATGAGAACTCATTAAAGATTGAAGGAAAGAGGAGAAATGGCAAAGACGAGGAAGAAGGAACATGAAGAGACCGAAGCAGAAAAGGTGTCTGCATTTCAGTTTAGAGCGGGGGTGGGTTACATTTTTTTCCACAGATTGCTTCAAGTATCAACCAAAGAGTCACATAGAGAATTAGAAAACAATATATTCAAGACCGTAAGCTGGAAGATTCTTTCAGGCTTTTTCTTGATAAAAATACGTCTTCCTAATACTCTTTAGGAAAACAAGACACTCTCTGTAAACTGGCTCGTGACTTTGTTAGCTTAAGTATGCAGAAAAAACAACGCATGCTCGCTCAGTGCTTAGTTTAGTTCTGGAACGAAAACAACTTAAAAAAAAGTTTTGGCCTATTTTAATCCAAAAGGTTTTCAATGTATTTGTCACAGACGATTAATTTAGACTTCCCAAAGTTTCACTGATGAAATGCCAGCTTCCATCACATGTACCGTATGTTCCCGTGTATAAGTCATAGTTTCTTGCATAAATTAACATGCCTGCAACTTATACACTGAAGCAACTAATATATGTTTTTTTCCCATATTTATAATCCAATTTTTGGCTGAGATCTGACGATTTCATTCATTCTTACATTGAAAATATTGAACACTACCATTTTCAGCCACTAGAGGGCCCTCAACTAATACGGCAGGCCAAGTGTCTCATTAATAGTTAAAGTGGCTATTAATGAGACACTTGGCTTGCCATACAACCACCGTCGTCTCTCTCAGGACCTGCTGGAGCAAACGTTAAATCAGCTGCATTTCACCACGTCGCCCAGACGAAATGCAGCTGATTTGACCATTAAAGTGAATTTATTAAGGAAAAGTTCAACTGAAACACACCTTTACTATAATGTCGAACAAACAAATAATTGTTTTTAAGTGCTAATCTTGTTAAATTCTTGCTAAAGTCCTCCAGTGCACGCTCCCGTGGCCGCCATTTGGCAGCCAATCAATTTTTTGGCACAACACCGGCCACATTTCAGGTTTGTCAGTGGTGACTCATAATAGATGCGACTTATACGGTGAATCGATGCATTTATGGTTTTTTTCCCCACTTTATTAGACATTTTTGGACTGATGCAACTCATACAGTGGTGCGAAGTGTACGGTGGAAAATACGGTAAAGGCTTCGAGCAACAGCAACAAAAAAAGAAATAAATCCAAAACCTGGTGAGGATGTTCTTGTTTATCTCTACAAAAGTTAAAAAAAAAATCAAATCACCAGATGAGTAACATGACGATGCTGCCATCGTGGTGTCTAAATACAAGTACCAGCTACAAAACCTTACAGGTTACTTATAGTTTATTAAAATCACAAATAGTTATCTCTTAAAGAAACAGATTTGCACGGACAATAATTTGCTTAAACGTTTGAGACTATATATGATTTTATAAATAAGAAACCAATTAAATTTGCTTCCTATTTCTCCTAATTATAGGCTCACATTTAATTCTCAACAGCCAGTAGGGGAATATATTGAGATTATGTACCTTTAGTGATGACAGTGTCGGTTATCCAACCCTAAGGTGAGGCGTTGCCTTGGTGTATGACTGGTTAGTTGCATAAGTGTCTTATTGTCTTTTATGCAGCTCAAAAACATCATTAAACCTTTAAAAGACTAAAGAGGATGTACCGGTAGGTTCAGTCTAAGTCAATCATTTTTGTTTTTAATCTTAGAGCCATATTTCTTCTATTTAACTTAGCTGTATAAATCTCTCAAATGCAAACATTGTAATAAACATTACACCTTTAATTTGCAGATTTACTGACTAAAGGAAGTAAATATTGCAGACTTCACAAATATTAAAATGTTCAAATTATCACCCGTTTGCCCGATTGATAAAAAGGTTACTACCATCCTAGCATGATAAAAAACCAGCAGTAAATAAATAAGTAACCTACATAAATCTACACTGTAAATAGAAGCTTGTGATTTGAGCCTGGAAATAAAAGCAGTGTTTTCCACCTGAGCAGTAGCTTCTCTCTTCTCAACACTTAACCGGGAGAGTCCATCAACCATTTTACAGTCTTGGTGGTGATGCTACTGGTTTACCAGAATTTCATCATTGTCTTAATATTTAAAGGCTACATTAATGATTTTAATTGAAGCTTTGCACAAAAGCAGCATCAAATTTTACTTTTGGTGCCCTTGACGTTCCCCTTCTTAAGGAGAATAGCCTTTTTTTTGTTTTTTAACACATGTGCATGCACACACAGACACGCCTGTTGTTGCATCAGAATCAAGAGGTAGCTGTGATCTGGCAAAACAAACTGGATCGTAAATCCTCTTATCTCATCCTTACATGGCTATCTGCTCACCTCGTTTACTCCTCTTGAAATAAAAGAGCTCTGACAAACAAACACTCAAGCTCCGGTATTTATCTCAGCTATGCTTCTAAACTAAAATCATTTTACAAGTGATACAAAAAAACAGCTTTAACAGGTCAAATATGTTTTACTCCTAATTAACAGACGTTAGGATAGACTGTTTTCGCTTAAAGAAATCTCGTGCTGCAGTGATCTGAGAGGCGAATGAGGCACTGAGAGCAAACCAGCAGGCAAGACGAAGAGCGTTGGTGCAGCAATGGTGCGGTCACCATGGCAACAATTAGAAGGAGGACGGGTGATTAAGGAGGAGGGAATTACATAACTTTCTGCAACAGCTTTACAGAGAACCTGTTGTTGGCGCTCGCTGCCAAAGAAGGCAGGATATCGTGGAACCGCTTGTGTGCAGATGCGTTCGTCTGTCTGCCTGTTAGCAAAATACTTCATGAACCACTGGACAGATGTTCATGAAGCTCTCAAAGTAATCCTTAGATGTACATCTACAATTTATACACTTTTGGAGTAAAACAATGTACTGCATTTTCCACCGTACACGTCGCACCGCCCTGTAAGTCGCATCAGTCCAAATATGTCTAATAAAGTGGAAATAAATATGTCGCTTTGGCCTATAAGGCGTGGAGCATGCAAATTATGCAAAAAACCTGACTCATAGGGCAGAAAATACGGTAATATCCACTTTTACCTATTACATGACAACAGCATGGCACACTACTCGAGTGCCATCTAGTGGCTGAAAATGGTAGTGTTCAATACTTTTAGTCAGAATAAATGAAAACGGTCATCTCTCAGCCAAAAATTGGTTTATAAATATGGGAAAAAAATCCATAAATACGTTGCTTCGGCGTACAAGTCGCAGGGCATGCAAAAAAAAAAAAACCATGACTTATGGGCCAAAAAATACAGTACGCCACCGCTTAACATGAGCAAGCACAAAAAACCTGCGACGATTTTACTGATACTGTGCTAGAATGTGGCATAGAGGTAGCTGAGTCATTCCCATCACATGCTCGGAGCACCAGCAGATCTACGGTATGTTTAAAATCTTGGCATGCAGTGCAGGAATGGTTTAGGTGTATTGCACCATTCAAGCGCTCTGTGTGTATTAAAATCAACAGAGCTACATAAACAATAAAAATAAACATTTTCTTGCAGTAGTAAAACTTTCTGTGGGGTTAGTCACTCTCTACCTTCTACTTCCTTCCAGTCTTCAGACTCTGACTGTAAACCTGGCTGAGACAGGAAATCCTTCTCCTGTTTGTGGGAATCACATACCTGTGTGTTTGTGTGTAGGTGTGGTCTGAGGCCACAGGCACACAATGATACTTTCAGTTTGGCATGGCATGACGAACATTTGACACCACTAAAAGATTGAGTTGATGCAAACAAGAAGAAACCAGTGGTTGTATTTTAACCCTATATAGGTTGAGATTAGTTTTATTGTAGAGCTGCATGTTATTAGGAAATCATGCGATTGTTTTATTACTGTAGAATGTTGTGACGATGACATCAGTTGCAATAAACCCAAATGCTCCGTCAGTAATGTTCACAACACTTAAGCTGTTCACCCTTTAAATGTGATGTTTGGGACTCCTTTGAAATACTGATGTTGCAACGTCAGTAGATTTTTGATACATTGTGCAACCCAGGTTTACAGCAACCCAAAAAGTTACTAATAAATCAATTTCTGATGAAGTCTTTCGGAGGAAGGATGAAACGTTTCAACCAAGAAGAATCCGACCAGATGACCAGACTCAACTTTTTGGGGTCTTGCAACGCCACACAAAAGAAAACAAGTATTATAAAATGAATGTGTTGCCCCTCCCTGGGCTGCCACCTTACCGTGGTGGAGCGGTTTGAGATTCCCAATGATCCTAGGAGCTATGCTGTCAGGGGCTTTATGCCCCTACTAGGGTCACCCAAGGCAGACAGGTCCTAGGTGAGGGACCAGACAAAGTGCAGCCAAAAGACCTCGATGATGAGAAACATAAATGGACTTAATGTTCCCTTGCCCGGACGTGGGTCACCGGGGCCCCACTCTGGAGCCAGGCCTGGAGGTAGGGCACGCGGGCGAGCGCGGCCGGGCTTTTACCCATGGAGCTGGGCCGGGCACAGCCTGAAGAGGAGACGTTGGTCCCCCTTCCCATGGGCTCACCACTTGTGGGAGGGGCCAAAGGGGTCGGGTGCAAAGTGGGATGGGTGGTGGCCAAGGGCGGGGACCCTGGCGGTCTGATCCTCGGCTACAGAAGCTGGCTATTGGGACGTGGAATGTCACCTCACTGGTGGGGAAGGAGCCTGAGCTGGTGTATGAGGCTGAGAGGGTCCAGATAGAAATAGTCGGACTCACCTCTATGCATGGCTCTGGCTCTGGAACCAGTTTCCATGAGAGGGGCTGGCCACTCGTCCACTCTGGAGTTGCCCCTGGTGAGAGGCGCCGAGCAGGAGTGGGCATGCTTATTGCCCCCCAACTTGGTACCTGGGTGTTGGGGTTCACCCTGGTGAATGAGAGGGTGGCCTCCCTCCGCCTACGTGAGGGGGGACAGGTTCTGACTGTCGTTTGTGCTTATGCACCAAACAGCAGTTCAGATTATCCACCCTTTTTGGAGTCCTTGGAGGGGGTACTAGAAAGTGCACCTCCTGGGGACTCCCTTGTTCTGCTGGGGGACTTCAATGCTCATGTGGGCAATGACAGTGAGACCTGGAGAGGTGTGGTTGGGAGGAACGGCCCCCCTGATCTGAACCTGAGTGGTGTTCTGTTGTTGGCTTCTGTGCTCGTCATGGATTGTCAATAACGAACACCTTGTTCAAGCATAAGGGTGTCCATATGTGCTCTTGGCACCAGGACACCCTACGCCGCAGTTCGATGATAGACTTTGTCATCGTCTCATCTGATCTGCGGCCACATGTTTTGGACACTCGGGTGAAGAGAGGGGCGGAGCTGTCCACTGATCACTGCCTGGTGGTGAGTTGGCTCCGATGGTGGGGGAGGATGCCAGTCAGACCTGGGAGACCCAAACGTATTGTGAGGGTTTGCTGGGAACGTCTGGCAGAGTCTCCTGTGTGACGGAGTTTTAACTCCCACCTCCGGGAGAACTTCAAACATGTTCCGGGGGGGGGGGAGACATTGAGTCTGAGTGGACCGTGTTCCGTGCCTCTATTGTCGAGGCGGCTTACCAGAGCTGCGGCCTGGAGGGTACGTGGGAGTTTGCCCAACCGGTCTACATGTGCTTTGTGGACTTGGAGAAGGCGTTCAACCGCGTCCCTCGGAGAACCCTGCGGGGGGTACTCTGGGAGTATGGAGTACCGGGCCCTTTGATATGCGCTGTTAGGTCCCTGTATGACCGGTGTCAGAGCCTGGTCTGCATTGCCGGCAGTAAGTCGGGCTTGTTCCCGGTGAGAGTTGGACTCTGCCAAGGTTGCCCTTTGTCACCAATTCTGTTCATAACTTTTATGGCCAGAATTTCTAGGCGCAGCCAAGGTGTTGAGGGGATCCGTTTTGGTGGCCTTAGGATTGCGTCTCTGCTTTTTGCAGATGATGTGGTCCTGTTGGCTTCATCAGATCGTGATTTACAGCTTTCGCTGGAGCGGTTCGCAGCAGAGTGCGACGCGGCCGGGATGAAGATCAGTTCCTCCAAATCCGAGGCCATGGTCTTGAGCCAGAAAAGGGTAAAGTGCCCTTTCTAGGTCAGGGAGGATGTCCTACCATAAGAAGAGTTCAAGTATCTTGGGGTCTTGTTCACACACGAGGGAAAAATAGAGCGCGAGATCGATAGGCGGATAGGTGCAGCATCTGCAGTGAAGCAGGCGCTATACAGGTCTGTCATGGTGAAGAGAGAGCCGAGTCAAAAGGCGAAGCTCTCAATTTACTGATCGATCTACGTTCCTACCCTCATCTATGGTCATGAGCTTTGGGTTGTGAACGAAAGAAAGATCTCGGATACAAGTGGCCAAAATGAGTTTTCTTTGCAGGGTGCCTGGGCTCTCCCTTAGAGATAGGGTGAGAAGCTTGATCATCCGGGAGGGACTCAGAGTAGAGCCGCTGCTTCTCCACGTCGAGAGGAGACAGTTGAGGTGGCTCAGGCATCCGTTTATGATGCCTCCTAGACGCCTCCCTGGTGAGGTGTTCTGGACACGTCCCAACGGGAGGAGACCCAGAGGAAGACCCAGGACACGCTGGAGGGACTATGTTTCTCGGCTGGCCTGGGAACGCCTCAGGATTCCCCCGGAAGAGCTGGCCCAAGTGGCTGGGGAGAGGGAAGTCTGGGCCTCCCTACTTAGGCTGCTACCCCCGCGACCCGACCCCAGATAAGCGGAAGAAAATGGATGGATGTGTTGCTCAAACAAAAGCTGAAGTAGAACATAGTGTGCCTTTGAATGGTTCAAATTAATTTTTTTTTCTTGCCTCTTTTGCATGAATGGATAAATATGCAAACTAAGAATAATAAACTCTTAGGATGAGTCTCGTCTGTGATTACCGGCTCTGACAACAAACAGGATTACTTTACATTTGTCATGCATGAAAATCTGGTGGAAACTTCAGGGAAGCTAATCTGTGTCGGACAGTTGCTGATGGTGTCATGATGAACTGGTGTGTTTTGCAGTAACTGTGGCGACAGAGAGGTTGTCGGGTGTAAGATTTATTTTAGCTCAGACAGGTTTGAGTGTGTGTGAGAGATTAGAAAAACCTCTTGGCACTCAGACACACACACACACTTCACTACATAACTAAACGTCTTTGGTCTAACAAGGTTGAGCCAGGTCCTCTAAACGGATTCTGTCGGATGTGTTCTTCTTTGGCCTCTAAAGCCTCAATGGGAAAACTGGTCTGTCTCACCCATTCTACTGAGGATGCATCAGCATAAATTTACTGTACATATTTCAAAAGTGCATTAAAACTTTAATTTTATTATTTTATAACAAAACTAACTAAAAGAGAAACTTTAAAAAGGCTGAGCAATATGACCTAAATTAAATATTGTGATACGTTGAGGCTTTATTGCAAAACACAGTTTTGCAACATCTGTTCATAATCCCTGTATGGTTTAAAAAAAAACCACCTCTTGCCCAGGATCACATGCAAAAAATAAGCAACCTCGGCATAAAACCAGATTTTTTGGAAGATGTTGAATTAAATATAAACTACTACCACATGATAAATTCAGAAATGCTTTTTTCCACAGACATTAATACAGCTGAATGTCAACTAATGCACATTTTCTAATTAATTATTGGTCAAAGTACAAACCGGATTCCAAAAACGTTGGGACACTAAACAAATTGTGAATAAAAACTGAATGCAATGATGTGGAGTTGCCAACATCTAATATTTTATTCAGAATAGAACACAAATCACAGATCAAAAGTTTAAACTGAGAGAATGTATCATTTTAAGGGAAAAATCTGTTGTTTCCAAATTTCATGGCGTCAACAAATCCAAAAAAGTTGGGACAAGTCCATTTTTACCACTGTGTGGCATCCCCCCCTTCTTCTTACAACACTCAACAGACGTCTGGGGACAGAGGAGACCAGTTTCTCAAGTTTAGAAATAGGAATGCGCTCCCATTCATGTCTCATACAGGCCTCTAACTGTTCAATCGTCTTTGGCCTTCTTTGTCGCACCTTCCTCTTTATGATGCACCAAATGTTCTCTATAGGAGAAAGATCTGGACTGCAGGCTGGCCATTTCAGTACCCAGATCCTTCTCCTACATAGCCATGATGTTGTGATTGCTGCAGAATGTGGTCTGGCATTATCGTGTTGAAAAATGCAGGGTCTTCCCTGAAAGAGATGATGTCTAGATGGGAGCATATGTTGTTCTAGAACCTGAACATAGTTCTCTGCATTAATGGTGCCTTTCCAGACATGCAAGCTGCCCATGCCACAAGCGCTCATGCAACCCCATACCATCAGTGATGCAGGCTTCTGAACGGAGCGTTTATAACTTGGGCTATCCTTGTCCTCTCTGGTCCGGATAACATGGCGTCCCAGTGTTCCATAAAGAACTTCAAATCGTGACTCATCTGACCACAGAACAGTCTTCCATTTTGCCACACTCCATTTTAAATGACCCCTGGCCCAACGCAAATGTCTGAGCTTGTGGAGCTTGCTTAGAAATGGCTTCCTCTTTGCACTGTAGAGTTTCAGCTGGCAACGGCGGATGACACGGTGGATTGTGTTCACTGACAATGCTTTCTGGAAGTATTCCTGAGCCCATTCTATTATTTTCTTGACAGTGACATTCCTGTTTGAGGTGCAGTGACGTTTAAGGGCCCGGAGATCACGAGCATTCAGTAGAGTTTTACGGCCTTGACCCTTACGCACAGCAATTGTTCCAGATTCTCTGAATCTTTTGATGATGTTATGCACGGTTGATGATGATAACTTAAAAGTCTTTGCTATTTTACGCTGGGTAACACCATTCTGGTATTGCTGCACTATCTTTCTGTGCAACAATGGTGGAATTGGTGATCCTCTTACCATCTTGGCTTCTGAGAGACACTGACACTCTGAGAAGCTCTTTTTATACCCAATCATGTTGTCATTTGACCTAATTAGTGTTAATTGGTCTTCCAGCTGTTCGTTATATACTCAATTTCCTTTATTCCAGACACTTATTGCTACTTGTCCCAACTTTTTTGGGATTTGTTGACACTGTGAAATTTTGAATCAACATATTTTTCCTTTAAAATGTTACATTTACTCAGATTAAACTTTTGATCTGTCATCTATGTTATATTACGAATAAAATATTGACATTTACCAACTCCATATCATTGCATTCAGTTTTTATTCACAATTTGTTTAGTGTCCCAACTTTTTTGGAATCAGGTTTGTATGAACGAAGTTCCGAAAGCTTCAGAGGAAGCAGTTTTTTTTTTATGTCTAGTTCCAGTTTGCATCTATTTTTTATGGAAAAATTGCAGCTGAATGCTCAGCTACACACGTTTCTCTCTAATCCACATAAATACATCCATCGTCCCACTCAACCCACGGTGGATTCTTCACTCCAACACTTCAACACTGCTCTTGTGAAGTCATTAATGTCAACAGATTGTTCCTACACACCAGAAACCAGAACAGCATGCATTTACTAACCCTAACGTCTTAAATCAAATAACCCATTAGTGAATTTTACGGAAAAACATTTAACTAAAGACACGCCTTCAATCTGCCAACCATTAGGGCTCGACAACTTATTATCATAATATTTGCATAAAAGCTGATTCACCTTCAAAACTAATTGAAACTGCTTTTTTTTATTTCTGCAACATTTAACACCGAGTCAGACGTAAACAGAGTCCATCTGTGATACAGACTACACGGATGACTATGCTTTCACTGAGATTTGACTTTGACTCGACTCTGCTGAGAAAAGAGCTGCCTCAACACAAACAGCAGCGAGTCTATTTGTAGCTTGTGTCCAGACATGGAGTCAGAAATACTCCGTGACTCATCGCCTGCGGGCTGGAGAGTCTGGAAGCTGCAAATGTCAAAATCGGATTCAAACCAGTGAGTCTAAATCTGCAGCTTATTTTTTTTATTTATTTAGTTGGTTATAAGTCCAGGACACCATATACTGTCTTAACATTACATTTATGCCATTTGTGAAAAAAAGTAGGGATTTGGTGTTTATTGAGACTAAAACAGAGCACAATAAAATAATTTAGTAGCAACATGTTTCTTGTCTGCTTTCTCTAACAAAAATGCGTTTTTCTCTTCTCGTTACATTGGTTAATCAAAACAGAACTTTATTAGTTTTAACACATTGCAAAACAAATACAGTGGATTAAAAAAAAGTCTATACACATCCATTAAAACACCAGGTTTTTGTCATGTAAAAAATGAGAATAATATATATTTTTTTTTAATGGCGGTGTACACAACCGTGCACAAATTGTTGAAACACCTTCTGATTAAATTACAGCCTTCAGTTTTTTCAGGAAGGACTCTATTAGCAGGCCACACCTCGACTCTGTGCTTTCTGACAACTCTTTTTTGCTGATGTCAAGAGTCAGAGTGAGAGATTCTTTATTGTCATTCACACCTCATGTGGTACATGTGGTGGAGCGAAATTATGTACACACGGTCCTAGTTACATCTAATAATAAGATGTAAAAGAAAACAATGATAACATCTAAGACATTAACTAAGAAAAACATCAACTAAATGTACACTAAGCACTAATAACATAAAAACATCACGTCGAACATCAGCACAAACATGAACACGAGTCTGTGTGAGCAGATGAGCACACAAACACACCAACATTTAAACAGATCAGCAGCAACATGATGTGATTTTTTTCACAGTGATTATTCTAGTTAGAGATTCATGAGTCTAACAGCCTCAGGGTAGAAGCTGCTCCTCAGTCTAGTGGTTCTACACTTAATGCTCCTCAACCTCCTTCCTGAGGGGAGCGGGGCAAAAAGTGTGTGCGCTGGGTGAGTGAGGTCCTTCATGATGCAGGTGGCTCTCTTCCTGCATCTAGAGGTGTAGATGTCTGTGATGGTGGGGAGGTGGGCTCCAACAGTCTTCTGTGCAGCCTTCACCACTCTCTGCAAAGCTTTTCTTTCTGCAGTTGTGCAGCCTCCATGCCACACGTTGATGCTGGAGCACAGGATGCTCTCCACTGCACACCTGGTGAGGTGAGGACTGAGCTTCCCAGACCAGCTCGTCTCAGCCGCCTGAGGAAGTAGAGTCTCTGATGTGCTTTCTTGATCAGGCTGGTGGTGTTGTTGCTCAAGCTGAGGTTGTCATTCATGTGTACACCCAAGTACTTGTAGCTGGAGACCACTTCCACCGCAGATCCTTTTATGTTCAGGGGGGTGTAGATGTTTTTGTTCCTTCTGAAGTCCACAATCATCTCCTTTGTCTTCTTCACATTGATGTGAAGGTTATTCTCTCTGCACCAGCTCTCCAGGTGTTCCACCTCTTGCCTGTAGCTGGACTCATCATTGTTTGTGATGCATCCCACCACCGCTGTATCATCTGCAAATTTTACAATGTGACAGCTTGGATGGGTAGCTGCACAATCATACATGAGCAGAATAAACAGGAGGGGACTCAACACACATCCCTGAGGAGAGCCAGTGCTGAGGGTTATGGTGGAGGAGAAGTTGTGGATCCTCACTAACTGTGGTCTGTTTGTTAAGAAGTCTAGTACCCAGTTGTAAATGGAGGGGCTTAGTCCTAGTGTGAATAGTTTGTCCATCAGGGTTTGGGGGATCATGGTGTTGAAGGCAGATGTGAAGTTCACAAAGAGCATACGGACGTAAGAGTCTTTCTGCTCCAGGTGGTTGAGCGCAGTGTGGACCACAGACGAGATGGCATCCTCTGTTGATCGGTTCTCACGGTATGCATACTGATGAGGGTCCTCGTTGATGTTGATAGTTGTTTTGATGCGAGTCATGACCAGTTTTTCTAAGCATTTAGCGACTATCGGGGTGAGGGCCCCTGGCCGATAGTTATTCAGACCAGTCGCTTTAGAGCTTTTTGGGACTGGGATGATGGTGGCAGTCTTCAGGCAGGTGGGAACTGTCTCCAGGGTTAGTGAGGTGTTAAAGATGTCTGCCAGCACCTTGCAGAGCTGTTCGCTACATTCTTTCAACACTTTTCCTGGAATGTTGTCTGGGCCGGTGCACAGAATCTGTCAGACTGACGGCATCACCAAAGCTTTTCTATCAAATACAGATATGTACTTCGGCTAAAACACCCCAAAATTTATGATTTTTAATTTTTTTTTTTACTGAAGCCATTATTTTGTTGATTTAGATCTACAGTAGTCCCTCGGTTATCGCAGGGATCCGTAGCCTGAAGCCCCGCGATACGTGAAAAATCGTTAAGTAGGAATAGTAGTACAAGTATCCAAAATTTTTCAGTCATGTCATCTGGGCAGTTTCTTTTTTTGTGCTGAAACGTTTCGCCTTTGATCTGGAAGGCTTCGTCAGTCAAGGAAACACACAACACAAAACTGATTTTTCACCCAACAGCTTTCTCCAAAGTGGAACAAACCGAGGTCGGCAATGGAGGCAGGGGCGTGCCAAAAAGACCATCTAAGTACCAACATAACTGGTTTGTTCCACTTTGGAGTAAGCTGTTGGGGGAAGAATAAGTTTTGTTGTGTGTTTCCTTGACTGATGAAGCCTTCCGGATCGAATGCGAAACGTTTCAGCATAAAAAAAGAAATTGTCCAGATGACCTGACTGAAAAATGTTGGATTGTATACCTGGATTATTAAGTATGGACTTAGTAGTACACAGTTTATTTAAACGTATATATATATATATATATATATATATATATATATATATATATATA
>NC_056519.1:11239716-11254387 GCF_014905685.2 Nematolebias whitei | reverse complement strand
ATATATATATATATATATATATATATATATATATACATATACATACATATTTCTAAATATAAATATACATACACAGTAGTCCCTCATTTATCGTGGGGATCCGTATCCTGAAGCCCCACGATAATTGAAAAACAGTGAAGTAGAAATAGTAGTACGAGTGGTAAGTAGTAGTAGTTTACTTTAATGTGCATACATAATGTGCATATATATATATATATATATATATATATATATATAGGCATTTCTTCCTACACTCTTGCAATATTCTAAACAATGTTTCTAAACACTTTAAAAGAGCACAGAATGTCATGATTTCAGCTCCCTGCCTCAGTTGCTCTCAGCCATCTGCAAGCGCTCTTGGCCACGCCCACGTCTCCACTCTGCACAGAGAACAGCTGATCAGCTGCAGCAGGAAGTTTATCCTGCAGTATGGGCTCCACACAGGTGCAGGAGGTGCTAAATAATTTATAATAAAATTTAAATAAAAATTCCACGCTGATCATGCAGCTCATCCATCAATCAGCCAATTGTACCATGTCCAATTTTATTTTGAAAAACCGTGATAGAGCGAGTCCATGATAAATGAACCGCTAAGTTGCGAGGGACTACTGTATGTTTGGGGTCATTCCTCTTTATCTTCAGCCTTCTAGAAGAAACCACTTGAAGGCTTTAGAATAAAACTGTTCATAATTCTATCCACCTTGACTAAAACCTCAGTTTAAGCTGAGGAAACGCTAAAGAGAGCATGATGCTGCCACCATCATGTTTCGCTGTGGTTTTGGTGTTTTTTTTAACGATCTTGTTCTTGCATTATCAGATCTTCTGAAACGTTGGGTTCATCAGATCTTAACATATTTTCCCAGTGATGTAATTTTTGTGCTATTTAACCAGGCCTGGATGTTTTTTTACAGAAAATATTTCTGTTTTACAACCCTACCCTCAGGGTCTATACATGCAGAGAACACAGGAGATTGTTGTCACCGGTAGTACAAAACATGCTAAAGTTCCTGCAGCTCCTTCGGTGTTGCTGTAGACCTCTTGGCAGATCATTTCATCAGTACTTGTGAGCTCTGTGAACCTTGGATTTTGATAAAAGATCCTACCAAGTAAACTACAGGAAAATCCTACCATGACAGCTGAACTTAATTCCTGTCACTTTAATTGATAGAAGGTGTGTTTCCAAGAAAACAAAACAAACCAAGTACTTCAACAAAGTGTTCATTTAAGGGTGTGTAAATTTATAGCTTTTTTCATTTTTTACAATATCTTCTCCCTGGAACAGATTGTTTTTAGTTGAGTTGTACATGACATGAAGTATGATGTTTAGGGTGGGGGACAAAGGCAATTAACCAACTTAAATGAGAGGCTGTGAGTAAAGACGCCCTGTCGACAGGTGTGGCATCTCCTTAAAAAACGTTTATTCATTCCTGACTCAGCGATTGTCCTCTCTGGTGATGCTTCTGCCCAGACAAGCTTAGGTTGACAAAACACATGCAACCAGATACCCTGTGAAAGTCATCAAGCCCAATCTTTACACATCCTAGTCATAATCCAACTTTTAACGCTTTAATTAAAACGTTTTAGTTCTGGTGGTGCCTCAAGACTTTAATCTTGTCTGTAATCATATTTGAGAACTAGTGTTTATTCTTACAGAAATTAATGTTTTCAGAGTAAACCTTTAATCAGAGTCTGTCACCTCTGATGAGTCATGTTCAGTGTGATCCGATACCAGAACAGCTCAAGTTGATATCAACGTCTTGCGAGCGGAACAATCAGAGAAAAGGGTAAATTTAAAGGCAGAGACAGAAGAGCTGGAGGAGGCTGAAACGGCAGACAGGTACGAGGGGGCAGATGAAGGGTGTAAGCTGAGCAGCGCAGCAGAGGATCCGATATCTGAGACAACGGAACAAGAGGACATCCAACACCAGCCCGGTGCGGACCGTCCTGAACGACTCGGACCTGCTGCAGCTGCTGACAGCCGTGAGGACAAGCTTGAACTCAGTATGAGGACGCTCTGCAAACGTCAGTGTTGTGGATGAGCTCCATCCTGACTGATGAAGATACAGAACAACATACTGACCCATAACTTCTGCTCGTTATAAAACGTGACACATTTTAGCAGCACTGCATCATAAACTTATTTAGACCGTGCAAGTTTTAAACTGAACATTGTTGCTTTCATTCTGATATGCAATTAAATTATTTTTAAACGTTTTGATTTTGTCCTAACACCATTAGAGATGATGTTGTACAAAGATATGTACTTTGCAGAATTTAAGAGTAATTGTGGTTTTATATTTTTGTTTCAACATCAGATTTGTTGAAAATCTCAAAGTGCTGCAAAATAAAAATGAGCGAATGGACAATGAAAGCAGTAGTGTAAGCTCACATGAATATTGAACTTTTATCATTTAAAAAAAACATTTTGCTCAAGTTATTAAAAAACAAACAAACAAACACACAAAGCCAACAAAACGGGAGAATTTCAGGTAAATACAACCGCATCTTTTTCCCCACCAGCCTCGTCTTTTTAAACTATCCCAAATCTGTTAAAGCAAAACTTACTAGAGGATTTTATTTTCTAAAGCAGATATGCAGTAAAACGACTTATTTTTAAATAAATGTAGTGATAACCAATCTTTATATAATCATTTTATACAGAAGCAAAACCAAAGCAGAGTTACACATGTTCTTACCTTTTTCTGGTACCACACCACAGCATCTTTTACTTTGGAAGCCATTTACATTTCTCTTCTCCCTCTCAGGGCATCTTAGACTGAAAACACAAAGTGAGAGACAGACGAGCAGCGTGAGTAATGAAGTGAGGAGGAGACAGATCTGCACCTGGAGAGGTGTGTCCTCTGATCGGACAGAGGGGGGAGGAGAACGCTAATTTTCTACCCCTCAACAGGAAAATCGCTGAGGTAATGATTTGACAGTAGCAACTTGGACCTTGATGCCAAAAACCACGTCTGAACACACAAACAGCTAAATCAAAGTCGTGCAATCGGCCAAATATCTTCAGAGCGTAAAAACTCTTGAGTGAGAAACAAACAAGAAACCATTCCTTTCATACAAACCAGATATATTTCACATTTCCTTTAAGAACCACCTGTCAAAACAACACACTTTTGTTGAACATTAAAGCACTTGTGTTAATGTTCACAAGCAGAAAGAATGTGGTCAGAACCAAAGTCGTTATCAAGGCCACTTCAGGCCAGCGCAGCTTCAGCATGACTCAGCGTTTTTGATCAAGTTCTCGCTAAAACAAAGACTTTCAGGAGATCAAGCTGAAGAGAGCTACACGGAACCAGTGCAAATCATTTCTTGTTTTCTAAAAGATTGCCATTTAAAATCATGTGGACTTTTTGGGAATCACTTATCGTGGGGGTTTACGTTCCAGACACCCCAGTGATAGATGAAAATCTGAAGACGTTATATTTATTTTAGGATTTAAATATATTTTAAGTAGGGATTCACGATATCTGCATGGTATCAGTATTGACTGATATTAGAGAAAATTAAATATTGGACATCGGCTATTTAATCAAAATAAATTACAGATATAAAAGGTGTGTGTGTGTATGTATATATATATATATATATATATATATATACATACATATATATATATATATATATTATATATATATATATATATATATATATAATATATATATATTAGGGCTGCAACAACGAATCGATAAAATCAATAAAAATCGATTATTAAAAGTGTTGGCAACGAATTCCATTATCGATTCTTTCGCGGCGCTGCGGAGCCGTTTTGTTCACCAGCAGAGCGTTGTCAATGTTGGCTGACTGAATAAAGTTAAAAAAAATTTTTAAACTGCAGCGCGAGTTGAACAGAGCGAGGGGGGGAGCAGAGCAGAGGTGGCGTTTTCAAAGGAGATTAAATACATTTTACAAATGACCGACGCAGCGAAAACGGTTCGACCCAAGTCGTTAAAAGTGTGGAAGAACTTCACAAAGATAAAAACTGCGCAACATGCAGCTTTGAAAAAGTGACGACACAACACGGGAGAACCACGCTGATGAGACGTAGACATGTCGGAGTCACGAGGAGGATGAAGGAGCAGCAGCAGATACAACTCGTCTCACTCTCAACTCATGTGTTGCAGGTGAGTCTCTACAATATTCACATTTGTTCTGTTTCCAAGTGAGAAAACGTAACGTCAGTCTCTCTGGTAGCTGATGCTGCTGCTTGTTTATCTGATTAATGGCAATGATAGAGAACATGTGCATTATTTTTTTTTATTTAATTTAATTGGTACAAGCAGTGTTTAAATGTGATTTATACATAAATCTAACACAAAGATGGTAATAATTTAATGATTAAGCTTCACGTTTTAATTTTCCGGCAAAGTTTGAGTGACACTGCATGTATGGCAGGATGAATTGCATTTAAACAGGAATTAAAGGAACTTATTACGTCTACTCAAACGTGTGCAATTAAGTATTCTGTGTGTGTGTGTTTAACTGCTCTTTGAGCTACTTTTGCCTTAACCCAACACTGTAAGTGAAACGAGGCATTTCTTGAGTTGCTATAAATTATGATGCAATACATATTTACTCTCTCATTCCAGAAAACAACAACAAACAATGACAGCCTTCATGATGGAAAGACATCATGCTCACCACAGCAAGCAGCTGTCTTCACTGAAAACATAATTGTCACTGACATGAGGTCTCTGTCGATGGTTGAAGAAGAAGGCTTCACTACAATGATCCACACTTTTAATCCACACTCTTCCCTCAAGGACACATTTTGCAAAGTAGTTACATATTGTACAGGTATAAAGCATACATTTGTATATATTTTTTACATCTGCATTTGGTAGCAGGCCAAACTAACAAACACCATGCAGAATAATGTAGAATTTTAATTAGGGATGCACAATATTATTGGCATGGTATCGGCCGATATTAACATTCAAGTTCAATATCAGACATCGACCATTCCATTAAAATAACTTGCTGATATAAAAGGCGCTGTTTTTGCCTGCAGTGGCAGCACAACGTGATGACGTTGCAACAACGTCATGATGTCACAACAATGCGATGACGTCACATGCATCTACCTGATCTCTCACGGCGTAGAGGAAATTTCAAAATATCGGCGGTGTGGAAGTTGCATTTTTCGTTGGTGAGGATGTCGAACCTGGAACAAGCCTCCACAAGTGAGACAGCATTGCAGGTGACTAATGCTAATAAATAACATTTAACAATTTTCATTTAATTTAAGTCAAAGTGCTATGCATCTCATATGGCTGTTACTGAATATATGTCACCAGCTCTTACAGCTGTTGCACATTTTTTGTAGCAAATAAGCCAAAATAAGAGAGCTATGTTCTGACAAAGGACAGATCAGTCAAATAAGTTTTAACATATCGCATATCGGCCAAAAATCCAATATCGTGCATCCCTAATTTTAATTCCACAGCAGAGAAACCTATGTAGTCTCTGTAAGTAGGTCTAGAAAAATAAAAAATAAACTGGTACTAGTATTGGTCAAATAAGTTTTGGCATATTGGATATCGGCCAAAAATCCAATATTGTGCATCCCTAATTTGAAGACTTTATTAACCCTTTGTGCACTCTTGCAATGTTAATGTTCTAAACTCTCTAAACGCTCTTAAAGAGAACAATGAAAAGAGGGCAGACAAACTGATGCTACGGTTACTTAGCTAATCCCGGTGTTGTGCCAAAAAGCGCTGGTCTGCCAAAAATCGACTGGCACCACGAGAGCGTGCGAGAGAGGATTCACCATTTCAGTTCTTAAAAATTTTAACAAAATTAACACCTAAAAATGATTGTTTGCTCAAGATTATAGCAAAAGGTATGTCTCTGTTTACTTTTTCCTTAATAAATGCATTTTAATGGTCAAAAAAGCTCCCACGGTTAATATCAATTTTTGTCAGACCATCACTTTTTGGCACGACACGGGGCGGACTGGCCATCGGGAGCGCCGGGACATTTCCAGGTGGGGTCTGGCCCGCTCAGTGATCGCAAGGGGCTGGACCAAAGGGTCGGTTCAGGTTGCGCTTGATTATTTTAAATAAACAATCCATGCCGCTCGCTCAGGTATCAGCTCCCACAGACTGAACAGTAGTGATGGGGAATGACAGACCCCGCACCCTCCTTTCTCTTTCTGAGGCTGTCATAGCCTCAGAAAGAGAAAGGAGGGTGTGGGGTCTGTTTTTCCCCATCGCCAATTGTGTGTTGTGTACAATCTTACGTTGAAAACCGGCAAAAGAGCAAATCCGCGAAAGTCGAACCGCGAAGTATCGAGGGCTACTGTATTCAGTATTGGGAAGTATATATTTGAAATGTGTCTTTAAGAAGATGGAGGTTAAAGGTGTAGATTAAAAGATGTGGTTATTAGAAATTTGTTGCGTTCAGTCATGGAAGTGATGTGGCGAGGCACTATTCTTTCCTCTTCTATCTAAACCTCTCTCTCATGTGCCTTTAAGTCTTTTTTTTCTGTAATACAAGTGTGATATTGTCCTGCTGTGTAAGAGCAGTGTCTGAGAACCATAGCCTTAAGATTAAACACCATCCTGAACAAAGTACAAACTCTAAAGGTTTCATCAAAACATATTAAAATCATATGATTATTAATAAAAATGTAATTAATTAGATCCAACTTTATGAACTCAACATATTATAACGTACCATCAACCATAAACTCCTCTGTAACAAGCAACAAAACACCTTTAACAGATCAGCTGCAAAGAATTAAAAAGTAAAGTTGGTACAAAAGCTCACTGAAAGTCCAGATCTGAACCTGACAGAAATGTGGTCGGACCTGAAGAGAGCTGTGCACATGCCTGCCAACATTACCGGTAATAGAAAGAACGCTGCAATTATTTTTTAATGTGAGAAACTGAGAGTCAAAGACAATAACTGGATCACACTACATCTGCTAAAGCTGGTTCTGCAGAAATCATTTGTCAAAAAAAACATTGCTTCCACATTTTCATGTAGTTATTTTCAAATAAACGACATTAAAAAGGGGTGTGAATGCTGAGTCAGCATTTACGTTGTTTCTGTTTTGAACCAACTACTTCAGCTTAGTTTGAGCTATTTCAGCCACTGAGGAATCAAAATGTTCAGCTCATTCACATTACGGCTTTTGTACCTTTTATACTTTTTGATTATTTAACATAATTTACTTTTTTTCCTTATATAATTGCATTTAGACATCTTCAAATAATTGAAAAACTGTTTTTTTTTTAATCTACTTGTGCATAATTGCTTCATTTCTAGCTTTTAGCTCCTGTTATGCTGCTTTCAGCTCTTGTTGTGCTAGTTTTAATGTTATTGTTCTCATTTTAGATCTTAATATGCGTTTTGGTAATTTAGCTAATGCATTACTGATTTTAACATTTAGCTGCCCTTTTGCTAAATTAGTATTTAACTTAGCTGTTTTTTAGTGTTTGTTTAGTTTTACCTTTATTGATTCAGTTGTGGGTTCTTTAGTAAATTTGCGCAGTCACTCAGTACTAGGCTTTGGCGCTGCATCTTTCTAGTTTCATCTTAGATCTTGTAAAAATGATTTCCTGACACGTACAACCTCAAGGCTGAAAAACTTTTTTTTTTTTTTCCTGTTACTGCATTAGTTTATCCAACAAGTGACAGCTTTCAACAGTTTGTTGCCGTTTTCTCTTTTTTGCTGACATGGATGAACTTTTTCTGCTTTTATTCTTAGCTCTCTAATGTTTAGGTAAAGCCAGAAATGCATTCAGAATGCTCAATGTTTGGAGGTCCCAGCAGCACAGCATAAAGACCAAGCTGAAGCTGTTCTGTCCTCTCTGTTTAAAGCTCAAAGTGTTGTTCTCCCAACACCATCTTAAATGAACGACAGCTTGATGACCATCATCATGAGAAGGAGGAAGTGGACTGGGCACGTGCTTAGGAAAGAATCTGGTAACATTACACACACAGCCCTACAACGAAAACCAGAAGGCAAAAGAAAACCTGCGACCACGGTGGAGATGAAGACCCTAAACCACACCTGCGGTACCACCCAGATGCTGGCCCAGAACAGTCAGAGTGGAGGACCTTCACGCCAACTGACTCACAGCTCTACAATCAGTGCTGAACATTTAATGCTGATGTTTCCAAGTGAAGAGTTCCTGCTTTGCACATAGAAGCTTGTCAACAGCACCAGCATCACTCAGCAGGATATTTTTACTTTTAGTGTGTATTATCACAATTCTGGATGAATATGGCCTAAATAATCAAATATACACAACTACATAAGTAAAAACCCTGATTATCATCTCTGGGACCATCTTTGCGCACATCTGTAGGTCTTTGACACACACACACACACACAAAAAAAAAATGTGTGAGAAATATTAAACTGGGCCGTCTGACACAGCTCCAGAGCTCATCACTCAGTGACCACACAACACACTGCGTTCAAGCCACCACTTCAATGATCAGAGTGTGTGTGTGTGTGTGTGCGTGCTCTGAAGTTGTGCTTTTCAAAGCCAAATTGGAACACGTCCAAGCTCGGTGTCAAGACTGAGTTTGTAGGGATCAAAAGCAGGAAGAACAGAAAAAATGTTCGACTTCAGTCAAATGTAAACAGTCTCCACATCAAGGACAGATGAACAGAAAAAATGCACAATTCAAACCGTTGTTTCAAGTGATGTCATGTGCATTATTGAGGGTTTGCATGCAGGCTTTTGCTTGTGGCTTCGTTTGTTTTAGAAACAGGAAGGAAATCTTTATGCTGCTGTGTAAAGCTGCCATCATCGCTTCTCTCTTCCTCCATCTGTCACTTCTCTCCTTTTATAAAATTATACATATATACCTTTTTTAGACTGATGTACACACATCTACTTACAAAAAAAAATACATAAATAAACTTGAAACTTACAAAAATTTGAGTCAAGAGAAGGAACAGAGCTTTAATGTTACGTTTTCCAACAGATCGTTTTATCGCATCAGTGGAAACCTAAAAAAACAGAAGTAAAATATATAAATGAAATGATGTACACAGGCCCTCAAAGAGTAAGAGACAAAGATAACTGAACCAACACACAATGATAAGCTTTAAAAAAAATGCTCTTGATTAAAAGAGAACTTCACATAATTAGATAAAACAGACACCATAATTTGAAACTGTACTGATTTAAACTCCACAAAATATTTTGGCAATCCAATCGGTGACATCATGTCAAATTTTGAGGACATAAAACAACAGCTGTAGCCGAGTAAATCTCGACAGAAAGAGCTCAGGGAGTGACACCCCATCATTATGGAAACTGAAGCGTCTTTTTTTAAACCCTATCAGACTGTCCACAAATCCTCCTCGTGCAGAAACAGATAGGAAAAAATACGTATGATCCTCTTTGTGCAAAGCCTCTAAATCCCATCATACCTCACTGCGAAGCAAACAACAGTTCACACACATTCGCGGACAAACAGTTACAGAGATAACCATAATGACAACACAGCTACAGATTTTGGTGTACACTGCATGGTCATCATTCTGCAGGAAAACTTGTTTTTCCTAACCACACAGCTGCAGTGATCCCAAAATACACAGTGGTTTCCTGAAGGGTATTCAGGGAATAGAGCCCAACGAGCAAACAGTCATTACACGTTCCCAAGAAAGATTCAAACGCATTCAAACAAGCGTCCACAAAATAACGGACGCTTCTCATGAACGGCTCATAACGTTCGCTTTCATCCTTTATTGTTTGAGTTTGTGCTGCAGTTCTGGTGTCAAGAGAAACCAGTCAACAAAAACGGCTCATTTCACGACCCGTTACAAAGCTCTTAAAGAACGCGACATTTTACGAACCAAACACATACGCTCAGACCGTCTGCAGCCTCGGGGCTCACCAAATCTGTCTGACTAGTCTGAACTGACCTATTTACAGAGAGCGGTCAAGCTCGACAGTGTGCATTATGTAGGCCGCGGTTTATACGAGGACTCGGAGCTCAATACACCACTGAGTTTTCAAGCAATCTATAAACGCTGCCAGAGCTGGAATAAGTGACTGACAAGTCAAGAATGAAGAGTCAAAACCTTCCAGACCTGTTTTTCAATATTTATCAATTAAAACCTTTAAAAACCTCAAACCGTTCATGCCTTTAATTATTATTTCTAACCAAGAAAAACTTTTTTTTTCTCTACACTGTCAATAAGCGCCGACTATCAGACATTCCCGGACAAATTCAATAAACTTTTAAAACACAGTACACAGTCCCTTGATTATCGCGGGGGATCGGTGCCCTGAAGCCCTGCGATAAGTGAAAAACCATGAAGTAGGAATAGTAGTACAAGCAGTAAGTTGTGGTTTATTTTAGTAAATATATAATATATATACATTTTTTTAAGTGTTTAAACCCTTCCCACACTACTGCAATATTCTAAACAATATTTCTAAACTCTAAACGCTCTAAGAGCGCAGAATGTCATGATTTCAGCTCCCTGCTTCCGCTGCTCTCAGCCACCTGCAAGCATTCTTGGCCACGCCCACTTCTCCGCTCTGCATGAAGAACAGCTGATCAGCTGCAGGAGGACGCTTATCCTGCAGTATGGGCTGCACAAAGGCGCAGCAGATACTAAATAATTTTAAATAATTTATTTTAAATAAACATTTCATACCAATCACGCGGCTCATCCATCAATCAGCCAATTGTGTGAGTCAGCGAAAAACGAACCGCGAAGTAGCGAGGGACTACTGTAATGAGAAATCTGGTATAGGTGACATATTTTAATACGTTTTGTTAAAAAAAAACATTAACACTAATGTATCACATATATTTTTGCAGAGTAATCTACATTTTAATCACAGACATTTCCACTAACCAAATATAAAAATCCCAACAGTTAAATTAGTGTGAATGTAGCATGCAAAATGTTTGTGGGAATTGTGTCATTAGTGGAGTATTTCATTTATTAAATAAATAAAATAAACATTGATGATGATAACTAACAAGGCAACAGACTTTTTAAACCCATTACTGTCTCTCCATGACAGACACTGTTACTCTTATTATTGTTTTATGTTTTAAAATTTTCATCTCATATAAACAAATGACCAACAAAATAGCCTTTGTTCCATCAGGTTATGATAACATCACTTCAAGTAAATAAAAAAGCACAATTTACAACAGATTTAGGTAATTACCATTAAAAAGTTGAATCTACAATGATCATAGCTCATATTAATGACACGTTACCTTTAAAAATGACCTGCACACGGTTTTACAGAGCCATCACAGAAGTCAAACGTTTACCTCGACTGTCAGCGTCGTGAGCTCAGCAGAGCGTTGAGAAAACAAATTAAAGTCAGCTGATGCCGTGTAGGTTCCCTTAATCTTGTGATGTGTAACTGTATATGATCCCTCGTCCGTTCATCCAGTCGCAGCAACACCGAGTGGTTTGAATTGGATGAGAAATCATGTTACAAGTTTTATCTTTATGCAAGAGTTCTTGTGTAGCTAAAACCATGCGTCACTATCTGAAGCCAGGCTTTAAATGGCACCGCTCACTTTAGCTTGAAACCACTTTAGTGGTTGGATAAAATTAAACAGTAAAGGGCTTTAAACAATACTCGTCGTGCATTAACCTCTATCAAAAATAAGAGCGGGGAAAATAATTGTTTTGCATTCCTTTTGTGAGAAATGTGCCTGTAAAACCATGTGAGCAGAAGAAGTCCTTGATGGAAACTCGTGATGTGTAACACTAGCTGCTCTCTATCTGGGTGCTCCACATTTCTTGATGAGAGCAGGTTTCTGCTCGGGGTGGGGGTGCACGTGTGTGTTACAGTGTTTCAGCGTGTTGGCTGCCGGCAGGAAACATGAGGCCGCTCGATAGATAATCAACGGTTAAAAGGATTTCAGAAAAAATGACCAGAGCAACAATTACACCACTTAAAGCTAATTGACTACAGATCTGAGCAGGAAAAGCAAAACATAAAAATTCTCTTTTTGATTCAGTCTCAAGCTGTTTGCACAACTTGCAACTTTTAGCAACATACAAATCAGTCAGCCTCATTGTGGGGACACAGTACAAAAGTGTTTTTTTTTTTTTTTCTGAAACTGGACGACAAAAGCTAAAAAAAAGAAGCCATTTCTTATAACGCCTTGGTTTTTTTTCTTGAGGCATTCAGATGGTGCAAGTCCAGGGCCTATAATTCAAAGCAGGTTAAATACAACCGTAGGCTTCTTGAGGAGATCTGGCTGAACTAACATTAAAATGAATAGTAGCTATGTTTACATGGATGTAATCGAATTAAACAGCCGTTTGGAATAAAAATGTGTCTTGTAAACGCCCCATTTGGATTATTTTTTGTTTATTCAGCTCAATCTGAAATAATTTGTAATCAGAATGAGATGGTTGGTTTATGCAGATTCATAATCCGAACGGTGTGCATGTAAACACTTAATCTGTTCATTTTTTTCCTGACGTGAAAAACTGACCTAACTGCGCATGTGCGACCTGTCATTTCCACCTGGCTAATGCTAATAATATTAGCATGTCAGGGAAGCAAAACTGGTCGGTGAGCGACAACATTTCCACTAGAAACTTTGAAAGAGCTCAAAATGATCTGTATCACCTGTAGCTCAGTGAGGGAGTGCAGTAACGTCTCCACTGTCATTAAAAACCTGTCGCGGGTCCATTTTGGGCGCTCAGGTTTGTTTACGTTCATCCCGGACGAAGAACTTCTTCTATGTTTTTTTAATGAGAGTTTACCACTCTGTGCATGTCAGTACTTCTATTCAGAATAAAAACCCGCTGCATGTAAACGCTCGTCGTGAACGGATTGTGCGTGTGTAAACAATATATTTAAATAATTTTATCTGAAAACATAGCTACTGCTACAAAACTAGTTGTCTACCTCAATATCAGATCACAGCTGTGTAAAACAGACGGAGAGAAAAGACAGAACTGTCTCAAAGAGAAAATAGAAAAGGAATAAAACTAATAAGTTTATCAATCCCTATGTGACATCACTGAAGCACAAATGTCTGACAATTACTACAGCCTATTCACCCGTATTCATTCAAACACAAATCCATTTTTCCTTTTTCTCTAAACAGATGTTTTTGCACTAAATGAGAAACTTGTCATATTAAATTTCGTTAACTGAACCAGACAAAGCGTGGCGCTCACGCTCCTAACTACCAATGCATCACAATGCAAACATGAATGATTTTGACCCAATTAAAAAAATATATATATTATTTATAGTTGACAAGTCAAGATCTGGGCTGTTCATGGCGTGCACAGAGACATGAGAATGAGGTGGCTGACCAAGCCGTACAAACAGCTCCTTCTGGATTGAAATCCAGTCTTTGAAGGTTACCAGTATTTTGACTTCTCCGAGGTTAAAGGTAAAAGTGACGCAGACAAGAGTCATGCTACACTATACGCAAGTTGTGTACAAGTTTCCACCTCAAGGAGGAAGATAGCTGCTGCTACAAAGGAGTACTGAACGAGGGGACATCGAAGTTTCCACTTAACTGGTAAAAGGGGAAGCAAATTACAAAGTCCATTACAACTTTTACTGTGAAGGATTTGCGTCTGCATTCAGTTTTTGAAAGCCAAGTTTTTTGCGCCGTTTCCTAATCTGGAGCCGTGATAGAAGGTGACCATCACGACCATTCTCACATTCTACTGCAGCGAAACGACAAGGTTCAACAAAGTGGGTAAGACCGCACGAACATGGACACCCAGAGCAAAATATTTTGATTCTTTTAGGTCTGACAGATTCTTTTGCTCAGGATTTAGTTTGAAATGTGATATAATTGTTTTGTAATTGCACTATGACCTTTGAATCATTTAAATTGACTCATGAGGTGCCTGAAGATTCCCACCCCTGAAGCTGATAAGCCTACTGATTTGTGGAACAGGCTCCAGCTAATATTTTCTTGTAAACAATAAAATCATGTAAAAACAACAATAGAAAGCAATCGGTTGTGCATAAAGTGATGACAGGAAATGCTAATGGAAAAACTGCTTGTGGTGATTTCTTACATGAAAACCAGCAACCACTGGTGAAGTGAAACTCACAAGTATAATGCTGAATTTCAGTTTAGTCTGCACAGACACAAATGCATAAAAAGGCTGTGGGTTCCTTGTGTGTACAGCTCAAAGGGGGAGTGCTTTCTTATTAACAGTCTTGTATTTTTCCATCTGTCGTTCTCTTCAAACATAGTAAACAATTATCCTAAACTGCCGTCGGTGCCTGTGCAGAGAGGCTCTGTGTAATGCGTGTGTGCAGCTGACACCCTCGGAGCAACAGGATCAGGGCTGTTGAAGCATGCAACAGACAAAAACAGTTTGTGTGGCGTTTAATGGAGAGAGCTGCAAGCTGGTAAACACAAGATGGAGTTCAACATGCACATCCAGGACTCACCTCTGGTTTGGCCTTGCAGCTGACTCGTGTTTTGTCCTCACAGCCAAATCAAAGCAGGATCTGGAAATGTGGGGAACAAAATAAGAGATGCAACTCAGCTTAGGCTCGGTCTGAGATTCAAAGCAGCTCCTGCAGCCTGTGTTTGTCTCTAACCATCTGGAAAAGCTTGTCAGTCAGGTAACAGATGTACGGTAATTAGGTTCAGTCAAAACAAAAAAAAAGCACTTTAAGTTTTGCAATGTTCACTGTGAAAAAGGGATTAT
>NC_056519.1:11213929-11239316 GCF_014905685.2 Nematolebias whitei | reverse complement strand
CATACAGTGCCTTGTGAAAGTATTCAGAAATAACCAAAATAAACCCCTATATGAATTTCATGGATCATTTTCAAATGTTTTGCATGATGATTAAACTAGGGATGCACAATGTTATCGGCATGGTATTGGCCAATATTAGTGTTAAAGTTCGATATCGGACATCGGCCATCGGCCATTCCATTAAAATAACTTGCCTATATAAAAGGCGCTGTTTTTGCCTGCAGTGGCAGCACAACGCGATGACGTCACGTACACCTACTCGATCTCACAGTGGAGAGAAAAATTCAAAACGTCGGCGATGTGAAAGTTTAATTTTTCGTTGGTGAGGATGTCGGATTCCGAAGATTTATGGAGTACGTTGAGCCTCGCTACATCGTTCCCAGTCAGAGATATTTTTTCAACGTAACGTTGGAATCCGAAGAGTTGTAATTTGTAACCCGAGTTACACGTCGTCATTTCCGACGTCATTGGGAAGCTAGAAGCAGGAAGCACGACATGTTGGGTGAGATTTACCACAGACATTTGGACATAGTGTTAGCCACGTTAGCATGATTAGTCTTACGGCACAATGGACAGACAAAAACTTGGAACTTAAAAAGACTGTCCTTCATGCACAGGAGTGTAGAGGATCTCACACTGCAGCTAGGAACCCGGAACAACACTTTACATTTATTATAAGTTAAAGTACTATGAATATGGCTGTTACTGAATATACGTCACCAGCTCAAACAGCTGTTGCACAATTTTTGTAGCAAATAAGCCTAAATAAGAGGAATATGTTCTGACAAAGGAACGTATATAAAATATCGGCATCAGTTATGAGCCGAATATGTTTTAACATATCGGCCAAAATTCCAATATCGTGCATCCCTAGATTAAAACATCTTCCAGGACTTAACTAATTTAGTTTGATGCTTTTATTTCTTTACTTTTTTTTTTTTTTACAGCTTTATTGCCAATATAAGCTCACGATCAAAATCATAAATATCACTTGCATATTTGAGATGAACTAAACAGAAATGCAACGGTCTTAAAAGCACATTTTTATGAACGTTTCTGTATTTATTACAATAAAAGGCTGTTATTTTACACAAAAGTTCGTGTGAACGTTTTCTTTCTTAGGCAACTAATAGAAAATGCTCTAAAACTGGAAGTGAAATAACGGTTTCATAATTTATGACAGCTAGCTCAGTTTATCAGTAGTTTCAGCTGCTTCCATCCATTGTTAATACAAGCGCTGCTCTGTGCACACCAGCATGAATTGTTATTAGAAAACTGGGAGTGAGGACAAAGAGATTCACTTGATTAACTAGTTTAATATCACGCCTGCACATTAACATCCATGCTTTTTGACACCTGTCAAAATAAATCCACCAGAACATTTTTGCAAAAGTGACCAATGTCAAAATGACAAAGCGAAATAGTTTTAAATAATTAAAGTTGGATTATTGGCTATTTCATGTCAGATAAGGCGGCTGGTATAAACTTCTAAAGGCAAGTATCATTCTGAACTATCACAACTGGTTAAATCTTTAGAACTGGTACATGCAAAATAAACAAGAAGTTCTTTACACATTTCATATGGTTGGAATTTATACTTTACAACAAAATAATAAATGAGTAGCTCAATTTGACAAAGTATCATATAAGCCTAAACGATGTCATAAAAAATGAGAATATTTTGATAAAATTCTATTTTGAGACACAGAAACATCTTTTTGAAGCCCTGGGGGGTAAACAGGAGAACCATTTGTATTGCTCGACTATTTCTGGTATGTCGACTTACATCTGAACTTTTCAGTCCGACAGAAACGTGAACATTGATCCAGTATTTGTCTAAGCCTTACATTTTTATTTAAATGCCCTTGATTTAACATGCACACAAATAAAAGTGCAAAGCTACAACTGAAGACTGAGCAGAAACCCGATGAACTGTTTTTGAAGTGTCTTATTAAATAATTTATGTGGATGTACACGAACGTCTGCGTTTTTGTGTTCAGGAATTTTTTTGCACTGAGGTTGTTTACAGCACAAGTTATCTTTATGATTTTAAAGGTTTATATCTAACGTAATGCAAGTGTTTTTGTTTTTCTCAGTTTTAAGCCACTCTCTGATTTTGATCCATTTAAAAAGTGAGTTTATTTCATCCGAGTAAAGTCTTAACACGTCTATAAAACCAGTCTGAAAGCTTTCAGGTGAATTGTTTTAATGGGTTGTTATCAACAGGTGGATCCACTTTGACCTAAATGCAAAACAACTAAATACAAGATGTTTCTTTCAGCTACAGAATGAATAAGAAAAAACGGTTAAATCGTTTCAGCTGGACCAATATCTTTATGATTTAACCATTTTGTTATTTACCTGGATGACTGAGCCTACAAACCTTTTTTTTTTTTTTTAACAGCATGTATCTTAAACTTTTTAATCCAATTAGAAACAAATGACTGGCCTGATTCAGGTTGAACCTGATGGAAATCTCACCTGAGCGTGGCCGTACATGCAATGTACTCGCGCAAACGAAACCTGAATTTTCAGATTTGTTTGGCTTCCACACCCCGTCTAAACACAACACACAAACCCACCCAGTTTAAATACAGCACAGATGAGCCAACGACACATCTTAGAACTTGGATTATCTACTCATAAAATAAATATCGCTCCTCTGCAGGCCACCGTGCGACTGCGGGAACATAAAAGAAAACGGCAGTCTGCTCTGTGATGCAACTATACTGCGGCTGATGACGCAACCAGCTTTGCAGGCAGATACAAGCTGAACGACGCAGAAATAGCATCACAAAAACAAAAATTAAAACAGGAGGCTGAAAGAAACATGAACACGAAAAGAAGAGACAGCAGCGTGGAGAGACAGCAGCGTGGATATACAGCGGAAATGCTGCGTGCTCAAACACTCAAGGTCATTCAGGCTGTTCACTAAAATGCAAACCCCCACACCACACCAAGCATCTGTTCATAGACACCGTAGACTTGCTGCACAGCTACACTGACAAATCTGTCTTTAAAGGCTTACTGCTGCCTCACCCACCGTGTGTTTGTGAGGGTGAGCGTTAGGAGTTGGGAACATCAAACCTGCACATAAAAGGCTGAGTTTAAGCTCACAGTTGTGCAAGAAATAAACAAAGCAACACCAGTACTCATCACTGCTTTCTCGACAAGTACCAGTAATAAACCATTTTGGAACCGCTGTTTGCTGAACTACAATAGCTGCTGGCGATACAACAATACAGTGTTGCGTTTCAATAACTGGACTCTGTCTTGCAGTCCAGCTGAACTATTTTTTATTGAACCCTGTGCAAATAAATTACCAAATCTGTGATTTCAAATTGGTAATGTCATCTGCAAATAAAACAACCATAGTGACTGTAGATCTAAGTAAAAAGCGCTGCTGTTTCACGTTTATTTTTAGTGGCACCACTAAAGCTGTATTTTTAGAAACTGTGAATTACCTTCAAGCTCCTATTACACAATACTGCCGTACATGTCTAAACTAAATGTACATGCAATACAATCGTTTCTGCTCGTTTTGGAGCTAGATTTACAAGTTCAATGAAACCTGATCTGCAGTAAAAACTGTGTTAGACAAACTGTTTTAATGGTAAACATGTTGGAGGATGAGATCACCAAACAGTGAACCTAACTCACTGCTGAGGCTAAACCTTTTGATTCTCAGTAGGGTTCTCTCAAACCAGAATTCCTTTCTATCAAGGATGAAGGAGTGGTCACATCTTCATCCCTGAACGAGTGACCGCTGGCCTGCAGATGAGTATAAACCACAGAGTCCTGGCCAGATCGTGTTGCTCTTCTGTGCTGGGCCAGCCTTTTGGCCAGTGGCTGTTTAGTTTCCCCAATGTATAACTGGTCGCAGCCTTCCTAACACTGAACAGCATACACAATATTACTCTGTTTGTGTCGGGAGACTGGATTGGACTGGAGACTGGATCTTTGGGATGGACCAGTCTTTGATATAATTTATGTATTTTGGGGTTTGATAGCCATGGGGACATCATGTTTAGTGCCCCCCCCCCCCGTGACTTTGAAACCCCAAAATACATAATGGCACAGACTGGTTCTGCGGGTCAGCGGTCACTCTTTCAGGGATGAAGATGTTCACATCCTTGATGGAGAGGAACATTGGTTTGAAAGAGGAGTAAAGGAAGCCATCTGTGTAAAGAGAACCTGTCCATCATTGAACAGGGGTGGGGGGGTCACTGTGTTCAACTGTCCCCCTCTTACAATGCTGTTATTGCATCATCCAGTCCTCAGAGTAGCAAGCGGACAAATTGTTAGGCTGATGGTCCTTTTACATGTGAACAGCAAGTCCTGGATGTCACCAGCAAACTGGTTGATCCACTATGAGAAGGTGCTGTTTATAAGACTGAGTTTGTTGCTGCGCTTCAGACTGAAGAAGTCTTCTGGATAAAAGAAGAAACGTTTAAAAAAAAATAACAAAATCGGTCCAGAGGACCTGACTTAACCTTGTTGCATTTGTTTACCTGGATTAATGTGCATGCATCAGGACACTCATTCAAATGTTCAGCTCATATGGGAAATGGCCGCTATGACTTTTGGTTTTTATAACTTTTGGACGTTTCAATATATTAAACTTTTTTTTAAATATACTTTAACCATTGAAATACATTTGCGATCTTTTAAATTAAAAAGTCAGCATTATGGCTCTACTTTATCTTCTTTTGCTATTGTACACTTTTGCTCAGTTTAGCTTCTCTTATGTTACACTGAACTAGCTTTTACAGCTTCTTCAGCAAGTTTTTTCTCTCAGCATTCACACTATTTGGTTGAAACTTTAGGAGCCATCAGATAAAGGAAGTGGAAGTGATTCATCAAAACTATATCAATAAATGCTTTTTTTTGGGGACAACTTCAACTTCAGTAATGTGACAAATAGTCAAACCAAACCTGACAATAAAGAGCTTGAGACACAAAATTAGCTCTAATTAAATATATTTAGTTTTAATGCCTATTTTTTTATCCAGCAATTATGTTTTACGGTTATAACTCCATTTAATTATGTAAAAGAAGCAGTTTAAAAGTGCAATTAAATTTAATAACAAGCAGGCTTTACAAATTTAAGCAGTGCGAGTTTAGTGCAGGAGGAAAATGGAGGTCCTGAATTATTATCGTTATTTTTTTTTTTTACTTCAACATGAAGATTTAACCCTCGCAGCTCATTTTCATTAAAATACAGCTCTTGTTTTAAAGCTAGCGGAACGCAACTAGTGTTTTCAAGCAGTTTCAACGGTTCAATCGTCTCCTGCTGCTAGCATGCTACATGTTAGCTAAGCCCCCGGCGGCAGCCTCAAAAAGCTCCAGGTCTTTAATAAATATTAACCTACCTCCTTCTGTAACAGCAACTCCGCGTTTTTCCACAATAACGAACCGCACTATTTTAAGTTACAGTGCAGTTAGCTTTGCCCATTGTCTGGGGTGAGATGCTGCTGAGCGTCTGGTGGCGTTTGAAGCCTCTTTCCTTTCTGTGTGAAAAAAAAATACTACTCGAGTCCTTTACCGTAAAACCTCGTGCAAACACGACATAACGTTTTCAGCAAATTAAACGTCGCCACTTAAAACAAAAGTATACAAAGACGCAGAGTGGGTTAACACTAACGTTTTGTTTCGAAGCCAGAGGAAAAAGGGAAAGAAAAAAAATAAGTATTTTCTTTACATCGCTAAGTTCCATGAGCCACCAAAGCGATAGAGCAGTACTCCCTCTAGTGGACGTTAACGCTCACTACAAGAAGAATAAAAAATGCCTTTTGCCGAATCTTTACGGTTAGACACCTGATTGGTGGACGTAAACCCAAACCGTGATGACGTTGCAGGACAGTAACCAATCATCTTCGAGGAAGGACTGACTCCGGTGCAAAGATAACGGACCAACAGAGGAGCCTGTAGTTTATTTACATAGCGTCTATTATTAATAATCCTAATGGGATTTATGGACTGAAACAGTATGCAATTATTTATTTGTGTCACGTAAGAAGATGAAGCTGGCCAGTGAGTTGGGAAAACGCTGAAGTAAGTAAAAAATATTGATTGGCGAAATGCTACCATTTGCTAGCTAGCTAGCTGACAGATTAGCTAACAATGAATGAAAAGCAGTAATTTAGGTTTGGTTGAACTAAAATGTGCTTTATTTTGTGAGAAATACGATATTTACCATGTAAACTATGGTTTCTAGTACAAATTTTAATAGTGCTGACTAAAAACGAAACATGTGGAAACTCAGCAGTCATTAGTGTCTGTGTCCATCATGTCTGTCCAGCTTCTGTTTACATCTCTGATGTGGTGTCTCCAGTCAGTGAAATGTCTCTAGCTCAGAGGGTTTTGTTGACCTGGGCCTTTACCCTGGTATTCCTCATCATGCTGGTGCTCAAGCTGGATGGGAAGGTATACTAAGATTATTTGTTATTTTTGTCCTGTTGTCAAAGTATTTATATAATATTTTTCATCTGCAAGGTTTTTGTTCAGCAATGATCAATCCTTTTAACATAATTCCAATTGTTTTTAATAAGCAACATTAAACTAACTCATGATAATCAAAAGGAGTCAAGAATGAAAGCCTTGGATATTAATTTTTAGTCTTTCTCCAATCAGGTGCAGTGGAACTGGTTCCTCATCTTCCTACCAGTCTGGGTCTTTGACGGCATCCTCATCCTCATGCTTGCCATCAAAATGGCTGGCCGCTGCAAGCCTGGGTACGACCCACGCAATGGTTCACCAGACTTGTGTTTGCGTACCTGGTACCTGATGGCCATGCTGCTCAAACTGGGCTTCTGCCTGACGCTATGCGCAAAGCTGGAAAAACTGGCTGACGTCAAGCTGACATTTGTTTGCATACCACTGTGGACCATGCTGCTGGGAGCTCTGGTAGAACTGGGATTGAATATATTTCCTGAAAGGAGAGAGGTTTAACAGCTACTTGAGATTAAATTAATAAAAATTAAGAAAGAAGATGTGTTGGAAATGCTTGTGGTTTGCCTTTATCGTCATACTTTAAGTATAAGAATGGTAGCTGTTCATACCTGAGCTGAGCTTCAGACAAGCTAAAGGTCAACTGAATGTGTAAAAAACAAGTTTTTGAGTCATTTATTACAAAAAAAAAGCACCAAAATTAATCTGAAGAAGCAGCTATATAAAGAAGACTACTGTAAAGCCAATACTGGACAAAAAAATATTGTAATGTGTTGTTTTGAATTCATAATGATCAGTATTGTTTTCAGTATTTATTAAATATAATGGACTATAACTTTTCTTGATGAAGGTACCACAAATAAGCGCCATTTGTTTGTTAAAAATGATTTTTTTGTTTGTTTTTCACCTTCTTACATTCCTGAGCTGTTGAGCATTGTTTTGGCAATTTTTATTTAAACTGTTTAACTTGAAATGACCGTTTTAGATGTAAGGATTAAATAAAGTGAATAATTTATAATTTTTCTTTTTGGTGGACAATCTTTTCTTCCCTGCACATGTCATCAGTGAGTTCAAACACATTTGTTTTCTCCATTATTCTGCACTTTATTGAAAAGTTTTGACCCAAGTGCACATGCTGTAATAAATAATGGCCGATTTAATTTACGCTGTGCACTGAAGAGTTGTCCAAATAAAATTTTTAAAATCTCATTCAAGAATTTCCAAATCTATGCTAAAAAAAAATGTGTTGGGATGAGGGGTGAAATGCCCTGAGGGTTCCCCAAAGAGTCTGAAGCCGAGTTTTTGCCTCCGCCCTTTTAAGAACACTTCAGCTCTGACATGCTGACATGCACATGAACCGGTTTGAGCCAGAATTACACATTTACTAAATAATTCATAACTTTAGCAACCGGAAAAAAATTAAAAGCTGCGCTAAAGAAACGATGAAAATGGCTAAGTCTGATCTTGTACTTGTTCGTCAATTTTGAAAAAATATTTTGCAAAATGAAGTGTTGGTAAAAGTTACAAGCTTGCACTCAATTTATAAACGCTACATTAAAATTCAACAATTTTACTCCACAAATGTAAATCAAAGCGAAGGAATGCACATCACCCGTCTCATCTTGTGACTGTTGTAGACAATTTGGTCACACCTTAAAAATACCATTAAGTATGATCTTGTTTTGCTCAAAGTACACGACTCAGCTACCACCATTTACTTTAATATTTATAAAATTAACAGAGTTGTGGCCATTTTTGTCAACTAATGTTCATTAATTGGATTTAGGCTTTTCTGCTTTAGCTACTATTCAGCTGATTTTTTTTTTTTTTTTTTGTCATTTCTGTTTTTGTCAGACTTAAAGAAGCAGAAATGACCACAAAAAATGGAAATAATCTAAGTGGGCACAACTGTGCTCTCTCCACTTTCAAATGGTAATTTAAGCTTCTTTTTAGCTACTATTCAGCTTTTTACAGATAATTTCTATTTTTTCTGTACTCATTTCTGCTTCTTTCAGTCTAATTGGGCACAATTGTGCTCTCTCCACTTCTGGTAATTTCAGCTTCTTCCTGCTGTTTCAGCTATTTCTTGCTAATTTCAGCTTTTTTAAGCTAATTTACTGTTTGTGCTCATTTCGCCTCATTTAAACCAAACTCTGCAAATATGTGTTCTTTCTGCTTTCTTCTGCCAACTTAGACTTGTTCTTCCATTTCAGCATGTTTTTAGCTATTTTTGTTTTTCAGATTCTTCAGCAATAAGCATTTTTGCAGGAAATGCAATGGACATCTCCAAATGTTTATCAGTTATAGATGCACATCCAATGATTCTTTTCAATAAGTTTTGTTGAAATGTGTCCATTGGGTGATCGTTAAATTAGATAAGGTCATCATTTTACTGTTGCTTTAACCTCCTAAGATCTGAACTCTTGCATATGTGGATGCCAGGTCCTATGAGGTTAATGTTCATCAAGCGCAATCATTTGCTCATTTTGAAAATATAAAGCATTACAATCACATGTCTTAAATACTGACGAGAACAGTTTCTAAATAAATCATATGAGGTCGACGTGGTCTTTCGAAGTCATTACCTTCCAAACACAAAACACTTTGTTCCAGCTTGCCTGCTCTGCTGCCACTCCGATGCTGTGAAGGTCAGCTGAACTCCTCAGGCCCTGCGAGGCGACTCCAAGAAAAGAAAGAAGTGCTTTTGAAGAGAATGTGACGCGACACACACCAGTTCTGAATGATGTAGCCGCAGCATTGTTGGGCGTCTGCTCGAATCGGAGCCGTTCAAAGAGCTCATGTAACTGCTGCCAAGAAGCCAGAAAGAGAACAAGCATCTACGTGTACAGTACCATTTTAACATGTTTTATGAGATCAATCCATTCTTTTAATTACCGTAATTGTATTTTAATGTAACTGTCCACGCTTCAAGAAAAGGAAGTGGAGCAATGCGTACTTTCATACAGCGAACCTTTTATTAGTTAGGCTCATATTTAAAGTAGAAACCACACTACAAGATATTTTCTTTTTACAAAACTTCTTATGTACACTACAGTGCTGACAGTTAATAACAAGTAAAACAGAATAAAATAAAATAAACAACAGATAAGCTCGCGCTCCTGAGGACATCCGTTTTCAACAATAGCTTTGTCACATTTGTAAACATAAAAAATAAAATAAAATGAGTTCCCGTCGTGTCTCATCTAAAACAAAGACGTGTACAAAAAGAGCTGCAGAGCGCCTTACAGCGGGATCAAGTCCCTACTCATCACCTCGATCTCCTCAGAACCACAGGTGAAGAGTTCCGTCTCTGAAACGAAGTCGTTTGAGGCAGAAAAATAGCTAAGGCATTATCTTTTGCTTATTAAAGGTTTTTCATGCTTTTTGTGGGACCAATTAATAAAAACACAACCCTGTTTTCTGGATTTCACTTCTTAAAGTCATCTGTTCTTATCTGCAGGCCTTTGAACAAATTTAGAAACCAATTTAAGACTTTACTCTCATTTTACAAACAAAACACTGCGCTGTGCGTCTCTGGAGCACTGAGTACAACTCCAATCTCCAATAAGCCGGGACGTTGTTTACATTAAACTGATATGTTCCACTGTGAATAAAACATTGGTTTATGAGATTTACAAATAACTGCTTTTATTTACATTTTACGCGACGTCCCAACTTCTTTGGACTTGGGGTTGTAGCTCATAGTTAAGGACAGGCACTGGGGAAATGTTGTGGGCTACATTAGCTCCGATGTTGATCGTAAAATTAAGACACTGATGACAAACAGGTCCTCGGCTGTGAGACATGCACTGACAGAACCTGAACAGATACTTGGAGAATCACACACTTGTCATACTTACAACAAACCTTCCATATTTTTTTTTTAGCCACAAGAGGTCATTTCAGTCCCCGGTTGATAAATAAACATTTTAATATACATAACGCTGAATACTATCTTAAAACAGGACTTGAGGTAAAAACATAAATAGTGCTTTGGACATAAGCTCTCAGTCTGTTTTCAAAGTGTTTTAGACCACAGAGGCCAAAATAATTTCTAAATTATAGTCTTGGAAGAACGTGAAAATGCCCTGCGAGTCATTATTTCTTTCATAAAGTCATTTGTATGTGCTCAGACGTGGACATAGCGATTAAAAAGTGCTGCAACCGGTCACGATTAGGAAGCCTGGACGAAACGTGTCTGCGTATTGCGCTCTGAATTCAGCTGCTTATATCTTGGATGATGTGAAATCTAAAAAGGCAAATGATTTGTGTAGCTACATACTTGAAGTTTAATAATTACAATAGGGAACTGAAAACGGTTCTTTAAAAAAAAAACAAAAAAAACAATTGAAATGAGATTTTGTAACCTGACCTGACTGTTTTCCTGAGACTCCGGCGGCTGGCCTTTAACGGCCTCGCTCAGTTTAAAATATTTTAGCTCCAAAAACAGATTTTAGTTTCACAGACACACACGCACAAAAAAAAACCCCATCACACCTGGAGCTCTGTGACAACAGGTGCAAGACAACCTGCGACTCATTAAAGGGCCTGACTTACCACAGGGGGAGCCTGCTGTAGTGATTTGTAACTCATGTGGGGTCTTTTTTTATTAGTAGCACTGAAAAACAGCGATACAACCATCGTGTTAGTTGAAATGATTAGAAAAGCCTTGTAGGCATCTATTAATTGCACCGTTCGTTAATGTTTCCATCGTCAGCTTAAGGACAGATACAGCATGGGGGTTTTATGTTCAGCAGATTATTGCTCTGAATACAACGTGAGGGAAAAGTCCTGCTATTACCTGTATTGATCAAGGTGTATTGATAACGTACAATAGAGGAAATGTTGCACTATGACATCAACGGATAAGTTTTAAATAATACTAATCAACTGTGGGCACAGAGAACATACCGTTTAAAAATAAAAACAATTAGCTGCAAGTTTAGCAAAAAAAACACGTTTTTTTGTTAAATAAATAACAAATATGCCGTAATATTCTCGTTTTCTTCCTATATTTGGTGACTCACAAAAAAAAAAGAAAGAAAACATTCTGAAATTTTAAAGGATTACACCTAAAGAACTAAAAAAATATATATATTTTTTAAAACAGCGGTTTGGCAGAGCAGGGACTTCATCAAACCGTTAGCCTGAACATTCTTGAGCTAAAACTGGTGCACAGACTACAGGCCAAACAATTTCCTGTAAATAAAATTGAATTTGGTCTCGTTTGTGCACAGTCAAAGCCTCAGTACAATCCAAGCCAGTTCAGTCCAGTGGTCTGGAATATATGAACTCTGCTTTTATACCGTGTCTGCACGGACACACCGAACGTGCCTTGTACACCGTCTTACAACCAAAATAAAACCTTGCTCATTTACAGTTGTTTAAAATTAGCATCGCTATGTACAGACTACTATAAAATCTGCTTCTGCTGCTCTTCATGCCTTGGGGGAAGGGGGAACATAGGAGGGGAGGGTTGAGGGTAGGGAGGAGGTGGTAGAGGGGGAGGAGGTGGTGGGGAAGAAGGAGGAGGCGGAGGATGAGGAAAAGATGGTGACGGGGGAAGCGGAGCCTGCACCGGCGCAGAGGTTTGGTACTGTGGCTGGAGCGGGTAAGAACCGGGTGGCGGCTGCGAGAGGAAAGACTGCGGAGGGAGGAACGGGTGAGAGGTGAAGCCGGGGTGCTGAGGGGGGAAGAAGGATTTGGCAAACTGGTGCTGGTAAGAGAGATGAGAGAGGAGAGGCTGGGAGGGAGAGTTTGGTTGAGAGGAGGGGGGGAGAAGGGGAGGTGGGTAGTAGGTCTGAGCCTGTGTGGTGATGTTGGGTTGGTGCAGGTGGCTCAGGTGGACTGAATGTGGCGGCACACTCTGACCGAGGTAAGAGTTCAGAGTTTGAGGCTCAGGGGGGAAGGAGGGACTGGGGAGGGGATTAGTGGGGAGGACTGGAGACCTGTGGGGGAGGTGGGAATGCGACATGAGGGGAGGGAAGGGAGGAGGAAGCATCTGAGGGAGGTGAGGAGGGGGGAGGTGCTGCGGTGCGTATTGCTGCATGTAGAGTCCTTGTCTGGTGGCGTCCTGCAGAGGGTGCATCTGCAGATCCACACAAGTCCTGGAGTCAGAGCTGGAGCTGTGAGTCCACACGTCTGGTACTGTCCGTGTGTCCGCCGGCGCTCGGCCCCATGCATCCGTCTCCGAGTGTGTCCGTGTGTCCGTTTGGGCGCCGTGTGTTTGTGACGTCTGAACGTCTGACTGCACCGGAGCCCGTGCGTCTGAAAAGACGTCTGGCTTCAGATGGACGGGGTCCTTCGGGTGTTCGGACCGACAAGCGGGAGACAGACGACTAGAGGACGAGACTGCAGGCCTGGGACTCGTCAGAGACAAAGAGGAGGCCGACAGTGAGAGAGATGCGCGTGGAGAAGACACGTGAGCAGCTGGTGAGGAAGAGCGTGACGTGACCGCAGACCCTGCAGAGGTGGAAGACTTTGAACAAGGTGGAGAGCGGGACAATTTGGAAGGCGAAAAGAAAGACGCTGTCCTGCTATCTGACTGATGATTATGATGATGATGGTGGTGATGATGATGGCGATGAGGTTTAGGTGAGACTTTGGGTTTTGCGTCCTTGTGAAGAGGAGGAGGAGGTGACACCAGTTTATTAAGGCAGAGAGAAGTTGGAGGTTCAGCTTTCACTTTTGCAGGAGAATCTTGAGGTTTTCCTTTTTTTGTGTCGTCCTTCGTCTCCTCTTTGTGATCAGAGTTCACAGAGGGGGCAGGTTCACACAACGGTGGCTCAGATTCCTCCTTTTTAACAGTGGGCAACGTCCTGTTTTCTGCCACCTTCTCATCTTCCTCCTTGATCTCATCCTTCACTCTTCTCTCATCCTCTTCTCTCCTTTTCTCTTCATCCTCCTCGTTTTCCAGAACCACTGCTTCCGTCTCCCTTTCCTTCAGCTCAGCCTGCTCTTCCTCTTCCAGCTGCTCCTCTTCTTCTCGGTGGTAACGCTGGAGGCGTACGTGCCACGCCAGGCTGCAGACGGCAGACACCGTCTTGAACTGGTGGACGACGTTTCGGGGGATGAAGTAGATGTCATCGTGGCACAGGCGAATACGAGCGTATCGGATGCCCTCTCGCCGCAACTGGTTCAGTTTAGCATCGTCCACCCACTGCACACACTAAGAAAAACAACAACAAGATGTTCAAGTACAAGACGCGTAACATTTATTTTAACTATCAGCAAAAGAGGACAGCCCTTCATAACACTTTAAGTGTCCTAAATTATTTGAAAATTGAAAAACAATTGGTTAATTCCAACAATAAAACATCAATTAACAAACAAAACCAGCTAAAAAAAAAAGATCTGAGGCCAGATACACTTTAAAATAAAAGCTTTTTATTTAAATGAGATGAACCATATGTGGCGTAGATGTTATTACTTAAACCTTCAAATTTAACAAAGACTCAACACCAAAAATACAAAAAAATACTTACAGTAAAATATCACATATACAGATTATTTTATTGCAAGCCATTTTATTTAGTCCTTCATTGGCCCTGACTAACTTTTAATATTACTAACACTGACCATAGGCATTATTATTTGTTACTATAAATAATACTTGTTATAGAAACTGTCAGTATACATTCTGCATAAATAAAACGTAAAACACTGAAGAAAGAGCAGGCTTTTAAGTAAAAAAAAAGGAATTGTCAAAGTAATCTAAAACAGTTTCTAAATTAGCCGCTTAGTTTATTTTTGAACAATGGTACATTTTCTCCACCAGGTGGCGGTGTTTCACATTGATTTGACACTGGGAGGAGATGACTGAAACCCTGTGGAGGTAATTCTGCATCTAATTGGAGATGGAGTATAGTTATGATCTGTGTGTGTGCGTGCGTGGCGTGAGTAATGTAATACCTGAGACAGAGGGGGTTCGTGCAAGTCCAACTGAAGTCTCTGAACTACATAAGGGAAGTCGGCAGCATGGAAACACACAACATCTTTGGTTACACGAGGCGGCTCCGGGCTGAAAACAAGGCAGGGAGGAGTGAGGAACAACAGAGAGTGATTACATATAGTTCATCATATTTATGTACTGGATGCGCGTCTAAGCAGACAGTTGTGCACCAAACCAAAGGTCTGCCTGTGAGTGAATGTTTCTTACCTTTCCACGGAGCAGACAGCCTTCAGCACCCCCACGGCTGCTGTGGTCTGACGCTCGAAACCCTGCCCGATGTGATCAGCATGAGCTCGAGTCCGGTCCTCGAACAGCACCTCTCTGGGCTCGCTGGCTCTGGGCAGAGATTGTAGCAGGTTCTTCACTTCATTAGTGGAGCTGCGAAACAAACACAAGTGTCCACACAGTTCATGTTTTGTTCCCTGCTGTTAAAATAAAGAAGCGCGTTACTAAAATAGCTACAAGGAGTTTGGGGTGATCTCATTTCATGTTTTTACCAAGGAAACATGACTAGAATATTCATTAGTGTTTCTGCAGGGCTGTAAGTAGCACCGTTATTGATTAGTCTTCATACTTATTGTGATTAATGATAAGAGCAATAAAAAGTCAGAAGGTGTAAAACATGTTCAGAGTTTCTAACGTCATACCATTTCCATGTTTAATCGTCTTGCGTCTGGAAAACGATCTTAAAACACAAATTTTAATAAAATGGTTTTTGATACAATTTTTACTACCTAAAGCAGGGTGGACCCAAAAGCAAGTTAAATTTTATTATTGAATTTCTATTTTACTTGTGCACATTTTGTAGCATTTATTTTATAAACTGTCTGGCTTTTCTAACATTAATGGACGCCTTGTTCCCATTTGCAAAGAGAAGTATTGTCATTAAGTAATCGAAGTTAGGAGGAAACAACGTTTTCTCCACATTGGAGAGTTTAAAACCCATTAGCCTCATTCAGAGACAGAGATGATTATTCAAATTAGCCATTAGAAAGTGTTACTCTAAAATTAGGCACCAATTATTTTAACAGTTGTTACCAAAATCTATAATGATCTATAAATCCAGGTTGACAGATCCACTCACTGACTATTGAGCAACAAAACCTTCATAACATAAAAAACATTTTATAAATAGTCGAGCTGGATAGTTAACATTTTAAACAACTCGGTATTAAAAAGTGCTCGGCTGCAGAGGTTTTATGATTTTGTGATAACTGCTTTTTTCATTTAGTTTTTGTTGATTTCTGAAAAGAATTGCAAAATTCTGGGAGTTTAAAGTTGCAAACTTGCCATGGAAATTAATGAGAATTTATGGGAGTAAACCTGGAATTTGAAATATTAGATGTTGGCTCCTAACAGGGATTTTACTAAAGTTTCGTAAACTATATTTTAGCATAACCTGGACTAAAATAAATCAGATGTCCTTGCTGTGCTAACAATGAGTGATGCCACAGCCTAAAACAAACTGCAGCGAGACCTGAACGTGTCGGGACACGTGGGAATAGTAACAAGTAAAAGGTTCAGTTCAGAATATTAAATAGATTTGTTGTGAAAAGAAATTTACTGAAATAAGTTTTGATTTACGTAGACAAAATGACAGAAAAAAACAAAATAATGATCGATGAACATGTAAATAGTTTACTTCGGAGTTGTGTAAGAATTTAACAAAAAGGTTCACAAAAAATATATAAAAATGCCCCAAATCCACAGCTTTCTAAAGGTTTTGTGGATGTGACACATTATCATACAATCATTATGTTATTTGATAATAAATTAATTTTCATAAACTTTGTGTCAGACCAGTTAATAAAAGGTTTCTATTTTTGTTTGGATATGATAGTTTGTTTTAAATCGATTCCTATAAACTCCCACAATTCCTATAAAAAGTTTCAATTTGTATTTTTCCAAACTTCTCCAGCTTAACGTCCAAAGAAAAGTTTATGAAACGTTTTCTGTTCGTTTGCACTTTAGTCACTTTAATAAAAGGCTCCATATGAAGAACCCACAGGAAGGTTTTATGATGGAAATAAATATAAACTGTCGGCAAATTCAACTAATAAACACGTTTTGAACAGTGGTACTAAATCTGCAAGCTGAAAATGTTACAATAAATGTTGGACACATTTTTCCCCGCTTCATATTTCTTAAAAATAAAGAATTGATAGTTTAAAGGCTGATGAAGAGTAACCTTTTAACTTAAGTATTTTTATTGTTGTGTTGAAAGTTAATTCTTGCAAATTTAGAATGAAAAGTTAGAAATTCATAACAACCTCCTATAAACCTTGTTTTAAAAAAAAAATAAAAAAAATCTCCATTTAAAATATTCCTTTAGAAAACGAACAGCAAAGAAGCGCCGCCTGTTCAAACTCGGCTTCATGTGGTGTACTGGCTGACAAGCTGAGGAGTAACAGCATAAAAACGAGCCGTAGTGCCGAACAAAAGAAGTACCGCAGTCAGCTCGCTGCCGGATCAGTGACTCACACCGGAGCTGCAGTCGGGTTCAAACGGCAGCGTGAACACACACATGCACAGAATCTGGGAGATTTCTTCCAAAGCAGAATCACGGACAGAACCAGTGCACTGAAAGCTGAAATGTGTGCTCACTCATTCAGAGATAAAAGATGGAGATGCATGGGCTGGTGGAGAGGAGGAAAAAAAAAAAAAAGAGAGAGATGGAGGAATATAGTAGAAACACACACGGAGCTCAGAGGTTCTGCAGGTTGACAGTAATAAATGTAAACCCAGGAAAGCTGAGAAGCAGAACGTGCACGCTAAACAAATTAAAAATACCGACACGAAGGCTCACATTCACTATAGAGCTCTAAACTTCCTCTGTGGGTGAAGTCTTGTTGTTCTGCTGGTGTTGGAACAGATTCCTGCGTATTTATTGCCAGATAAAGTCAGTGGGGAGCAGGAGAACGTGAGGAGGAAGCAGTAAGGAGGTGATGAGGGGGAGAGAGATGGAGGGAGGTGGGATGATTCAAGATAAGGCAGTAAAACAGGTAATAGAGCAAAACAGGAAGAAAAGGGGATGTATACATTTTAAAGCCACACCACCACCATTTTCCTAAAAGCCAGAACTATATCTTTATGAGATTTTTTTTTGTATACTGGAAATGTATGTACAAAAATAAATAATGCCTTTGTAATCCGTGTGACGTTTCATCATCCACTTTATAGGATTAACTACAAGTAAACACTCAGCACACCTGCTGGCTGTAAAGATGTGTTTAAGCTAAAGTTCCCATTCATGAAGGAAAAAAAAAAGTGAAACCTATATTAATTTCTATATTTTCTACAGTTATATTACAGTTTTGTTTCTTTCATTCACCAGCAGAATTTTAATGAGCGACATATGGTTTGTATCTGTCAACCATCACGCCTTCGCCCCCCTCAGTCCTGACCGCTGCAGCCGTTACCGTGCAATTATTGCGACTTTCTGGAAGAAAAGCAGCCCCTAAAGCTGAAATAATCTGGTTTATTTTCATTGCACGAGCACTATAATCACATTGAGTTCTCAGGCTGAGAGTCTCACTGCTGTCAAACATGCACAAACTCTTTGACCTTTCAACTGAAACTAGCAACAAACAAACAAAAAAAGCACAAAATGTCGCCCGATAACAAGCTGCCTTCTTTTATTCACAACGAGTCAAAACAGCAGCCAAGCACTCACTGCAAATAACATCACACACATTTTCTTTTTCTGTACGGCTTTCCAACACACGCTTTGTGTTTTTCCCTTGATACTCGATACTGTGGCACTTTTAATACACAAGTATTTTCTTCCTAATGCACTTTCAGAGTTCCAAAAACAACTGCGTTAACAACTGTGCAAATGAATCAAATTAAAGGAGGTAAGAGATGCTGAGAGGATGGAGCTGGAGAAGAAACGAAGAGAAGCAGGAGGATAAAAACAGAAAGGGCGCAGATGTAGGTAGAGCAAAAAAATAAAGAAGAGGGGTCAAAAAATCAACATTAACAGGCTGCAAAAGTCACGGTCTGAAATATTTTAGAGAGGATTTATAGTTTATTAGTTGTAAGACTTGAAAGAAATAAGATTTCAACATCCTTGATAGTAATTTATCACCATATAAACAAACCTGACAAGCCTTAGTGGCCCGAGGCTACATTTGCTTCAAAAACTACTTTAATGAGGTACAAACGACAAGAAATATAACGTTTAGTGTACATTTAACTTCCAAAGAGAATAAACAACAAAATACTTTATTAGCTAATTCAACCACCTAAATGTCAACATCAAAAGATTTAATTCAAAAATTATATGAATTGTCACGATACAGAAGATTTAGAAAATGTGAATTTTTCTCCTTGAGAAATTAAAATCTAATAAAAGGTGACAGTTCTAAACCAGCCCGTATGAGAAAAAAAAAAACAGCTTATGTTTCGTAGTAAACAAAATAGAGAAATAAACGAGGTGAGAATGTGTGTGGTGTGTACTGCCCCATGTTTGTACGGCAGTAACCATGATCTCATCTGAGCAGTGAGCCACGCATCGCTAACGTCACACACAAACTCACACACATCCTCAGTCATCGTCTCCCTCACAACAACAACAACAACAAAACATTCTGCTGTGCGTTTGACACCCTGCTGACGTACAGCAACAATGGCACTACAAGAGGAGGAAGCTCCTCGTCTGGCGCTGATGAACAACAACAAAGCTTCAAGCTGCACACCTCATGGAGGCCAGAGAAAGTTCGTTAAACCAGTCGGCACAGACAGAATTCAGTTATTCATTACTTCCATCTTTCCCAGTCCTTCTACTTCTCTACCACCTTTCTGCTGCACCACCATGTGACACAACAAAGACGACACATGTAAACACCAAAGGGGCTACAAAGTAGAAGAGGAACAGGAAAAAGAAAGCTGGTGTGAAAAATGAGTGGCGACGGAGCCAAGGCAACTTTATGTTTGCTGAAGAAATAAACTGCTTTCTCTGCGTGGAACCAGACGACACTGCACAAGCAGTCAAGTTAGCTGTGTTAGAATCACTCAGCTAGCAGCACAGTGAGGTAACTATTTTCAAACCGCACCACCTGAAGCCTAATTAGGAGTGTTTCACCGACACAGAATTAGGCTCGCATCGTTCACAAGAATCATAACGAATGGAGGTGATCCTTCAGTCTGACTGACTACAAGAAACTATTCCCAACACAGTCTGTGGCTGCCAGGGAATACATCTGCATCTGTGGAACAAGCTGCAATATATTGTATTAGACTGAGACTTTACTTCAGCCAGTCCATATTTTAAAAAGCTCCAAAGTGTAATGAAGCATGAGCAGTAAGTCCTTGGAAACAGAGCTGAGAGTAAAGAGGCTCGTGCAATAAGCTTACACATACCCCGAGACTTGTAGTGCAAACAGAAAACAAACAAAACATTGCATTTATTTCTAGGTTACTCTGAGACTCACCGCTTCCTTTTAAAAGGAGACTTCGGTATATCAGCTACAGGTATCATCTGCTCTCCTGGTCTGACCCACATGATTGGACCATCGTCGCTCTCGGTGGGATTCATGTCTCTGAGACTGGAGAGAGTCCCCCATGGAAGAGTCCGCTGGAGTCAGACAGAATGAGGAAGGTAAGCAGATTAAAACAGAATTATCCTGGCTTTTTTTTTTTTTAACCTGCTCAATAATCCATCAGGTATTTTATTTACGTCTAGTTGCTTCTGTTCTTTACTAAAAAGCACAAGTGTCATCCTGCAAATGCTAAAGAATCAGAAGCCACTGATCCACAGAAAGTGTCAAGAGGATGTTTCTGGTTTTATATTCAACAATGCTGCTTTTCGCTCTGCATGCAGGAAGGAGATTTTGAAGCGTCGACACAAAACAACAAGCAAGAGAACACGCACAACAATCCGGCATTTGAGGGACAGCAACAAACACTAATCTGGAGTTAAACTGCTGCAAAGGAGGAGAGCAAGTAGCTTCATCAAATCAGCCATCACAACACTTTCTTTGCAGGCGCCACTGAGAATACGAAGTGTGTTAATGAGGTATATGTCGAAAAGTCTTTAAGAGTGTAAAATCACAGGAAAATTCATGCACAGTTTAAAAATGAGGTAATACAACTTCACGTGATTTACACATCAAGCACATGACACTACAGGTCAATATCTATTTAACAAAAAACTGATTATAACATGAAAATTATTATTTTGTGCTTATCTGAATAATGTCAATTTCCTTTACACTACCCATTTATCAGCTGAGCTGCTGTTTTGGATTTTTGTCAATCATCCTGCGCAAACTCACCTTGAGGAAGGGGGACTCCTCCAGCAAGCCGAGGAATTCTGGGAAATAATCCCCGACCTCCTCGTCAATGGCTCCAACCAGGCTGACTTGTCTCATTGCCCCGGCTCTGTACGTGCCATGACTGTAAGTTCTCTTGACCTGACGAGGAAGAAAGTGCAAAAATTTAATAAACCAGTTCAGTTCTTGACAAAGAATGCAATGTGTTTTATTATAACCATATTTTTCAGACTACAAGTCCCCTTTTTTTTTTTCTTCCATAATTTGCATGCCCTGCGACTTATGCTCTGAAGCGACGTATTTATGGATTTTTTTTCCATATTTATAAAACAATTTTTGGCTGAGATATGACCTTTTTCATTCATTCTGACCGAAATAATTCTGACCATTTTCAGTCGCTAGATGGCAGTCGAGCAGTATGGCATGCCATTGTATCATGTAGGTAAACGTGGCTATTAATGACACAATCAGCTTGCCTTAATATGTCACAGTCGTCTGCCTGGAGCAAGCATCAAATCAGCTTCATTTCACTGCGCCACCCCGGTGAAATTCAGCTAATTTGACCATTGAAGTGCATTTATTAAGTAAAAGTTCAACTGAGACACATATTTACTATAAAGTCCAACTAACAAGTAATTTTTTAGGTGGTTATCTTGTTAAATTTTGAAGAAATGCAGAGTCACCCTCTGCGCATTCATGTTTCCGTGTATCGGCTTTTGAAAATGCAGCTGATTTGATCGTCAAAGTGCATTTATTAAGCAAACGTTAGACTGAGACACACCTTCACTATAATTTCGAGCAAACTAATAATTGTTTTTAAGTGTCAATCTAGTTAAATTCTTGTTAAAGTCCTCTCGTGCACGCTCTCGAGACTCGATTTTTGGCACAACACCGGCCCACATTTCCGGGTTGTCAGCGGTGACGCATAATAGATGCGACGTTTACGACGAAGCGACGTATTTATGGATTTTCCCACTTTATTAGGCATATTTGGACTGATGCGACTTATAGGGCGGTGCGACGTTTACAGTAGAAAATACGATCGGTGAAGCAGAAGAAAGCAGAAAGTGCAAACGAATTCAAAACAGAAGCAAAACCTGCACAAACAATCCTCAAGGGTTTTCAGAGAGCTTGCACAGGTTTAAGATAGTCCCCGATGAGAAGCGAACAAACGCAGAGGCATTAAAGTCATTACACAACATTTTAAATGACTTTCCTACAGCAAACTGGAAACCAGCAGGACTTCAAAAGGGGTCCAAACGAAAATAATTTTGTGTCAAATACTGATACAGTGACAAAAAGGCAATGCTGTCGTCCTTGAGGGGAAAAACAAATGACACAAAATGACAATGAACATTTTAATTTGTCTATTTAACGGCAAGTACAAAACTAAGCTGCTAGCTGAGTGTTAAAAAACACAAATGTGAATGGTTTATTCCAGTGAGACTGAGGGGAGAAACTCAAAACTAGAAAATCTAAACTGGGAGAAAACAAATGCACATGGAAGCTGTAAATCATTACAGGGCGTCTAAAATCGACACTGCGAGTGTTGGCGTATTATTCACTTGATGTTTCTGCTTCACTCATGTGACTCAGACTGTTTGCTGCTTTTCACTTGGCTGACAGAGCATTGTGCATGTGTGACAGTGCGTCTACTCGTCTCCCACACTCTTGGCCCTCAACGGCGCCTCTGTGCGTGCATGTGTATGCAGTACGTGCAGCATGTGGCCTGCACGCTCTACTCTTGGCTGATCGGGGTGTGTGTGTACGCGTCCGTCTCTCTGGGCATCTGTGTGTGTTTAAGTTAGCCAAATCCTTGGCTGAACGCTCCTGGTGAGTCACCGCTCGACAACGAGGCAGAGATGAAGGCAGAGAGACGGAGCAGAGGGAGAAGAGTCGGGATACACGGGAGAGAAAGAACGAGGGAAAGCTAGATGGATGGAAGTGGAAAAGAAAAATTGAGGCGACTTCAAGGGACAAAATGTGAAGGAAATAAAATGCAGCCAGTGGAGACGGGATAAAACAAGAGGGCGTTTGTAAGGCAAGATGGAAACGTGTTAATGGAAATATGGAAGATGACGATGTTTAATTCGGAGGTTAAACGAGAACAGGGATGAGCAATAAAAGGTAATCATGAAGATAAAGGAGGCAGAGGGAGAAATTATGATTGGATGGAAAGAAAGAAACAATATTAAAGGAAAATGGAAAAAGAAAGATAAGGGAAAGAAATAATGATAGAAACCATAAACTAGAACAAAGTGATGGATTTCCAAACTGATCAATTACCGTAATTACTGGACTATAAGCCGCTATTCTTTTCACACACTTTGAACCCCGCGGTTTATATAATGCTGCAGCTAATTTATGAATTTTATTTTTTTGACGGGCTAACGAACTTCCTGCTACCAAAACATTTAGCTTCGTCACACTCGGGCGCTCACATATCTGCCCAATACACGTCTCTCTTGAGGGGTGGGTCCTATGTTTCAATGAGACTACCTGTATAAATAAAGGTAAATAATAAAAGTTGATCAATGAAATGACCAAATAGGTCACAGTGGACTAATGAAACTTCGAATTGCCGTAAATGAAACGCACTCACTAAATTCTTCAGCTCAGTTATTTTGTACTTGATGAACGCACCCTCTTCAGATGATGATGCAGCTTTCAAGTTAAAGGGCGATCAATCTGGCTCTCCAAGAAGGAAATAGAACTGCTGCACATAAGCTAGGCGTTTCCTGGTAGGCTACTTATTTTTAACCAGCCTCGTTACAGGCACTGTTCAGAAAAAACTTTTACTGTATGTATTTGTGTATGTTACCAGTACATAATTAATTAAAAGTTTTAAAAAATTTGCATACATATCTCCTGTTACAATGTAGACACCTGCGGCTTATAGACAAGCGCGGCCTATATATGTACAAAATTAAATTATTTATTTATTTAGTGGGTGCGCTCAATAATCCAGAAATTACGGTGCTTGGAGTCGCAGAGCCCGTGTATTAAACTTACAGCAAACTAAATAGATCTGACTCAGTCCGTTTATCAGGCAAAGGCTGGTCGAGCCACATGGCTATTTGTTGTCGTTTTCTCATTTCAGTTCATGGCATCTGTGCCCTAACACTGATGACGACGTGCACTAAGAGCTGAGGACATTCACTGAACACATTAGGACATCTTGAAATTGAGCACACGGTTGGATTCATCATCACGTTTACAAGTTAACTGTTGACTTCCAGTGTGTCACAGCCACTGAGCGCGTGCGTATTTGTGAGTATACATCCATCTGGGTGTGTGATTTTAATTAGCCGGGCTGACAAGCGTACATTTCTCTGTGTGTTTACATGTGCATAATTTAACAGCTGAATAACCCCTGTGTTTGCAAAGAGGGGCATTATGAAACACTACCCGGACTACAAAAAAAATACAAACACGTTTTACAATCAGTGGTTCACACGGATCTTAAGTAAAGGAAAACAGAAGGGAACGGTAGATGCGACAGACTTCCACGTCTACGTTTGCTCATGAAATGTTTGCTCAGATAAGCTCTCTCTCGTTAATATTCTGTAACAACCCCCCCACGCCCAAATCAACTTATCCCTGCAGAGTTTATGTCGCACCATCATTTCACTAATCTACCCGACCTTTCAACAACCTCTGTGTGTCATCCTCTTTCCAGGCTCTCTGTCCAGCCAGACTCTAGATTACTGTCCATTAGTCCACTATTGTGCCTGCGTCACAACAAAGCTTCTGCCTCACACACAACTGGACCCACCTTTGTTTCATACTCTGTGTGCTACAAAGAGAGTTCATGTTAAAATAACCTAGAAATCCTTGACGCAAAGTTATGAAACCTTTGTCACCTATAAAGCAAGTGGAAAAGAGAGAAGCCTTAATGTTGAATAAGAACGTGGACTTTCAGTGGTTTCAATCTTTTTTTGACTGTAAATGCTTAAAATAAAACTGCACCTTATAGTTTTCTTCCCACGTTGAGAGTTGATTTTATTTAGTCTGTGTAATGTCATTTTACACACCAAGAACAGTCTTTACACATGCTTTAGAGACAAAACTCAACTGTTTTGGGTTAAGTTTGTGGCGCAGCGTTAAAAATAAAAAAAAGGACATTATCGTGTGTTCTCTTTCAACGGAACACTGGAGTTTCCAAAGAAACTGGATTCATCTCTGTTGAACCACACAACACAAAGCATAAAATATGACTATCATAAACAAAAAGTGTCACATGAAAGCTCGTGTTCGCTTCTGACTCCAGCAGTTTCTCGCAGGGCTGGAAGGTTATCTGTACAACACCATGCTGCAGGACGTTAGCGCTGCTTTCTACAAAAGGCTCTGCAGATCCAAAACAGAAGCAAAAATCTTGTCTAACAAGGTTAAGTCATTTCCTCTGGATGGATTCTTCTGCAAGGTTTCCTAGAAAAACACGTCCAGAGGACCTGTAGATTTATCTACCTCGATTTACTGAGCATGCATCAGGACAAAAATCACAGGGTTGACTGTGCGTTTTAAAATAAATTGGATTTTACTCAGGACATGACTTGTCAAACATAAAACCTACCATCTGGACACATTAATGAAAAGTTGAGTTTTTAAATGTGCATAGATGGCACCATAAGCTGTTAAAAATTTTATCCTGATTTGCTGATCAGAAAAAGCATATTATATATATATATATATATATATATGTGTCTAAGATCGG
>NC_056519.1:11187755-11213529 GCF_014905685.2 Nematolebias whitei | reverse complement strand
TATATATATATATATATATATATATATATATATATATATATATATAGATATGTATATATTTTTACATCAAGTTACACTATTTTCACTATATTACTGCACTTTCAAACACTGGTCAATAATAAAAGCACGTAAAAAATAAAAACGGAATTAAAGATAAATTATTTGAACTGTAAATTATCAACAAATTTCTCGATTACATAGAACTAGATATTAAAAATGAAAAGGGTCAAAAACATATCTGGGGTTTGTCGTTTTGATCACAAATTTCATGTCACAAGAAGAGGAGATGTCAGATAACTGACATCATAATAATGTCAACTTGGTAAACATTAATTTTGTTTGGGTATGACAGTGTGCAGATGAGCGCAGTTTGAGGTGAAACTAATACAACTGTCAAAAAGCTGCACGGTTTATCGCTTAATGTAACAACACCTCTACTCCCAGAGACTGAATGACCTCACAGAACAAGCCCATCTCGTATTGACTGCTGGGCTCGGTCTACCCTGAGAAAATGGAGTGCTGTAATCTTCTATAATCCTCCCCAGCACTGAGGATGGCTTCAGTCAGGTAATACATTCACAAAAACAAGGCAACGTCGCTGCCTGAACTCACATTTTGAACACTACAATTGTACTGTGAACGCCTGGTGCTCGAGAAGGAGAGAAGCTGCATGCAGCTGCACTTTTTTCTCCTCCCTACTCTCTCTTTCTTTTCTACACTCACGCCATACAAAAAGCAGCAGTGCAGCCATTCATGGCTGGAGCACAGAGCTACTGCACAACAGAGCAGAACCACAGAACAGAGGGATAAACGAGACGCTGAAAGGCTAACGCAGAGAGAGAGAAGGCTGGAGAAAAATGGGGATGATACGCCATTAATCTGTGCGCCTGTGTGTGCACACGTTATCAGTATGCATGCTCACATCTGTGTGTATGTGCAGACTGTATATCTACTTCCCAAGGTCATTGCTGAGAGCTGCAAGGGAGAAAAAAAAATTAACAAGGCCAGTGGACAATGACGTTAGCCCTGCAGGGAACATTACTCTGAAAAGGGGCTGCGACAAGACACAGGCTCTGCAGGTGATTAGATCAAATGTAGACAATGGACGATTTAGATATTCAACTGATCTTTGCAAAAATGTGCAGAGATCAAACAACAGAAAGAAAATACAAATCCACATTAAGATTTTTAATACAAATCAGCCAGAGGGACAGAGATAGAAAAACTGATCTACCTCCTGTCGTACGAACACGCTGACACAGGTAAAGAACAGGCAGGATCTTAATACAAAGCCACTCAGGAGGTTTGAGGCAACAAAAGGCTTTTCATTAATAATCGAAAGAGACGGAACAACTCTCGATGAACAGGTCTAGCTGTGTCACTGGCCTCTGGTGGCAAAATCCAGATCAGCCACCAACAAAATTAAAAAAACCCGCTCATTTCTTATTTTTCCTGCTGTCCTCTAAAGGTTGTGTGGTGTACTTATGCGTCAGTTGAGAGGATTTACGCTACAGCTGCTCTAGCACTCGCAGCTTTAAAAATCAAAAGATGAAAAACACCTTTTCATGCGCTTTTGACTCCGAGCCTGACTTGCTGTGAACCTGCTACCTGCCTGACAGCTTTCATCCCTCACAACCGGTTAGCTCTCGTTCGCCAGTCATTTTTTTCTTCATCTTGTTTTAAAGCCCAGATGTTATTAATGTTTTGATTCAATCTAAAAAAAAAATAATCAGACTTCGGTATTAATGCTGAACAGATGGGAGGCAGATGCTTCAACCAGATGGTTAAAACTACAACGATACAACTTCATCAAGCACACAGCAGGTAGTTTTACTTAAACAATCTATTCTTTTCTTGGTCTTTATCCTCCCAGTTTATGTACTTAACCAAACAGAAATTACATTTTAGCACAGTATTTTTAGTATCCTTGCATGCCTCGTATCAGTAGATTCCTTTCCTTCATTTTTTAGACAGCAACAAGCAACGCAATACCAGCTAAATATATTTATAGAAACAATTTGAGGACAACACAAACATAGCAGACTAGCCAACAACATTCACTAATTATAACAATTTTCCTTTGAACCACTTCAACGCACACAACTTGACACATTTCCTGTACAAACACTGTGTGTGTGTGTGTGTGTGTGTATCACTCTATCTTTGTACAGAAATGGACGAGCTTTAATTTGCAAACCTCCATTCCTTCCTGTGTCTGCACGCCTGCGTGCATGAGAACGTTTGAAAAGAAGAAATGCAGAGGCGGTGCTTTATGCATCACAGATTCTGTTACGATCGCATCCTTAAATATCACCCGTTACATCACAACATCAATAATTATGTCCTGATCAGCATCTTGGTGACTTTTAAGGCAAAAAGGCAAACTAATGCTAAAAGGATTTTAACCTCTAATAGAAATCAGATCAGACATTTTACAATATCCCCTTTCCTCTGCGATTGTGTCGGACTTACCTGAGAGTAGAAATTAACCATAGTGGTGGTTTCTATGTCTTTCTTTCCTAGAATTTCCATTTTGACAGGAGCCGACGGGAACTTGATGGAGAAGTAATCCAAGAAGTCCGGTAGGTACTTTGCTTCTCCGTGAACAATCGTCATGACGTAATGAGCTGCCTGCAAAATAAATTAAAAAAAAAAGTTTAGAAGAGTTATATCATATTTAGACTTTCAGCTTCACATCAATAAAAGTTATTTTGATAAGTTAAAATGAAAGTGTGAACCACTGCCTTGTTCAACTTGATAATTATGCGAGTGTTGGTGGACGATTCACACAGTTTCCCTGTTTTTTTTTTATTTATTTTTCTTTACGTTTTCTGGAATGGACATCTGCAAACTTATTTCTGCACACTTTGTGCAACATTAGCTATTCAAAGATCAAAACATTCAGCTCATTCAGGAAATGGGTGCTATGATTACGATGAGTTTGGCAACTTTTATACTCACATTTATTTTAAAATATTTTCCTCACAGAAACAACGAATTTTTAGTTCTTTTAAAAACATCGTTCACTTAGAAATGTGCTTCAGTACACTTGTATTTTTAGCTACTTTAAGTTTGTAGCCAACTTTTTGTTGCTTTTTAGTGTTTTGATGCTTTTAGCTTCTACTAAACTTTGTGTTAATCTTTTACCATGTTTGGCTTCGAGATAGTTTTACTACTTTTAGTTTTCAGCTAGCCTTTAGCTACTTTTAGCTAGTATTTTGTTCTCTTTAGCTTTTTGCCTGTATTCCGTTTCTTTTAGCAAGAGTTCAGCACTCAGCAAAAACACATTTTTTCTAGTTGCATTAAATGGAGCCAAACAACAGCTTGGACAATAAGTGAATTAAACATAAATGAATGGAAACACAATCATCAGATCACAGTTGGGTTGTACCTTTGATGCATCCTCGCTGAATGCCAAAGTGACAAACTCTTGGGCAAATCTCTGCCTTTGATCCGCAGACAGAGAAGAAAGCTGGGAGGCATAGGCATGGGCCACCAGAGCTCCCCCGTTAGGCTGGGTCTCTATATGAATGTACGGAGCAAACTCCAGCCCCACCATCCCAGGATAGGTGCGCTGCGAGTTGGGTTTTGTTGGGAAGGGGGTCTTGGCTGACGGAGAGCTGACGGAGTTGTGTAAAGTTGATGAGTTACAAATAGATTTAGAGGCAGAAGCAGGCGAGGAGGGCCTGAGATGAGAGTCTTTGTTGTTGGGTGGAGGGTGAAAAAGCGGAGGAGACTTAAAAACTGACGGAGAGGAGTTGTTCGTCAGTTCAGAGAAGGAGGACGAGTTGGTGGACGAAAGCAGGCCGCCACAGACGGTTTGGCAAGAGCGGTGGTACATCTTCACTCGCTTGTGCTTCTCTCCGTCTTTGTGTTTCTTCTTCTTTTTCTTCTTCACCTTTTTAATTTGCAGCTCCTCGGAGTTGATCTTTGCTTCATCTTTTTCCTCTGGACAGAGAAATGGATAAAACGCTTCAGAAGAGGAGATCAACAAACAAATCAGACATTCACAATGTTTATTTTCAGACGCTTAACAACCAAGACACCTACAAAAAAATAAGTCCCTTTGCAAATGAACAGTAAAAATAATTAGAACAAACTACTTCGAGTGCAGACAGATGACTCATAACTTTTCCCAGAAGATGTGAATCTACCATCATGTTTACAAAAAATAAATATAAAAGCCCTGAAATAAAATCCCTGGAGTAAAAGCATCTATGACTGAGTCAGGAAATGAGCTTGTTGGTATCTGAGGAGATAAAACCATACATGACAGTCCATCTTTGAAATGTTACAGGCAAGACAAATCGGAACATGGAAATTTATGCTAAGTGCTTGTCGATTTGTCACAGTGTGTGTTAAAGCTAAACAATTAGCAAACAGCCAGCAGTCTGATTCATCTTTCCTCTGATTTTTCATGTACAAGTTGACATTAATGGATTTACTGCATATCTATGTGCGTACATGTGATGGAGGTGCTACTCTGTCGGAATACAACATCCAACTACAGTTTTGTTTACACAAACAGATACAGTTTGGGCCTAGCTGGTACTCCACACATGTTCAGTGCCAGATAAGGAAAGAATGAAAAGCAAGAGGGAGACAGATTATTAAACAGAGCAACAGAGACAGGAGGTATTTGACACACTATACTGAAGAGACTAATCCAAAAGCTCTTTAACACACAATTCACTCTGAACACAAAACGTTCTATCCACAAATCTCAACCCTCATCAACATAACACAATATTGACAAAGTAAATGGTGCACAATCATTTTGCTCACATACAAAAATCAGGTAACTGATACCAAATGTGCTATTTAATGTCTCAAAAGAAAATTTTAATTGAATAAAAAAAAAAAATATTCTATAGTACCCAACATCTATGCTATTTGTTAAAACGGTTTGTTGTTGCTAAACTTTAAAGTATTTTTTGTCTCAGTTTTAAAACTAGTGAGGAGTACGAGTCTCCTGTTTTAGCTGCAGTTAGCTTAAACAAGCATTACTAATATTTAATATTTATTATTTTGATGCTGACATTACTTCTTTCTGGTACTGATGCAAATACAAACAGACTCCACTTTACTGTGTAAATTCATTGTATAAAGACAATATGAAGATAGTGTGTATCCCTAGAGGGAAGCCATGATTTTATCCACATGTTGCCTTCAACGACTTTCCAAGATGGCGCCATTGCGTGTGGCTTTACCTTTTGTGCTCAATTTGTTTGTTTCTATGCTTTTTTTTTCTAAATGGAGACTTTCTGCTGGTAATTGATGATTACCAGGGCTCTGATGAATGAATATTGGTTTTTGGAGGTTAAAAACATTGTCAAACTCACTGGAGTTCTCTAGATCCAGTTTACACCTGGCTGGTATCTGCAGACCATCATCCCTTCATTGCATCTCCGCTCGGTTCAACCACCCCTGAGTTTACTGCCACTGGTTTGGGCACTCATGTTGACAATCTACTCGGTTTTAATGGGGATGGGACTCTTTAACGTTAAATTGCTAGGAAACAAACATTTAAAAAAACATTACTTTTGAACACTCTTTTTGATTTTAATTTTATGTAGGTGATTGTAACCTGGCGGTGTCGGTGCTTCCAGCTGTTGTTTCTCATCTTTTAACTGTAGGCTGCACTTTTTTTAAACGCACTGAGGACTTCTGGGTATTGGAGGATAAGCAGCTGATTTTAAGAAGAAATTACACGAACAACTTTTAATTAACTTTTATTTACGCTTTGAACTTCTTACATTTGAGTTAATGCAGGATAGTATTTTCATTGTAAAAGTATAATTTTTATTACACTACAGTGACATAAACGGGAACATTTAGGATAAGGTAATTACATTTTAATTCGAAACCAATGAGCGGTTAACTAAACGTGATGATGCAACTTCCCTTTGAACTAAAGTCTTCAATAATAAAATGCAGTGGAAGCATCCTGGACAGTCAATCTCTACCTGGTCATTTCTTTGTAGCCGTTTAAAAATAATAATAAACAGACATGTTTAATGAATAACTAAATTTGGCACGCACCACTTGGCTGACTGATCATAATCAGTTTAAGGACATGTAAGGTCACAGTCAGATCAACACAAACTCGCAAAACCCGGAGGTAGTAAAGCAGATTTACTGTCAGAATGGCCGTTTGCTGCTTATCGATTTCCAATACTCGTCTCCGCCGGGCGCTGCTCTCCGTTTCTTACTCCGTCGTCTTTTTCAATTGTAAAACCTAACACTATACCTCTGATTAAATCCTTCAAACTCTCCCTCTCACTCTCTCCGTCACCCACATTTGTAAAATGTAATTCTCTCTGACTGAACACCGCAGGAGTTATTACTAAAAAAAAAAAACTTGCTGTCCGTTGGGGACATCCCCACCAGTTTTCTTTACGCTGACTCAAATTTTCACTGAGGACTTCGGCACGTCTCTTCAATCGTAAATACTCATGATTAAATACCCGAGACCCTCACAGGACAACTGCAGGATTAACCCTCAGCGTCTCATAAAACCAGTCTCGTAACTATTCACATGGAATGAGAAGAAGAATCAACATCATGAGGGTGTGTGTTGTTCTCCCCGTAATTTTCAGCTGCTGGTCACGGTATGCGACTAAAGAACTGCTAAGTCCTTGAAATGTCACTGTGTGGTCATGACATTCTAGCGTGGAAGACTGCCAGTCTATAGCTTAAAAACAAATCAAACCAACGGAAATAAAGCCAACGATTATGAACAAATAAAGAAAACAAGCAAACAAAAGAAAGATTACAAACATCTGAGGTCAAAATGGCGCACAGACACAAAGACTAAAACACTGTCCACCTATGCCTTTGCTGGCTTCAAACAATAACGTCAAGTTAAAAAGTCAGACTAAGAAACGGGAAAATAGTAAAACTGAGAGTGATTAAAAGAGTGGGAGGAAGGTGACACAGAAAAACTATTACAAAAATAAAAGCCATGCTGCACCAGGTTCTCTCTCAACTTTTGTTTTGAAAGCGACCACACATTTCAAATTAGCATGCACAAACGCACAGGAAGTCAGAAGGTCAGACTAAATGAGTCATAAGCACCACAACATCATGTGATGAGAGGCACAACGAAAGGTCAACCCGATGTGAGGAGTCAAGATCGTATGTTAACTAAGGAAGCTGCCGTGCTACTATGATGCTTAGTTTCCCTGACGCTACATAGTTACTGTAAAACAGTTTTTGTGATCCAGTATTTGGGTTTAGAAGTGGGTCATGTTTGGTAACATTACCAGCGGTTTTTGTGCGTTGTTAAGGCCAAGAATAAGGAGGGCCCCTGGACTAGAGCTACTTTTGAGGCCCCATCTATGGAGGACAGAATGTGACAAAATGAAATAAACGAATACATAAATAATTTTATTTATTACATACATAATTACATAATTAAATATGCAATTAAATTATTAATGTGCCATTAAATAATTAAATGTACCCGTTAAAATTATTTATTTCATGATTTATTTATTTAATTTTGTCACCTTCCGCCCTCCAGTGACACCATGCGATTATGTTAACTGTCATCATCACTCGTCAAACTCAGTGGGCGGGACTAACCCTAACCCTGACGACTGATTGGCTGCTCCTCATGGCAAGCAAAGACAAATCGACCACGGATCATCGATAGGCCAGAAAATATATTCCAAAAAAATAAAAATAAAAAAAAACACTTTAGGAAGCCGTAATTGTGTTTACGTGTATTTGGATGAAACCTTTTTTCATCAGACCGAAGCAATGGATTTCACATGTTCAGCGTTAGTCCCGCCCACTGAGTTTGATGAGTGAGACTGACAGTTAATATAATTTCATGGTGACACACGAGGGTGGAATGTGACAAAATTAAATAACTGAATAAATCATTAAATAAATAATTATATCATGAAATAAATAATTTAATTGTGCATTTAATAATTAAATTGTATATTTAATAGTGTATTGTATTTGTTTATTTAATGATGTATTTAATAATGAAATGATACATTTCATTGTTGTGTATTAATTTAATTTAATTTTGTCACCTTCCGTCCTCCATACCCATCAACCCATACAAATTACAATACAGAGCATGTCCACAAAAATGTCAAGGTTTCTGGTCACAATGAGCAGAACTGCTTTTAACTTCAATGCTCTATCGAAGTCTGAAGCACAGAAAAACTCAGCCTACAAATACAATAAATTAAATTGAACAGTTCATGAGCTATTTATCCACATTTTATTTTGCATGTTAAAAAAAAAAAACTTTGGTTATAATGTAAGATTAATATGGCAGGATTTATTTTATCCTGCACATATTTAGACGTCCAAAACGGTTTTCACCAACCTTTAATCGGCTGCTTGACTTCTCCGTTCTTCCTCTTGATCTCATTTATCACTTTGTGCTTCTTCTCCTTTTCTTTCTCTCGTTCCTTGACCCTTTTCTTCTCTCTCTCCTTTGCCTGATCCTTGGTGGGGTGTTCTGTGGAAGCAGAGAGGTAGGGCTCAGTTTTAACCTCCAACCATCACACGTGTAACAAACCACTTCATCTGCTTCTCTTGCACCTCAACTTGCAGCTCTTTCACGACTGACCTGCAGTAATTATCTGCGAGATGAAAGAGTGTGAGAAATTCAAATAATTGAGTGCAATCGTGTTCACTCAATTTAAAATGACAGAAAACAGAGGAAAAAAAAGTTTAAAAGCTGAACTCTGAACCTGCACCTTTCCTAAAATATCTCCCATTTTACATTTCATGTTTCATTTGATTATTCGTTGCCTTTTTATCTTCCTTTAAAAAAACTATTTTGCTGATCCTCTCTTTTCACAGCACTTTCTTCTTTGAACTCAGTCAGAACCGCTTTCCTGCAGCTGTAGGAGAAAAACTTTGAAAAGTAGAAAACCTTAAAGAATAAGTAAACGAATTAAAGCCTAATACAAAATCTGTGCTTTTATTTAAATATTTAAACAACAGCTCGACATGCAGTTCGTTGTGTCTCCTATATGTTGAAGTTAATGAAAAACTATTGCAAAAGAAGAGGCTAATTAAAGAAAACTTTCAAAACATAAGATTTTGCTCCACAGGAAACAGCCTGCAATAAAATCAGTGAGTTTTTTAATTACAAACCATGCCAGAACTTTCTCACACGTTTAAGCTAGAAGGTACGAACTAGGACTGTACACCGAGTTGACAATATGCTACAAAAAAGCAGAAACATCGAGCTAGAAATGCTTAGAAATTAACGTGTGGTTCCAACTTTTTGCTCTAGTTTTGTTTTCTGACTTTGTTGCAGCAGCCGGCTTTAAAAAGTACAACAGAGCAGGTGGTTTCCATCATTCAGATGATCAGAGGCGAGCGGTTTGTAAACTTCAAGCTCCTCGTTTCTGGCTTCTGGTTCAAAATCAAAACAATTCTGCAGGCTTTAAATTTAACTATTAATGTGGGAGTTGTAATAAAACCCTGCTTCCCTTATTCACCACCTGTGCTACTTTAGCTTTAAACTGTTTATTTGGCTGCCAGTGAGTGACACCGACAACCTTTAGAGAGCGTTCCTGTCTGCTCTCAGCTGGGAGTCTTAATAAACATAACTGTAAACCATGCATGCAAAAACGAGTCAAAACAAATGTAAATACCTGAATTGAATTACAGTAATAAGAGTTAAGAGTTACTAAAATAAAAGTGTTACTTTATCTTCATTAAAAAGACAAATATGTCAAAGTGACACATCAATAATTCTTTTACATCTACTTACTTAACCTGCAAAAAAAATCAATGGTTAACACTAAATGAACTAACAGCTGGAAAGCACCAATAAAAAATTACTGCTTTTTCTAATGTTGAATTTTAAAGCCAAGCACAAAGTTCTTGTCAAAAATAATTTAATTTCTCTCCGAATCCATTTTAAAAGCGTACAGTCATTATAAATACGGATTTGTATTATTGGACTGACATAGAAAACTTTCATCTGCATGTAAATAACGGGTGTTACACTGGTCACACAAATAAATAAATGGCGACTCGTTAAAAGCGTCAGAGAAAGGCTGAAAAGTTATGACTACAGATAGGACAAGTAACCATGACAACAAGTTCCCAGAGCGGAAAGAAATAACACAGAATATGATCTGATAACCAGTTTGCTGCATTTGATGAGTAGAGATTTATTAGTTTTCAGCATAATATTACTTGTTTTACTGTATGTTGTTGAAGTTTGTCTGTAATTAAACACATAAAACTGATTAGTTGTATTAACTCTAGAAATCCTGTGCCTACATGGAAAACCAGCTGTGGCTGCAGCGTTAGCAATAATATTATTCGTATTCTATTATTCTTATTAAAGCTGAATATAAATTGTGCTTGTAAGGTGAAGATAAATATGTTGAATCTTGACAACACTAAAGGAGCATTTAAAACATAAATAATCCTCCATATTGCATTTTAGAAGTTTAAAATATACCCAATTATTAATATTTTTCATCCTATAAGCTGCTTTGTGGCAGTCAGCACTAGCACATCCATTGTCTGAAATCCCGATAAACCTGTTACACCTTTACCTTCAACAAAAAAAGGTAGACACTGAACAAACACATCACGTCCTGGTGTTTTACTAGACTGCAGTGTTTTGTGACCTCTTAAACTGGCCAACTGGAAACAAGGGTGACATCATGCTCTCACACACAGAATGCACACCTGAGCCCCTGCTAGTTTCTAAAAAGAATAAAACATCTTATGTTATTTTTGATACACTGCTTTGGAAGAATAATAAAATATAGACAATGGTTAAAAAAAAAAAAATCACAAATCTATTACAAAGGCATCCAATGAGTAAAGCCACGCTGTAGTTAACTATGAATACGTGTGGCTTTTGTTCTAATTATTACTTTTTTTAATCTCACACATTTAATGCCGAGGCATTAAGGTGAAATTGTGACGCAATGAATGAATAGATCATTTGCTGCATTGTACAACTGTATAAACAAGGCTTGTTGCCTAAACAGCCTGGGGTTACAGAGGGGGGCGTGGCGCTCCACCAAAACAACACTTGGCACATAATGGCGGGCGGCTGTCATATTGTTATGACAGGAGCGTTTAGTTCGCGAGAAAACGCTAAGTCTCTAATAATTCGCTCACAGTTCTCCACTTTTTTTTAATTGTATTTATTTATTTTTTGTTTGAGCAACGGGTTTTATTCGTGTACGGCGCTTACCGGGTCGACGTGTTTAAATAAAATCGGTTATATTTTCGCGTAATTACGTAACGGTTCCGCCGCAGCACGAGAGCAGCTGGTGGCGATTCAACTGCCAGGTCGCGCGACGACCGCTGCTGCTCCTCTCTGGAGCTCGTGGAGGGTTCACGAGCGGGTGAGCAAGCTACGAAAGCTGCCTAACACAGTCTGCTCACTCATCGGTTAAACCGGTCTTAAAATAAATAAATGAATATATATATATTAAATACAATGTAAACACATCCCAAGCGAGTAAGTATCGTTTATAATAAAGGCTTCTTTAACCAACTCCGAGACGAAACATTTGAACGTAGCTATGACACGTTCAAGTGTCTGAATCTGTTTTCACCACAGCCGAAACTTGTTAAAAAGAAGCATAAAAATAAACGAAAAACATGGAGGCTTACCGTGGGCTGGTAACACGACCTCCCCATTTTCCCTCTTCACTGCAGAAATGTTGTTAAATCCACGAACATCGTTGTTATTATTAACGTTACTCCCGGGTGCGGAGGTCAACAACAGTTTATGTTTCTTTTTCTCCTCCCCGCCTCCCTTCCCCTTCTCTCCTTGTTTATCTTTACTCTTGGGTTTCGAGGAAGAAGGCGCCTTGTGGAGGAAGAAATCGCTCTGTTTGAAGACTTTGTGTGCGCCTGCCGATGTCTGGGATCCGCCAGTAGCAGGCACCGGAGGGTGGCTGCTGCTGCTCGTCTTAGCCTGGCTAAAGGTCCACAAGCCCGGGTTGCTGCCGTAACTGTGCTGCTTCGTGGTCTGCTGGAGTTTCTCTTTCCCGCTACCGTTGCTCCCCACACCTCCGTCCCTGCCGAGTTTCCTGGGTTTAACGCTCGACTTCTCCTCGACTCGGACCTTCTTTGATGGCGGCGGGCTGAAATCTCGAGATTGCGAGCGGTTGTTCGGGGCTCCCTTCGCCTCAGTCGGATTAGCGAGTGCACTATTGACGGAGCCAACGGCAGCAGCTCCGTGGAAGTGAACAGAGCCCTGCAAGTCAGCCATCTTGAGGCTTCTCCCTCTATTTACTCTCTTCCTCAACCGCCGCTGCCTTTTTTTTTCCGCGACGGGCAGGCAGGCGGAAAGGGGCGGGACTAAGTTTGATTGACGTGTTAGCAGTCGAGGGCGGTACTTAGGCTTGAATGACAGCTCGAGTATACAAGAGGCGGGGCTTAACAGGATAAACAAAGTGTGCTCTCCTTTTAGTTCAAGGACTTTAAAGTATGGGGAAGACTATTTCCGACACATTTTTAAAAAATATTGAGTCACGATAATCTCAACATCATGACTTAGCATCTCATAATTATGAGAGGTGTACTTTGACTAACACCAAATCAATCTTTTGGTCCTGAATGCAGCAGCAAAATAAAAGCTGCACAGTCAGAAAAACATTTCAGTTTTCATTTTCAGAAGGGAAAACTGGTGTCTCTGTGCTTGAGCCCAGAGTTAAGTTCAGCACCTACTGTTTCATATTTTATACTGCTTGCTTTGAAATAGGATCTGACAGATTTCAGTTCCTTCAGATAGCAATGCAGCACACAGCTACTGCTCACACTTATCTTTAACCGGCTATATTTATAAGCGATTACATAACATGTTAAAATGCTCATTGGGAAAACTGACCTAGTTAAAACAGCAACCTGGATTCATTTATACTCCCAAGAGAAAGGAATATTCACATTGTGGCATAGTGCTACAGAAAACTGCATTTATCACAGTGAGTAAAACTAATGGATTGAATGGTGACATTTTTCTACAAGAGACTTTTACTACATTTGGTTCAACGCAACATATATTTTTCTTTTAGATGACTAAAAGGCTTCTGAACTCATCAGCTAAAACAAATTAGCTTCAAATTAATTTACAAGCCTATCATCTATGCATGCGTGTAGATCAATACCTCTTTTATAGTGTATAATTGAGATCTAAAAGCACTGATAAAAAACCACCGCCACTTCTAATAATCACAGTCATTTTTACGCATGTGTAATTGATCTGAATTGAATATTGTTTGCACATGAGCACCAGTGAGGGTCCACCTGCTGTGCCTCTGGATGCGTGTGAAAGAAAATGGAAGGTGTCTGAGTACAATACAAGGCTGGTGTGTTTTCACCACCTGCTGTGGTTTTCATATCTCGACAGTTCATTCACATGTAAGTAGACTTCCAGCTGTGACAAAAACTCCCACTCTAAACATATTTCTTAAACAACCAATGGCTAACAAGGTGATATGTTTATTTATTCTAATTTACAAGACTTCATTTCTCATGGCTTCAGAAATGATTATTAAAAGCAAATCTGATCTGACATCTTTTCACTTTTGTTGCTTCACAAAGAATAAAAAAAAAACAGCCATATGTTCACTTGTTCATTTTTACTGATTGATTTCTGCAACATACAAACATTGCGTGTGTTTCTGAGATGGGACAAGTATAATGAGGTGGGGGGGGTGGGGGGGGTACTGAATGAGTCCCACAGGAGGTGATGAATGCTGCTCGTGACTAATGATGACTGGAGGATGGTGGAAAAGATGAAAGAGGGGCAGTTGCTCTTAAAGGCACAGGTGGGCTTTTTTTTTCTGAGTTTTGAGACTTTGTGTTTGCGACTTAGAGGGATTTAAAGAGAACAAACCCAAATAACAAAGCTAAAGTGTCTTTTTTTTATTTGTGTGTACTTTGTGAATTTAAAACTGCCAACATTTCACAGATGCTTTAGTAAAGCAATCAGTTGGCGCAGAGACATGTTTTAATTTTTTTAAACAAAAACCTGTTGCGTTTATTCATTTGAAACAGCAAAGAATGGTGACGTACGGTGGCCCTAAGGTGTAAATGAACAACATTTGAAAAACACAATCACATTTGAAAAAAAAAAACGAATGACATTTGAAAAAATGCAATTACATTAAGCCAAACAGGAAGTTTTTTTTTTTTTTTTTACATTAACAGCATAAAACCAAACAACATAACAATATACAGTACACACAACGGAGATAGAGTTAAAAGGATAGCCTGCTAAATGTATTTATGTTGTGTGTGTGTGTACTGTATATTGTTCTGTTGTTCGATTTATGCTATTAATAAAGTAAAAAAAAAAAAAAACTTCCTGTTTGGCTTAATGTAATTACGATTTTTCAAATGTAATTCATTTTTTTCTAATGTGATTTGTGCCACTTCCGCTTCAGCCACTTCTGCTTTGGCTTAATGTAATTCTGGTTTTTCTAATGTGATTCCGTTTTTTCAAATGTAATTCTGGTTTTTCTAATGTGATTCCGTTTTTTCAAATGTAATTCTGTTATTCCTAATGTGATTCCGGCCACTTCCGCTTGGGATTAATGTAATTCTGTTTTTTCAAATGTTGTTCATTTACACCTCAGGGCCACCGTAGTGAAGTGTGAAACAGTTTTGCAGCTTTTCATAAAAACAAAAGGTAGAGCACATCCAAAAAAAAAAAAAAAAGGGGCAGGGGGGCACAGACGGATGTGGACTCAACAGCCAACTGTGTACAGGTGCAGCTATAAAAAAAATAGAACATCATGAAACAGTTATTTTTTTTGTAAATTGGTTCAGAAAGTGAAACGCATGCAGACACTGAATTTTGGTTTTTCAGTATTTGTAAGCCACGATCATCAAAGTTACAAGAAATAAACACTTGAAATATTTCATTCAATGTGCAGTGAAGCTATATAATATATGAATTTCACTTTCTGAAAATTAACAAAAAACATTTTGAACATTTTCGTGTCATTCTACTTTATTTTTAGATACACCTGTAAACAAAAATAACATTTAAAATACCATTTACAAAACGGAACGACCATTCTCATCATCACCATTATTATTATTACAATCTTATTCAAAGCTCGTCGTCATCGGGGGGGGGTTGGCAGTTTGTGCTTTTCTCTGCCAACCAACGAAAACATTTATCATTCAGCATATAAACCAACACAAAACAAATGATCCCCTGAAATAATCGCCAGACAAAAAAAAAAAAAAAGCAAACGGGTCGCAGAATAATTTACAATTCTAATAAAAACATTGTCCATGGGGAGGAATCATCATCATCATCATCACCATCATCATGCACTGACTTTCTTACATCTTCTGTTAATAGAAATATTTAGCAGACAGTAAAAAGAAATTTGACATATTATATACCTAAACTGCTCTTTACAGCTCTTTATCTTTATAAAAACGATGCATACACTATGTAGTTACTGTAGCTAATAAAAGTGATGCTAACAATCAGGAGAAAACAGTAGTCCTGGGTGCTTAGCTGCTGCTCTTTTTAGAATAGAAGCAGGTAAAAAAAAAAAAAAAAGCTTGAAGAAATCTAGTTTGACTTGCAGAAGAGAGAGCTGGAGGTTAAAGATCGATTCCGCAAGTCCCAGTTTCAAGAGTTTCAGGCGCAACATTCATTCTCTGAAACACTGAGGTTGTATTGTCATACACTTTTCAGAGGTCTGAGAAAACGAGAGCAGGAGGAAAGTGAAATACTTTTTTTTTTAAATCTCAAAGAGCCAGAAACACAAAGAAAAGGACAAATGAGGGAGGACTGTCCTATACGAGAGCTGGGCTAAGGCAGTCATGGTCCCAGTGTAGTCAGTCTGGAGTTACTGGTGTACTTCATAAGAGTTACCCGCAGTGTGTTTACAATAAAAACAGGAAATATCTTCCTAAATGCTTGCACAGTTATGACGGGAGTTTTAGGGCCACGCTAAGGAAAAAAACAAACAAACAAACATAATATTACAAGAATAAAGTCGTACGAGACTTTTTTTTTTTTTACAGCTTTCGTTAATTTTTTTCCCCCAGGAGTCGGATCCACGACGCGACCTGTCAATCAATCCAGTAGGCGTGTCAGCAAATGACCAATCCGAAGCTAAATGATCGTTACCTGCAGAGAACTGGAGCGTACCACCTTACTGTCAGCAGGTTCAAAGTCCTGATACTGATAATAATCTGATGCTGATGTGTTAACGGATTAACTATTTTCTTATTTATAAAACCAGTACCAAAGTATAACTTAACAAGATGCTCAACGTTCTTCATTTTACCACAGTTAAAATGCGGTAAACCTGTTTTATCGTGTCAGAGTTCAGATATTACGGCTCATTTAGCTTCGGATTGGTCATTTGCTGACACGCCTACTGGATTGATTGATAGGTCGCGTCATGGATCCAACTCGTGGGAGAAAAAAAAATCCACGAGAGCTGCAAAAAGATTCGTACGACTTTAGTCTCGTAATATTACGACTATTCAACTTTAGTCTTGTAATTTTATGGCTTTCATTTTTTTTTTCTTAGCATGGCCCTAAAGCTCTGTCGTACACAATAAAACATGCTTTCCATAAAATAAATTATGCATCTTAATACTGACTCGTTTGAGAGTTGTTTTGTGTGTCTATCTATGTCAAACTACTTTTGAAGATGATAAACCACATACGCTTTAGCTCCGTGATTTAAAATAAACCACACTGTTGCGCTTTCTATGAGAGGCTCACAAAGCAGCCAGTTAGCTTAGCCTTAACATGAACAAACAGGCTACAGATTATCTTTGCTATTAGATGAATAATTACATTTAACAAAGGACCAAATCCTGTTAGCATATGACTCTGGCAAAAGAGTAGAGAAATAGAAAATACTAGAGCTGGTTGTACTTTTACAGGTGGCAACTGCTGGCTCTAGCGCTCCCGTTTCTGCTACGATCTTTTGCAATGATTGGCGCATAAAAATAGAACAACAAACACAGAAAGCACCCAAAGCAACCTCTTTACTCCTATTTGAAAAGGTTGCATTATGGGTAAAAGATTATCAAAGTTTACTTTAAAGATGTTCATTCTGCAGGAGCCGGCAAACAACCTCAGAAATTTGCTTCCCACACCAGCTTAGCTGATTCCATCGCTTTCCTCTCATTTGGTTTAAGTGTACATCATGCTTTTAGTGTAAAAAAAAAAAGCAGAAGAGAAAACATAGTTCTTAGTCTTAATATTAACCACCCCCTCAAAAAAAAAAAAAATTAAATTAACAAGCTGGTTTAATGATTGACAGCTGTTCCCAGGTCAGCATGTAGAGACATCCAGAGGGAAAGCTTGCATGTAAAGTGGACAAGTCTCTCAACCAGTGGCATGGCGGCACTTTGAACGGAGGAATGAGCAGGATATTTGCACACAGAGGCAGTTTCTGTGTAAAAATGTGATGTTTCTCTGTAGCAACTTGGCTTTTGGACCAGCCAGGTGGGAGTCCAAATCCTGATAAGGGACGTGGTTTTAGGACAGTCAGAAACGTCGCTCCATCATGTCCACTCCGAGGGACGTTCTCGCGGGCCTTGGGGTTGAATGCAGCGGTTACCGAACCCTGATAAAAAAAAAAGGAAGGAAAGAGAGTGAGAGAAGCTCGTAGCTGCGTTTATTTACTGAATGGAATAAATATTTCATCACAGATTTTCACAGAAGCATTCTGCCTGGCCTCAAAGCCAAAGCTAGATAGCTTTTCACTTCCATGCATCAAAAAAACGATGACTTGAAAGGAAAACATGTCCGTCAGCAACGTTTTCTGCAGAAACAGAACACAAATGCTTTTTTCTCCCTTAATCTTAACCTGTGCAAACTAACAGAGTCATAAGAAAAAAATGTAATAATTTTCTTTAAGCATGCATATCGCCCACCGCCATTCACGCCAGAGTTTTACATTAGTCACCTTATGATGAGAAATGATGGAGTTATAGCTATTTTGGTCAAATCTTGTAAATGAAAAAGTCAAAGCAGTTTTGTTTCCTGAAGTCAGTTGGTTTTGGCAGCCATCTTGAATTGGGCTGACTCCAAAAAGGTCGTTGTAGAGGTTTCGGAGTTTCAATAAACCAAATAAAAACATGATCACCTCTTGCCTTCAGGCGATACAATGATCTAGAGGAGGACTTTGGCAGACTTACCCACCCATATCTGCTTGGCTATCTGCTGCTTTACTGCCAGCAGACCCAGGATCAGCTGGAGATGTCTTATTACAATCCAACACGTCTAAACACAGACAGACAGACATAATGTGTTATAAGCAATATTATGATTTCCCATGAAGAAAATGAGTTTAAACTGCATTAGTTTTACTGAGAGACAACTCAAGTTATTCTAAACTAGAGAAATTGCATTTCCTGTAAAAAAAAAATACAGTTTGAATGCTTATTCCTGAAAAATTTGCTGAAAAACAGCTGAAATTAGCTAAAAAAAAAGCTGAAAAATGTAGCTGAAATGGAAGAACAAGGCAAAGTTAGCAGAAGAAAATAGAAAGAACATTTATTTGCTGAATTAGGTTTAAATAAGCAGAAATTAGAGCAAAAATTAAGAAATTACGGGTGGTTAAAAAAACTGAAATAGGCAAAAAAAATTGCTGCAAAGTAGCTGACAAGTTAGAACGAAACTTAAACTACCAGAAGGAAGCGGAAGGATATGAAATGAGCTATAAAAAATGTGGAATTAGCTGAAAAAGTTACATTTAGCACAAAAACAGCTAAAAAGTAGCTGAAAAAGCTGAAACTAGCGAGAAATTGCTGAAAGGAGCGTAAAGCTGAAATAAGTTAATTAGGCTGAAAGTAGCAGAAATTACCATGAAAAACTTAGAATTTATATGAAAACTGCTGAAATTAGCTAAGAATGCAAAACAAGTAGCTGAAAAGCTAGAACAAGATTAAATTAGGAGAAGAAAGCAGAAATAATACATTTGCTGGAAAAAAGAAGAAATGAGCACAAAAAGTGTAAATTAGCTATATCTGAAAAAAGCTGAAATTACAAAAAACCCCCCAAAAAAACAGCTGAAAGTAGCTAAAAGGCAGAAAAAAGCTGAAATTACAGGAACGAGGTAGAGAGAACATTTTTGCTGAATTAGTCTGAAAAAAATTAAAATGAGCAAAAAAATGTAGAATTAGCTTAAAACGCTTAAATTACCATAAAACAGCTAAAATAGTAGCTGAAATGGTGGAAAAAGCAGAAACTTGCAGAAATAAGCGTAAAGGAGCATAACAAGCTGAAATTAGAAGTTAGAAGAAGTACAAAAATGTTGTAGTTGGCAGAAAGAATCTGAAAGGAGCATGAAAACAGCTGAAAATCGTACAGAAGAAAAACGGATCACAATAGTGTGAATGTTTTTTTTTAATATCCGGTTTTATAATTCAAACGACAGCTGACCGAGCACATCTATCACATTAATGTTTGATTTTTCTGAAATGTACAGATTTAAAGTCTGGCTTTTGGCAGTAATCTCAATAAAACCACAGTCTCCTAATTAAAAACACAGAATTATTCCTTGTCGATGAAGCTTCCAGACCCTACAACTACTGAAGCAGTAAATTGGTACCAACAATCATTACACAATCCTCACAGCACTCCTCTTAACGCACGCCTCTAAAGACACTCTTGTTCGCTTTCTTTATTCATCTTTACTCACTCCTGCAGCCGCCTCTGGCTGCTGCCGTCACTCTTATTGTGAGTGGGACAGATAAACACACATGTGCATTTGTGGGGGGGTGCAATAGAAACAGAGAGCCAAAACAAACAAAGGAAGGAGAGAAATAAGACCGACTGAACGTTGCTACCTTTTTGGGAGTTTATCCATCCACTTGATGCTGACATCTTCACTTCCAGAGGGTCTGAGAGAAGCAGACAAAGACAACTTACAAATAGAGACATATAAACATCAGGCGTTTTGTATGGTTTTATTTGGTGATCTTTATGGCTGCGTCACAGTTTGTGGCATGAGTTATTTGAAAGGAAATATTTATAAATCCAAAGGTTTTTTTTTTTACATCCACGTCTTTTACACTCTGCTGATGCCTGTTGAACCCTCCAGACACCTTTACGGCACAAATGCACAGTTATAAAAATCATCATACGTCAATATTTTTTCTTGTCGTTTTTATTTTTGGCTTGAATCCCTTAATCGCTTACTCAAGCACCTCTTCAGCTCTAAAATAAAAAAAAATAAAAAATTGGGGGGTCCCCGGCTCCATATTATGAATGTCAAAAATGCAGTGCGTTATTCAAGCGGCCTACAATGGGAAAACTGTTATATCTAGAAGAATACAGTAAAATGTAAAATATTACTGCCTTTCGTCAAAATAAAAACACTGAGATTACCAAATACATTATTTTTTATATAAGATGTTGGCAGCAAGACTAAAAAATGAGGTTTAAATGGAAGTCAAAGAGACATTTACTTTCACAAAAGTATTCAGCGGGAGGAACAAGCACTAGATAAAAAAAACCGGACACAATCAAATCTATTTTGTTGCTAATCTTTGATGTGTCCACAACTCTAATTACCACCATCCTTCTTTATCATATGGAAAGATGATCAACTTTTTGTGTATTTTTAATAAATAATAATAATTCAAATAAGTGAAAATTCAAAGGGTTAAAATCCTGAGAACGACTGGTAGTTTTCAGCAGGCTGGACGTTTGGATTTACAAAGAAAAAAAAGCAGAAAAACTATTGATGTATATGATATAGCATATTTTGTGTGTACCTTTATGTCATACAGATGTCCAAAGGGTAGTAAATGTGACGAGGACACAAGGTTTAATCAGAAATAGAGATGCATTCATTCTCACCCACTCACACACGTCGTTTTAAACTCATTTAAACCAACCAACAAAAAAAAGAAAAAGTTCCAATTTTGTTCTCATAAGTGCCTCATCATTTAAAACTTACTATCCTTACTCACTCCTACATATTTACTGTCTTTTAAGTAATTTCTAAGTAACTCCAGAATAAATCCACCGTTCACAGGTGATCTTCATACAAGCTTGTATTGAATGGCTGAAATGGTCAATGCTGCCCTCTAGTGTTGCAAAACTTGAACAGCATACACCAAAGCAGTTTAAAAAAAAATATCTCATGTACATTTTTACCATAATTTATGAGATTAAACCAGCTCTTTCAATCATCCACCACTGTCTGATTTTAATGACGTAAAAAAAGCTTAAGCTAATGGGCTGCATTTGGATTTCAATAAATACAGGTGTTAATAAAATGTTTCCACTCAAACCACCTGCATGGGTGAACTAGACCTCTTTTATTTGTCTGCATTTAGAAGTTTGAACATAATCCGTACGGAGTCAAGCTGTAGGACCTCGGTGTAAAAAAACAAAAAGTGCACACAGCTGCAGGCTGAAGATAATGAAAACTGCCATCTTTGGGAATATTTCGAAGAAACTTGGTTTCTATTGGGAGGAGGGTTGGGTAAACCTTAATCAGAATCATTTTCATTAAAAAAAATGTCCATATTGTTTAGATTTTATTAATCAAAGTGGATTACTGGACATTGTATGGGTGAGTTTCCCTTCAGTTTAAAGTTGGCTCCGATTGTTTGTTTTTTTTTAGCTGGATCCTCTGTGGTAACCGTAAACTATATTGTTCAGTGCACATCACAGTTTAAGCAGAATTGTCACGTTATATTCACCTAATTAACACTGATGTTCTGTTCACGGTAAATGGCAGAAAACACCTCCGGCAGCACACTTTGGAGATTTATGAGCTAAAATTCTTTGCTGTGACACCGAGCTCTATGAAGTCACCGATCATTGTATGCTATTTTACATTTCTCCTATTATGGCTGTTACGTAATTAAGCTTTTCAAGCGATAACTACAAAAAACACAACTCAAATGGCTATGAACCGTTATGCCAAATTAATAATATTAGGAATGAACGATATTGGATTTTTGGACAATATCCGATATGCCAATATATTAAAATTTATTTGGCTGATAACCGATACCAATACCGATATTTTCCCCCAGGGCCCAGAGACTACAAATCTTTCTCTGCTGTGGACTTAAAATACTACCGGTACATTATTCTGCAAGGTCTTTGTCAATTTGTCCTGCTACCAAATGCAGATGCCAAAAAGGGGGCTGAAAATGATGTAACACTTCAACTTGGATTATATTTAATGTCAAATTTATTTGTGGCATTTACTTTCTCTAACTCAATAACATTCAAACTGTGCAAATCTGTTAATTTTCACAAATCTCAACCTGTTCACAAGCGACAAGTGAAAAACGCACAAGTATTAGTGCATTAATAGATATACTTGACAGTTTCTTAAATTAAAAATCAACTTAAAACAGCACCTTTTATATCGTTGAGTTATTTTGATGGAATGGCCGATGTCCGATATTTAACTTTATCACTAATATCGGCCGATACCATGCCGATAATATCGTGCATCCATAAACAATATAGTCCAGATGTCTGAATGTATTATCATTTTTACAGACACATCAGCAGACCTGTTGTCAGACTGATTTGTAACGAACATCCAATCACAAAAACGTTTTGAGGTACACGTTTACTGCCAGGTGTGAACGCTCTCAATCAGAGCTGACCCAGGACAGATCTTTGAAGCAAGGTCTGAACAGGGTCTTAGTGACACACATCTTGGTTATCCCTTTAAGTTAGTCTTCACAGCTCCGCCCATCTTTGTAGACGAGGACCAGTGAATCCACACCACTGGACACACACCTGAAGATGTCGACCAATGCAAACGCACCTGTGGCCAGTATGAAGGACTCGAGGGTTCTCTCAGGGAGTGGGGGAGGGGAGTCATCACTGTCCCAGCAGTCTGGGTTAAGAGGTCAGAGGTCAAATACAGAGCAAGGTTAAAAAAGCTGGCAACAAAGACGTGAAAATTAGGCCCTCACTAATTACTAATTATGCCTTTTGGGTTCAAATGTTTCTTGTGAAAAGTGTTTTTATTATTATTATTATTTAAGTCTAATTTTATTGTAGTAGAAGTGGATAAGCACGTTAATAAATCATTTCATGGCCTGAAGAAGTTTTATACAGTCAATTTTACTTTTGAAGTTAAATACAAGTTTTATTGTACTGTATGATCTTGTATTTTTGCCTACTGTAAATAAAGTGCAACTTAGTCATCTAAAATAATTACATATGATATGATGAGACAATATAAACTTTTTTTTAACACGTTGTTAACAAATATATACTGAGATAGCAAAAGAACTAGCCATTATCAGTTAAAGCCCTAACAATAAATATATCAGACAGTAATATTATGGTATTGTAGAATATGACTTACCAGAATATATAATTAAAACTAGAGTTAGATTTAATTGTTATTATGTGGGGTTATGAGACAATGGTAATAGGTTTAAGAGCTGCAAACTCAGCATTATAAAATCTTCTGATGATTTGGGAAAAAAATGGGGATGTGTAAAACCTAAAGGCTGTTGACAACAAAAACAACAACACAGAACAACATTAGGAGTAGCAAAGGATGTTGATTATTACCGTATTTTCCAGCGTATAGGTCGCATCATTTTGCATAAATTTGAATGCCCTGAGACTTATTTACATTTTTTTCCACTTTATTGGACGTGCTTGGGCTGATGCAACTTAAACAGCAGAAAGTATAGTATATGTCAAAATCTGGTGTTTTTGTTATGTAATTGTGGGCAAGATTTAACCTTGCCTTAATTTTTTTTTTACAAGTGTTATTATATTATAATAAGCAAATTATTTAAGAAAAAGAAACTGTTTCCAAAACAATTAGCTTGTTAAAAAATAGATAAACAGAAACAATTAGCTGACACAATAATACTGATTATAAAAAATGTAGATGTGTCTTATTCAAGAGCCATAATATCAATAATATCCAACTGATTTAAACAGTAATTTATACGTAAATGAGGCCCATTAAAGTTATTGTTCTTGGTGTAAACAGCCCTTTACAGTTACTATGACAACTTGTGTGTTAGACATTAAAATGTATTTCAGTTTTATCATTTCATATAATTTAATAACTGTGAACAAGTTTTTTTCTTGGTTTAATTCAGAGGCTGCAGCTCGAAGTACATTGTCTCCCAAAAACTGAAGCTAAACGAACTCCTGCAGGTTTAAAAACACACTATTCTGAAGTATTAGCCTAATTTTCTGCTATTTACAACTTATTAATGTTAAGGTATAAATCACGCTTGTTTATCTTGTCAATAATAACTAGAAACAGCAATGTGTCTGTCAGATTTCTCTCATATAATAATTAAAAGGGTTTTTAAAAATAAGGTGTTTAACTATGAACAGTAGCGATGGTGTCTGTGACTACTATAAAGTCTCCATTTATCTTTGCAATTTGCACTCTTGGACGAGAGCTCGGCGTTTCTTTAATAAAGCAGCCAGTAAAACAAGCAGCCACCACCAGCGTTCTCTTGTCCAACCACAAAGCAGCGTTTGGCTCAGGCGGTGCAACGCAAAATCAAGCAGCTGTTGCCAACCGACCTGCAGCCCTTTAGCTCTTAAAATAAACGAAGCGGCAACCGCCAAAAACACGAGCGTCAAAAAGCAAAGCAAAGTGGGGTATTCCAGAAAGGAGGTTCAACAAACTCTGAGTTCATCCATAAACTCTGAGTTAACTTACCGTGAAGGAGAAAAGTAGTTTTTGGCTCCAGAAAGGCTGATTATATTAAGGTTAAATAACTATCTTAACTTTAAGGTAAGAGCGTGAAAATGTGCGATAAACACCATAATCAGTGGAGCTCTGATGTTTTAATTCACCATGGCAACTATGGATGCACAATATTAGAGAAACTTGAGATGAACTTCATTGTCATCACCATCATGTAAATCATCAAGTGAATAAATATATTTAGGATGTAGAACCTGAATGTGACGTACTCAAAATGTATTTTTGTAGTTCAAACTTTGCAATACTATGGTAAAAAAACAGAATTGGGTCATTTCTGAATACCAAAACCATTAAGAATGAAGTGCAGCTGAAACAGACACACGTGATGGTTGTCAGCTATTAGTCTATTCATGTGCACTCTTTTTATGATTTTGATTTATTAGCTTTTATTTTAGGAGTCAAACAAAGAACTGATTGGGCCGCACTCCTTGGAAAAAGCTTAGTCAAAATAATCTGGAAAAAACAACGGAAGATGTGTCAATAAAATTAGATTTCTCAAAACAAATGTTAAACTATTAAAAATAACTGATATTAAAGTAAATTGTTTTGGTTATAGAAATTACCTAAACAAAAAATTGTGTCTGGTGACAACAGGTTCGATAAACAATTTGTTCTATCTTTATTTTGTAAATAAATCATAAAGCAAGAAATTGGATTTAGAAATTTAGTCAAGGTGGGTGAATTTACGCAAAATAAAGGTTCATTCTTTGATAAAATATTTAGAATTCAAACTGCTGCATATGTGAGCTTGTGAGGAATAAATGAGATAAAATAAAATGTGAAATATCTGCCTGTGCTGATTGTAGACATGTTTTCAACAAACTAATTTCTGCAAATTAGATCTTAGCGAACTATCTGGGAACGAAAGCAAATCCAGTCTAGGTCAGAAAATCCTCCACCACTGAAGGAGTTTAGTTTCGACATCAGTCAGATTGGTTAAACACGATCACCTCAAGTGGGACAGCTTCAGGCTTTCATTCTGTAAACCTGCCAGCGAGCAGGTTAACTTCATAAAGCCTGTTACCATGGTGACAGAGCAGGTTAACTTCACAGAGCCTGTTACCACAGTGACAGAG
>NC_056519.1:11182154-11187745 GCF_014905685.2 Nematolebias whitei | reverse complement strand
GCCTGTTACCATGGTGACAGAGCAGGTTAACTTCACAGAGCCTGTTATCATGGTGACAGAGCAGGTTAACTTCACAGAGTCTGTTACCACGGTGACAGAGCAGGTTAACTTCACAGAGCCTGTTACCACGATGACAGAGCAGGTTAACTTCACAGAGCCTGTTACCACAGTGACAGAGCAGGTTAACTTCACAGAGCCTGTTACCATGGTGACAGAGTAGGTTAACTTCACAGAGCCTGTTACCATGGTGACAGAGCAGGTTAACTTCATAGAGCCTGTTACCATGGTGACAGAGCAGGTTAACTTCACAGAGCCTGTTACCATAGTGACAGAGCAGGTTAACTTCACAGAGCCTGTTACCATGGTGACAGAGCAGGTTAACTTCATAGAGCATGTTACCATGGTGACAGAGCAGGTTAAATTCACAGAGCCCGTTACCACGGTGACAGGGTGAGTTTCAGCTTTCTCGCTTTCCGCCATGGAAAACACAAAGTTCCTCCTAAACTCAGTCATCTAACTGCACAGTCCCACTTTCTGGAATAACCCCAGGTGAAAATGCCAAACCCAAACAGACAAACTCATGACTCTGATACAAACATTTAGTTTTACAACATGAAAATCATCACATACACTAAAGTTAATAAGATGGACATTTGCAGATTATGTTTCCCTACATAGCTCGTGTTTCAGCTTTAAACAAAGCTTTTGTTTGAATCAAGAAAGTGTGTTCAGTTTATCACGTTTTTAAAAAAAATGCTAATTATTACCGTAGTTTTAACACTTGTTACACTGACTCTTTGTCTGTGATATGTGCATAATAAAAATGTAAAGTTTAGAAAACACAAACTGCTAAGTGAAGTCAAGGTTTGCTTGATTAATTCATAAACGGTAATACTTTGCAAAATGATTAATCTCAAATTACATTATCTCAAAGATGGATCCTGTAACCAGTGAATAAAAATTAGGTTTGTTAAGAATGTGTTTAGTCTTGAAATACCTCAAAGCAGCGCTCAAATTGCTTAATTTTACATCGACTATGACCAAAGTAAAAATTGTATTTCAGAATCTGGTGATTATTAAGACAAAATTATTTTTCTTAAAAAAACAACAAAAAAAACAGGAGAAACCTCAGCTTTCAAACGCCCAGAGAGAATGAAAATACCAATCTTGTTGCATTTATCACAGCCAGGCACAAACAGCAAATTGTTCAGTCAAACCCAAAGTGCAACAAAGATGCTGTCAGTGCATCTCTGAGTTATCATGCAGTGTTGCTCCTTCCCATCCAACGTGCACACAGAACCACACAGAAAACAAAACAGCACTCCTTTCATTCACAAAGTTAGACTCACACACACAAGCTGAAGTTTTGCAGCCAAACCAATTAGTCAAAATATCTGACTTTATACGAAGCACTTTGATCTTTTGTCCGTTTCCTCACTGCTCTAACTCAGATATGTTGAATATAACTTGTGTTTTATCAGACGCCTTACTGACACAGAAGATGACCCTACCATGAGTGGAAATTAACATCAAGTTGTCAGACATGCTCAGTAAAACCACTACTAAGAAACAAGTTAAACTTGATTGTTAAGATGTTCAGCTTACTTGCTGTGGCTGTAGAGGGCAGTGGAGTGGTCTGTCCTGCAATTGACATGGGCACCGCCTTTCTGACCACCTGCTGGCTTTCAGGATGAGACGATGCTGTTACTGTGGACGTCGTCACCATAGATATGTTTGTATGATAACCCTCCTTTCCTTCAGGCATCTCTTCATTCCCCTCCTCGTCTGAATTATCGGAGTGTAAGGGATTGGTGAAACTGAGAGCAGTCCTAACAGGAGTGGAGGAAGAGGAGGAGGAGGAGGAGGAAGAGAGGTGTGAGGAGGATGAGGAGGATGGGGCAACTCTGTCTGAGGAAGAAGAGGAGGAGGAAGTCTTGGGGAAGAGTTTTTCCGGGCTGTTGCAGGGCTCCATCCACAACGCGTGGCCAGATTTGATGCCCGCCATTTCCTCTTCCTGCATCTTCTTCTCTTCCTTCTTCACAGGAAGGTGGTTTGGTCTGGTTAGGAGGCCTCCATCTGCATGGCTCTCCCCACACCCGCCCGCACCTCCCTCCGTGCCCGAGTCTTCCGACAGCGAGGAGCTAGACGTCAGCGCAGTCTGACCAGAGCGAGACTTGAAGGCGTGGCCTCTTTGGAGCGTGGAACTGCTGTTGCTTGAAGTGGCGTTCAGTGCACCTGCTACCCCCGCAGACGAGGAGCTGTCGAAGCTGCGCGGCCCTTCCTGCAACGGCACCTTCTTGATCTCAATGCTGAGCTTCCTCTCAATCCGAGGAGCGGCGGAACATTCGACGGCCGGGGAAATGGGTGAGGACGGTGTCTGGCTTTGGCCTGAATCTGACAGAGTCGACGTCGAGGACAACTTGTTGCTGTAGTTCTCATTGAGATCCAGATTGGAGACCTGAGTCTGCTGGTTTTGGCTCAGCACGTCCAGATTTTTCTGCTCTGGGAGGGTAGTCTTTTGGATCATAGCGGGTTCCGACTGGTTCTGCTCCTGATCCACAACCGCCTTCTGAAATAGAATGGTCAGAAAATAAAGCATTTCATTTTTTTCCCCCCACACAAGTACAACATAAATAATAAGCAAATGTATTTAAAAGTATTATTTATTATATTTTACTTAAGAAAAACTGCCTATTAGAAGGAAATCATTATATCACCTCCAAACAACATTTATTATAAGAACCTGTTCAACTCCTTAAAATTATTCTAGATATTTTTTGTTTTAAAGGTAAAAATATTTAATACTTCCTATCTCTAGCTCCCTGTTTTAAAAGTACTTATCTGTTAATAATAAACTGAACAGAATATTTATATAGCATAACTATAATATGGCAGAAACGAAGAAACCCTAATAAACCTTGTTTAAATAATAACTTTAAATTAATAACTTTTTAAGCTGTTAGCACTCAAAATGTGTTATGGGAATCAGTCTCATCTACTACCACCTCCTTAGGTCGATATCTGTAAACCTGGTTGAGTTATAGCCATTTTTGTGCTTTTTAAAGTCGGTTGGAAGTGGCAGCCAACTCAAATCAGGTAGATCTGGTAGTTTTCCACAACTACCGTATTTTTTGGCCTATAAGTGGTGTTTTGTTTTGTTGTTTTTTTTTGCATAATTTGCATGCTTTGCGACTTATAGGTCAAAGTGACGTATTTATGGATTTTTCCCAGATTTAAAAAACTATTTTTGGCTGAGATATGAGCGTTTTCATTCATTCTGACTGAAAAAAAATTTAACACTAACATTTTCCGCCACTAAATGGCAGTCAAGTAGTAAGGCATGCCATTGTATCATGTAATAGGTAAAAGTGGCTATTAATGATACAATCGGCTTGCCAAGTCTGCCACCGTCGTTTGCCTGGAGCAACAGAATCAGCTTCATTTCGCTGCACTGCCCCGGCGAAATGCAGCTGATTTGACAGTCAAAGTGCATTTATTAAGTAAAAGTTCAACTGAGACACATCTTTACTATAAAGTCGAGCTAACAAATAATTGTTTTTAGGTGTTAATTTTGTAAAATTTTGAAGAAATGTGCAGAGGGACGCACCCATTTCCACAAATCGGCTTTTGAAATGCAGCTGATTTCACAAACAAAGTGCATTTATTAAGGAAAAGTTAGACTGAGACACATTTTTACTATCATTTCAAGCAAACAAATAATTGTTTTTAAGTGTTAATCTAGTTAAATTCTTGTTAAGGTCCTCCCCCGTGCATGCTTCCATGGCCGCCATTTGGCAGCCCATCAATTTTTGGCACAACACCGGCCCACATTTCCAGGTCATCAGCGGTGACTCAATAGATGCAACGTATACGGCGAAGCGACATATTTATGGAGTTTTCCACTTTTTTAGACATATTTGGACTGATGCGACGTGCGATGTTTACGGCAGAAAATACAGTAAATAACTTAAATTGGATTTTAGGGACATTTGAAAAAGATCTATTAATTTCCTCCAAAATGAGATAAATGTGAAAAAAGTGATCGATCATACAGGAAAACTAAGTTTAACTGTTAACCAACCTATAAGAGTACGAGTGTTTGAGTTCTTTAGAGATGAATAGTAAGATTTCCACTGAGGACTTCTATTAATTTCAGTTGTTTTATTTGTGCTTCCTGTTTTTGGTTGTTAAATGAGATTTATGATATCGACTCAAAATAATAGTTCCTCATTTATTTTTTATTTTTAATGAGCTTCATTAAAAAAGATGTTTATTGAATTGTGTTGTGAGGATGTGAAGGGACGGCACTGAGGGCTTGAGGGATATTATTTATTTATTCATTTTTACTTTTTTTATTGTAACACCTCTTAGAAAAAAGACAAATACTTTTTCTTTCTTTTTTTCAGCCTCCCAAAAAGAATGTACGCGTAATATAAATGACGATTAAATAAAATTGAACAACTTGAGTACTGGAAACACTTTCTTGATACATACCGTCTCAGTTTTTACATTCAAAAACTCAATGTTGGCAAGTTACATACAAAAAGGGTTCGACTCTTTCAGTCATTGATAATAAAACACTTCAACATTCTGTATTTTAATACTTTGTTATTTATTTTTAATCCAGCTCACCTGTGCGGCGTTGCGCTGCGTCGTAGCGAGGACGTGTATGACAGGTTTGGGATGGTAGCGGTCGTTGTCCTGCCGTACGTTGGTGACTGTGGGGAACGCCGATGGGGGAGACGGGGTGAGAATGGGGGGGACGGGGTGAGCTTCAGGAGGCTGGAGAATCTCCTCCTTTACATCACCTTCTATCTGTGGACTGAGCAGAGGGAAAGAGTTGATGTTAAAAACGTGTCAACACAGTGTTTATCTCACAAATATAAAACTATTTTTTTTGTATTTGATTATTTTAAATCTTTGATGCAAGACATTTATCAAAGTTTCTGCAGGTATCTTTAACCACTAGATGGCAGAACGTTACAAATGCACAACTTTACAAAGTGATATTGCTGAGCCAGATTATATGTTCTCAGATTTTCTGCTTCTGTTCTTTGACAGCTCTACCCCATATGTTGTGGATTTGTTTATCAAACCAAGAACAGACTCTGAATCAGCTTTACAGAGCACAACACCTCTAACTGATTCTACAGAATATGATATATTATGCAGTTACAGAAGACTTTTACAGAATATGATATATTATACAGTTACAGAAGACTTTATCAGAGATTTAAACTCATCCTAAGAGACAAAAAGGATTAAGCTTTAGTTTAGATACCTAAGTGCAAAAGAGAAGAACGCTCTACCAAATTCAGAACAACTTTAAAAAGGAGCCAACAGGGGAACAGCAACTGATCTTTAAATGTTTTTAAAAAGTACACAAAAATGGACGTTTACCCACTGTAGCTTTGTACATAAAACTATAAATATGCAGTTGTACCCTTAGGCTTAAAGAAGACCAAGAAATCAAATGAAAAAGTACACAATGATGTGTACTATACAGTAAATTTAATATGAAATGCATAGAACTATTATATATATACACACACATATATATATATATATATATATATATATATATATATATA
>NC_056519.1:11116709-11182054 GCF_014905685.2 Nematolebias whitei | reverse complement strand
AAAGGAAGCAGCATGAAATGATGTTACAGAAATCAAGAACATTTAAAAAGTAGCCCAAACAACATATTTTTCTGATTAATAAATTAAAATGGGCTTTATTTTGGTGATAAAAGTCCAAGCTATTTTTCAGCACAATATAGATTTTAAAACAAAGACAATCATCCAGAAAAAAAAATGTATTAATAATTTAAAAATGATACTCTTTCAATAAAGTATCCTAGGATAGAAATGCAAATGTTATATGGGTTCTGGGAGTGACTTTTAAAAATAACTAAATAAGTTTTATGCACATTTGGCAGCAACTTTAAGCTGTATAGTACTGTCTGCAGATACTTAAATGCAGTTTGAGCTTCTTAAATAGCCTGAATTAAAGTAGAGCCAACTCTGGTGTCATCTGCATAAAAGTGCACTTCAGCTGTAGACATATTTATCTAAACTGAAAAATAAAATTAAGATGTATCTCCAATAACTTCTTTCCAGAAGTCAAAATGCACAGGCAGTAACAATATAGCTGGCTAGGGTACATATTAAACACCATGACTTCTATAAATCAAAGTGTGATTACTTAACAGTTTAACAAGTATATCACATGTGCAGCGCCTCAGAGATGCACCTAAAATACACCTACAAACTCAGACGTCGGTGTGAATTACCCACAAGTCGCACGCCACTCCACTCCTCTAAACATGCATTTACATGCTGTACAGTGTCTTGCGAAATTATTCGGCCCCCTTGAACTTTTCAACCTTTTGCCACATTTCAGGCTTCAAACATAAAGATATAAAATTTTGATTTTTTTTGTGGAGAATCAACAACAAGTGGGACACAATCGTGAAGTGGAATGAAATTTATTGGATGTGTCAAACGTTTTTAACAAATAAAAAACTGAAAAGTGGGGCGTGCAATATTATTCGGCCCCTTTACTTTCAGTGCAGCAAACTCACTTCAGAAGTTCAGTGAGGATCTATGAATGATCCAATGTTGTCCCAAATGACTGATGATGATAAATAGAATCCACCTGTGTGTAATCAAGTCTCCGTATAAATGTACCTGCTCTGTGATAGTCTCAGGGTTCTGTTCAAAGCGCAGAGAGCATCATGAAGACCAAGGAACACACCAGGCAGGTCCGAGATACTGTTGTGGAGAAGTTTAAAGTAGGATTTGGATACAATAAGATTTCACAAGCTTTAAACATCCCAAGGAGCACTGTGCAAGCAATCATAGTGAAATGGAAGGAGTATCAGACCACTGCAAATCTAGCAAGACCCGGCCATCCCTCTAAACTTTCATCTCGAACAAGGAGAAGACTGATCAGAGACGCAGCCAAGAGGCCCATGATCACTCTGGATGAACTGCAGAGATCTATTGCTGAGGTGGGAGAGTCTGTCTATAGTACAACAATCAGTCGTACACTGCACAAATCTGGCCTTTATGGAAGAGTGGCAAGAAGAAAGCCATTTCTCAAAGATATCCATAAAAAGTGTTTAAAGTTTGCCACAAGCACCTGGGAGACACACCAAACATGTGGAAGAAGGTGCTCTGGTCAGATGAAACCAAATTCGAACTGGTTGGCCACAATGCAAAATGATATGTTTGGTGTAAAAGCAACACAGCTCATCACCCTGAACACACCATCCCCACTGTCAAACATGGTGGTGGCAGCATCATGGTTTGGGCCTGCTCTTCGTCAGCAGGGACAGGGAAGATGGTCAGAATTGATGGGAAGATGGATGGGGCCAAATACAGGACCCTTCTGGAAGAAAACCTGTTTGAGTCTGCAAGAGACCTGAGACTGGGACGGAGATTTATCTTCCAACAAGACAATGATCCAAAACATAAAGCCAAATCTACAATGGAATGGTTCACAAATAAACGTATCCAGGTGTTGGAACGGCCAAGTCAAAGTCCAGACCTGAATCCAATCGAGAATCTGTGGAAAGAGCTGAAGACTGCTGTTCACAAACGCTCTCCATCCAACCTCACTGAGCTCGAGCTGTTTTGCAAAGAAGAATGGGCAAAACTGACAGAGACATACCCCAAGAGACTTGCAGCTGGAATTGCAGCAAAAGGCGGCGCTACAACGTATTAATGCAAGGGGGCCGAATAATATTGCACGCCCCACTTGTCAGTTTTTGATTTGTTAAAAAAGTTTGACACATCCAATAAATTTCATTCCACTTCACGATTGTGTCCCACTTGTTGTTGATTCTTCACAAAAAATTAAAATGTTATATCTTTATGTTTGAAGCCTGAAATGTGGCAAAAGGTTGAAGAGTTCAAGGGGGCCGAATACTTTCGCAAGACACTGTATGTACGCAGAGATGCAGAGAAACAGAATGGAAGTGGTGCTGTGCTAATTCGAGAGCACATGACTGAAGCAGGAGCTGCAGTGTGGATCAAAGGCAGACGGATGATTCAGACACAAGGAGCTCAAAGGATGGGGGGATTTCCTTTTCTTTTTAGTGTTGCAGTCAAACTGGAAAAGCTTTTGTCATTAAGCAGCGTCATTGGCTTATTCTTTGAAAGAAGTTGTGATCCATTGGTTTTGACCAGAACTGGCAGAAGCATCTCTTTAAGTAATTACCATAGTTTTTATTTAATTATTTTTTTTTATTAATAAACAATATGACAATCTTATGTTGAAATGGTGGCATTGCTGCTATTTTGGTCAAACTGTGTAAATAATGTTATTACGTAGCCATCTGATGTGATATTGCGAGATGTCACACTCACACTATGTTTTGTGAATGACTCTTGGCTACTACCACATCAAAGTGTAGTTACAGCCTTTTTGTGTTGTTTCATGTGGTGGCCACTTTCAATTGGATTAACATCAAAACTTAATCCGTTATAGATGTACATCCAGCAATTAATTTCTGAACTTTCATTAAAATCCTTGCAGTGGTTTAGGGGATAATTTGCAAACAGACAGATCTTTTAGCTGCAGGCAATAAAAATAAGTTTATAACTTTTATCATTTCCAGTGAATAGGGTCAGAGGTCAAAATCTGCCTTAACAGAGAAATGTAGTTTATATTAGGTTTGAATAAAGCTACAGCAGTTGTTTTAACCACGTCATGCTGCTTCCTATAAATCACTTAGTGGCAAGTTTAGCCCTCCAGGCTAAACACTATCCCTTTGTTTTCAATATATATATATATATATATATATATATATATATATATCTGTATATATATATATATATATATTTCTCCTTTTTGCATTATCTTTACTGTCTGAACAAGAAGTATGTTTTGACAATAACAACGATGACTCCTGCTGGCTTCAACGGGGATTCCAATATTCAGATATGACTCAGATTTATCAGGATCCAAGAGATAACTTAGGAATTATTAAAGTTTCATCTGAAGAGGGGACTGAGCAAACACGAATAAGGCACAGAAAGAAAAAAAAGAGCAGCATCACAATTAAAAAAAAATGGAAAAGGAAGCAAGAAATAACTACAGCACTAAGACAAGTTCACTGAAATGTAAATACTGTACGTATACGCATTGCAAGAGTTTACATCAAGTGATTTAAAGAGTGCCGGTAGAAATATTATTACGCTGCTAGCTTAAAATATTGAGTTACCCTAAAAGATACAAGAACTTTTAATCTGAACTCACTTTTGCTATTATCTATCTAGCTATTCAATACAGTAAAGTTGTTTTGAAATACAGGTGCTATTTGCTATAAAAGCTTGGGATGCACAATATTATCGGCATGGTATTGGTATCGGCCGATATTAGCGATAAAGTTAAATATCGAACATCGGCCATTCCATCAAAATAACTCGCCAATATAAAAGGCATTTTACATATATATAGTATATATGAAAAACACTGTTTTTGTACGACTGAGTGTTGTCATTGTGTTAGAGAAGCTAAATGTCATGAATAAATTTGTCATTAAACATAATACAAGTTGAAGTGTTACATCAATTTCTTTTCAGCCCCCTTTTTTTTCATCTGAATTTGGTAGCAGGCCAAATTGACAAATACCATGCAAAATAATGTAGTATTTTAATTCCACAGCAGAGAAAGCTATGTAGTCTCTGTAAATAGGTCTAGGAATAAAAATATCTTTATTGGTATCGGTTATCGGCCAAATAAGTTTTAACATATTGGCATATCGTATATCAGTCAAAAATCCAATATTGTGCAGCCCTACAAGCTATTAAAAGTAGACAAACATTTTGTCTAAAACACATGTATCTTACAGCTCGAGCAGTCAATAACAAATCAGAAATCAAAAATACTGAAAATCATTCTGCACGCAAATCTAACATCTCCGCTTTCAATCTAAAGCTGGCTTTTGCAGGGCTTTTATTCTGAAGGGGAGTGGATGCATAGGCTAGCAGCCTTCTGTGTGTTACAGATGTCTGCACAAAGTAAATATACAAGGCAATACAGAATGAAGGTTTTAAAAAAAGACATGTTTACTGAATTTAGCAGCAAAAATAAAGATCCTCTCACTGACTATCACCTGCAGCTGGTCTGTACATATACTTCAGGCATGAAACATGATGTCGGTGTTCGAATTCAACAAAAACTTGTTTTCATTTACTGGAGACAAAAATAAATATAAAAGAAACCTATTTTATGTTGGTAACTTGATGCTCGTGTTTGAAATACTACCAAACATGAACATTTTTACATTCATGTTTTTGTAAATGTTATTTATTTACATATGTAAATTTGTAATTGGCTCTGATGTTGAAACGTCCTGTTGAGTTGCCTACTATTAGAAGCTAAAGCAAAATATATTCTATAGATAACTAGAAAATTTAAAATTGGCAGAATTAAATTCAGTCTGTTGTTCCGACCCTCTGCAAAAGTCCTATTTCTGTATTTGACATTTTAGAAAAAAATAATAAATTGTCCACCTGTAGTCTAAATTAAACAACATTATTTTGATCTTATCACTAGGCCTGTCATGATAACAAATTTTGCTGGGAAATTATTTGTCTCGGAAATTATAGCGATAAACGATAATACCGTTTGAAATTTGACAATAATTAGAAATTATTGTCAAATTTAAGAAGAAATGTTTGTTAATTTTCAAATCCAGGTCCGCGGGCCTTTCTGGGTCTAATTTGCATGTTCTCTCCGTGCATGCGTGGGTTTTCTCCGGGTACTCCGGGTTCCTCCCACAGACCAAAAACATGCATGTTAGGCTGATTGGTAACTCTAAAATTGTCCCTAGGTGTGAGTGAGAAAGTGAATAGTTGTCTCGTTTGTCTCTATGTGGCCCTGTGATGGACTTGCGACCTGTCCAGGGTGTACCCCGCCCCTCACACAGGGATTGCCGGACATGGGCACCGGTGACCCCCGTGACCCAAAATGGAAGAAGCGGGTAAAAGATAATGGATGGATGGATGTTTGTTAATTTGTTTTGCGTGTAGTACCTTTTTTCAACCACAGGATGGCAGTATAAGAGTTTGAACCGAAGGATGGATAGTGAGGGAGCAAGCAACGTATCTCTTTAAGAGAAATGGGAGGGAGGTCCCTTGACGTGACATGCGCTGTCTCTCTTCAGTTCTCAAAATGGAGGACGCTCGGTGTGATTTGAGCTCTTTAGCATTGATCTTGAGCATTGCATTAGAATTTTGGAGCTTTGACAAGATTGAGGTTTTTTGCCGAGGTCGGCCTGTTAGCTTAGCTCGTAGCTTAGCTTCCCAGCTTAGCTACTTTTAACGATCCAAAAACGCAATTTTGGACGGTTAAAATTAATTTTAAAGAGAAAGGGCGGGGTCAGTGAAGAGCACTGGAGTTGAGCCTTTTATCATCTAGTGTCTTCAGTAGAAAGAGAGACACGAAGAAACGATAAAGCTGATAAATGAAAATGAGGTTGATAATTTTCATTTATCTTAACTGATTTATTGTTTATCACAACAGGCCTACTTAACACGCATAAAAACCAACACTAACTAGAACTTTAATCCATACATCCGATCATACACACAAATAGCCTAAAAGTCGTGTACACATTTTACTTCGTAGCTTCATTTTTGTCCTCCTGAGAGGAGTGTTGAACATTTACCCTGTGTCACAGCAGCTCCTGCATGCTGTCACTGAATATGTGATCCCTCAGAAGAGAAGCATTAAGACGCTCCTCAGCTTTGAGGACAGATTCACCCAGAGAATCAACAAAGCTTCGCACACTCGACCTGTTTTACCACATGCTTTTTATCAAACATGCTTAGATGATAGTGGCCTTTGAAGTAAAAACAACATCACTTCAAAAAACTTAAAGATGCTACAAACACATTTTCAGTCAGAGCTCAAGCCCTACTGAGGACTGCTTGAAGGCTGTTCGTGTGTATGTGACAAAGCTGCGACTCAGTATACAATCTTTCTGGATTTCCTGCCGTATCTCCCTCCATCTTTCCATCAACAACAACACACACACTCCACTGAAGTGACCAAAGGGAGTTTGTCCAGCAGAAAGTGGCTTATCTAGATAAAAATAGCTCCCGCCATCAACAGATTACTCCCAGGCTTAAAACGAGGCCTTCACTTTACTTTTTAGAAAAGGAGGGATGGCACAAAGAATAGAGGACACAAACGAAGACATCCAGAGAAGACAAATGGCATAAGAGACACCCAGACAGTCCAGAGAGTCTCTTCTGTCCCACTTCCAGGAAAGCAAGCAATCTTGGCAGCATCTCAGAGTTCAAGTTTGTGTGTTTTACTAAGAACAGGAAAGAAACTATGCAGTAAACAAAACCCTTGCCGCTACAGGCTAAAGTTAGAACTTCTGGAAAATGTTTCCCATCGAAGCAGTAGGTTAAAAAAAATAAAATAAATAAGGCAACCAGGAGAAGACAATGATTTTAGTTTGGTTAAAGGGAACGAAACTTTGAGCACGTCATGAAACATCTCACTGCAAGGTGCTTCAAAAATTTGGGTTGGCGTGTTTAAACTTTTGATTCTTAAAAGCAATGTTTTCATTGTCGAGTTAATTTGGTGTAAATTCAAAATTCTTACGTCTCCATCATATCAGCTGATACGTCCATGAAGACCCAACTAGTGCACCAGTACAGAACTGGGTATGGGTCTGAAACTGTGCTACACACTTCTTGTGGTGGTAATGAACCATAGGGTTGTTAGTTAACTGCCAATAAACACTACCAGGAGAATAAAAAGCCATGTGGAAGTATTTTAAAAGGAACATTTGAGGAGAAGAGGCCAGGGCCTGGGGAATTTACGGATCTGAGCCAGAGTTTTACAATAATCTCTCTGTTCAGTCTCAGGCAAAACAATACCATGAACATATCATCATGATGAATGGAAAAAGGACTATATTTTTTATTTGAACTATATTTAACCAGGTTAGTCAGTGAGAACAAATTCCAGTTTACAACAGGCAGCAAATACCGGAGTGGGAGAACACGAGACGGACAACATATAAACAACTGACAATCAAACATCAAGTTGTATAGACCATGTAAAAGGAAAGAGCTAGGACAGGATTCAGAGAGCGATAACAGAGAATAAGGAGGAAAATGCTAAAAGCATGTGCAGGGGTCATCAAGTGATGCTTTCACTCAGTTTTTAAACCAAGTAAATGGGACAAAAGAAATAAAGTTTTAGAATTTGTTGTGAATGTTCCAGTTCTTAGCAGCAGGAAATTGAAATTATGAACAACCAAATGAGGTGCGTGTAAAATCCGTTCATTGCCTTGTTGTTTTCTTAATATTGTTTATATTTCAACTTTTAGAAATGTTATTAGATGGGAATAGTTCCTCTATTGTTCTAAAAATGACCGGTAGCGTGCACTGGTATTGGAACTATATATTTGAATCAATAAAATTAGCTAGAATACATATTTTAAACATACATATATATACATTTTAGAATGGATTAAATTAGAATTAGAGGTTCTACTAAATGAAAGAAGTGTAATAGCATGTATTAGTACTTATTAGCAGTAACATATAAGTACTATAAGATAAGTACTCAAATGCAAGTAACGGTACTTGTGTTCAGTTTGAAATAATATGGTATTAGTGGACTAAATAATTGTTTTAAAGTGTCAAAGTTGTGCAAACACACACATCCACATTTCATTAATTGAACTACATTTTTGGTCAACTTCTGTTAACAGCTGGATTAATTGTTGTAAGCCGTTTCCAACTCATTTTACGCTGCTTGCAGTCCACTGTATAAATAACGTCTTCACAACATGATCAAATGGTCTGCAGCTCACACCGTAACCACACAAATCACTGCCAAACTAAACATTTCTTGACAATGCGTCCAGCAAAAGTGAGACAGCGTCTCCTGGCAACAAGATGCCCCCCCCTGTGACATTAAACCAGGAGAGTGAGGCAACTCTGAAGCATCCATCAACCTTGTTAAAAGCTGTCAAGTTCTGCATCAGATGAGGAGGTGCCTTCTGTGGTAAAATTGTGAGAAGTGAAGCACAACTCCTGCTGGGCACAAACTGCATAACTAAAGTAAAATAAGTGAGGGAAGGAGAAACAAACGGAAACAAGAATATTGAACAGAGAAGAAATGATGAGGAATGTGTGCGTGGACGATATTGTTCTCAAAAAGATATAAACAGTTCCACTTCAACTAGCTGTGTGGTGTGTTCGGCATGCAGTGTTGCAAAATGTTATATAAATGCAGTTCCTCCTCGGGCCATTGTTAAAAGAAGTTAACTTTCCTGAAGGCCAACTGCATCTGTGGGCTGAAACGGAGCAAAGATGCAACAAACTAATGAAAACAACCCCTGCTGCTTTTGTTTGAGCAGCAGTCTATGGTTTTATTGTGCGCTCCAAATAAACTGGCTGAACGGTGATTGTTTTGTTGTTGCGTTAACAGAACACGACCTCTGCTATATTTCAGTAGCACTTCACACCTACTCCCCACCCCCTGAGCATTGCTCAGTTCGGTGTTTCCAGGATCAAATGTAACGAGAAGAGAAAAAAGGAGCATATATAATATAATTAAACGAGTCTAAAGGATTATCTTTGTGTTACCTGCGGATGCGAGGTGGTTTGGGTGGAGGTGTGTCCCATCTTTCATCGTCTGATAGATGGCTTGCTTTGTCAGGGCTGCTTTCACTCTGCATCAAGACAAAAAAAAAGATAATTTACCGACATGGATAAATGTGTTGGTGCTTTTATAGCTCAATGAAAGGATTTATTTCTTGTGAAAAGTGATTCTGTTATAAACAACTGTCTTTATTTAAATGACCTCCACAACTAAAGGGAACAACTTGCTTTGTTGCCGAAAACTAATATAAATAAGAATTCTCCAGCTTTGTTGGAGAGATTTGTAGAAACTAACGTTCAGCCCTTTTTAGCTAAACATTTTTATATTTTATTACTAAAAAATATTAAAGTATGTCAAAGTACAAGGCAATCAATTTTCTTTACGTGACCGGACCAAAATTTAAAAATAATTGTGTGAATGTTTGTGAAGCATTCACACTGTTGTGATCCATTTTTCTTCCGCACGTTTCTCATCCTGCAGTTTTCAAGTTATTTCATCAAATCATAAATCAAAACATTCAGCTCTTTCAGGACAATCCTATGACTTTTAGTACTGGTGCAACTTTAGCTTTTTGAAATATTTAGCCTTTTCTGCCACTTTTCTTCTCATAGAAAATGAACTGAGCTCATTTTCCATCCTTCAGATCTTTAGATCTGTTTACAACCTTTCACTGCTCCTTTCACCTTTTGTCCTAGCTCAGCTTCTTTCAGCTTATTTGTGCAAATTTAAACTTTTTTCAGCTAATTTCAGCTGTTTTTCAGCCGTTTTGTGCTCTTTTCAGATTTGTTCTGCTAACTACAACATTTCTGAGCTTCTTCTCATTTCTTTCTGCTCCTTTCAGCTTATTTATGCAAGTTTCAGCTTTTTCTGCTATCTCAGCTGCTATTTAGATGTTTTTTATGCTAGTTTTAACTTTTTCAGCAAATTCCACATTTCTTGCACTCATTCTTTCAGACTATTTCAGCAAAAATATGCTCTCTCAACTTCCTTCTGGTAATTTAAGCTTCTTTCTGCTATTTTTAGCTACTTTTCAGCTGGTTTTCTTTTGCCAGTTTAAGCTTTTTTCAGATAATTTCCACTTTTTGTGCTAATTTCTGCTTTTTTCAGCCTAACTGGGCAAACATGTTCTTTCTGCTTTCTTCTGATAATTTAAGCTTGTTTTACCTTTTCAGCTACATCTTTAGCATTTTTAGCTAATTTTAGCCGTTTTCAGAAAAATTCAAGTTTTTCTTGGCAATTTCGGCTACTCTGGTAATTTCAGCTTGTTATACTTATTTCAGCTCTTTTTTTTTTTTTTTAATTTTCAGATTTTCTACTATTTCAGCTACTATATAGCTGTTTTATGCTAATTTTAGCTTTTTTCAGTTACTTCCACATTTTTTTAAACTCAATTCATCACGTTCTGCTTTCTTCCAATAGTTTAAGCTTCTTTCTGCATTTTCAGCTACTTTTCAGCTATTTTCCCTAAATTCAGCATTTTTTAGCTAATTTCCTCTTTTTTGTGCTCATTTTTGCTTATTTAAATTTAATTCAGCAAATATGTGTTATTTCTGCTTTCTTCTGCTAATTTAGGCTAGTTCTTCTATTTCAGCTACATTTCAGCTTGTATTTTAAGCTACCATAATTTCAGCTGTTTTTCAGCAAGTTCTTCTGCAATAAGCATTTACACTGCAATTTTGAAGGAAATGCAATTTCTCTGGTTTACATTTGTGTCCATCAAACTATTTAAGAGAATAAATGTGTTTTGTAGCTCTCTACAGTTTTTGGCTTTAATGTCAAACAGAATAGAAATATCAAAATAAATTAAAAATAACTAAATCTGATTTTTTTTTATTACTCAGTTAAAGCTTCAGCATACTACTGCTAATGCATATAGCCACTTAGATGTGGTATATTCATGGATTAGGGAAGGAAAATAAAAAATAAAGTAAGAATTTTGAGGATCTAATTCCATTTAAAAGCTGTTTAACATCCCTTTTTAAAAACAATTTTATACCAGCAGGAAAATATTATTTTAAGTTTATGTATTTAGTCAAAGAAAGTGAAAACTTTCAGTCCAACTAATGTCTCTGACCACAGTTTCGTTCACCTTCAAATCTTCTCTTCAAGCTCTCTCTAATATTTTCTAGGCATTTCTTGAGTAAAGTATTCAAGAGGTAGCTACAAAATGACCTCACCATCCTTAACCATACTTCCTTCCACCCTCCAGCTGCTGTTCCTTCTTCCCCTTTCTCCCACCGTGACTCATTATTTCACCCGTTATAATGAGAAGATGACTCTTTACCATTCCCAGTAGGGCAAATCAGGCTAAAATTACAGTTTGCAAAGCTACCAGGTTCGTCCCATTCAGGGGGCTTGATGATAGAACACAAATGGGTAGCTTGATTCGACATCAAATGAGAACACGTTTGGAGGAGCGTATCTTCTGAACAATAAAAATGCAAACGAGCACATCCATCAGCAAGTGTGGGATGTGTGTATGTAGGTTTATTGTTCGTACTGCCATTAGAAGCACCTATGTGGGTGTTATAGTTGCTAACAATGGCTGACTGGACATGAGTCAATGTTTGTATGGACTGAGTCAGAACAGCTCCCTGATAATGATAAGCTGCGTGTAACTTGCAACATCGTGAGGTAACTACAGTTATAAATAATCAGCAAAAACGATCCAACTTGAGTTGCTCTCATGGCCTTTTTAACGAATGTTTAATGACACAAACTTTAAGATAAGTTTCTGTCCAGGTGTTGGAAACAGAAACTTTAGAGTCTCAGTGGAGCAGTTTCTAGCGTGAAAACAGATTGATTGTGTCTTGCAAAAATTCTCTTTTCCCGGCTCGTGCCCGTTTGTTCTCGGAGTGTATTCTGGTGAAGGGGTGACATCATCAGAGCTTCCTGAGTAGGAAGTCGGCTGGTCTGCTGCCAGTGAATTCTCTCATCTGGACCATCTGTCTTTAGACATACTGATCGTCCTTACACTGTCTTCATGTCTGCAAGACATACACATGTGGTGCAGTACTGGCCAGGCAAGCAGAGCTGCAGTTTTAGATTAACTAGAGAAATTGCATTTCCTGCTAAATACAGTGTGAATGCATATTGCTCAAGAACTTGCTAAAAAAAATAGCTAAAACCATGCTGAAAAGTAGCTGAAACAGCAGAACAAGCCTAAGTTAGCAGAAGAAGGCAGAAAGAACACATATTTGCTTAATTAGGTTTAAGTAAGCAGAAATGAGCACAAAAACTAGGAAATTAGCTTAAAAAAAGCTGAAATTAGAAAAAGAAAAGGGCTGAAAAATTGCTGAAAAGGCAGAAAGAAACTTAAACTACCAGAAGGAAGTGAAAAGAGCTGAAATTAGCTCAAACAATGTGGAACTGGCTGAAAAACTTAAACTCAGCACAAAAACAGCTAAATAGTAGCTGAAATGGCAGAAAAAGCTGAAAGGAGCATACAGAGTTGAAATTAGCATAAATAAGTTAATTAGGCTGTAAGTATCAGAAATTACAATGAAAAACTTTAATTTATCTGAAAACAGCTGAAACACACAGAAATGCAAACAAAAACTAGGAAATTAGCTAAAAAAAAAAGCTGAAATGAGCAAAGAAAGGAGCTGAAAAGGTAGAAAGAAACTTAAACTACCAGAAGGAAGTAGAAAGAGCTGAAAAGAGCTCAATGTGGAATTAGCTGAAAAACCCTAAACTCTGCACAAAAACAGTTAAATAGTAGCTGAAATGGCAGAAAAATCTGAAACTAGCAGAAAAAGCTGAAATGGGCTTAAATAGTTGAAATTAGAATATAATTAGGCTGTAAGTAGCAGAAATTACTATGGAAAAACTTGAATTTATCTGAAAACAGCTAAAAGAAGCAAAAATGAGCACAAAAAAGTGACAATTATCTGGAAAAAAAGCTGAAATTAGCAACAACAAAAAAACAAACAGCTAAAAAGCAGTTGAAATTCCATAAAAACTTGAAACTTGCAGAAATAAGCTGAAAAGAACATGCTCAATAATCTAGGTGAAAAATCCAGCATAGTTCAGTCAGGTCATCTGGATGGTTTCTTTGTTTTTGTTTAGATGTTTCGTACTTCTTCCAAAGAACTTCATCAGTCCGAGGAAACACAAACAAACTCAATCCCACAAGCACCACACTCCCCATAGTAGATCAACCAGTGTGATGGATGAAACACCCACACCTGCCTCACATTTGCCCCACTCTGGGCCCTGGAGCAAGGCTCTTAACCCCCACCAAAACAGGTCTTTCTTGAAAATGCGTTCTCGTGGCTCAGTGAGACTTCCTGTACAAATAAAGGGTAAAATTTTTAAAAAATTAAAAGGATGGTTTCTGGGGCTGATGGTTTCTTTTTTGTTGTTGTTGTTGAGACGTTTCGTCCTTCATCCAAAAGACTTCATCAGTCCGAAGAGTCCACTATGGGAGTGTGCTGCTTGTGAGACAGTTTGTTTGTGGCTCCTCGGACTGATGAAGTTGTTTGGGTGAAGGGCAAAATGTCTCAACAAAAAAAAAAAAAGAAAAAAGAAACCATCCAGATGACCTGACTGAACTGTTGGATTTTTTTACCTGGATTATTGAGCATGAACTTTGACTTCAACCAAACAAAATATTGGGGAAAAATAACCTTGAAAATGATGGTTATTAATTTTGTTTTTTTTGTCGTCAATAAAAACTAACTACATGGACTAACGGTAAAGCCAAATGTGTTTACAGAGCTGGTGACAAGACTTTGGCATGTTGATCTCTTGCTGACAGGTCGTTCTGTTACTTCATCATTCCAGTCTGTGGTGTGATGTTGAACAACCTGGACCAGTAAAACACACAGCTGACAATACGACTCACTACATGTTCAAATTCAGTAATAATGTACTTCAAGAGTTACTGTCCAAGTTACACCTGTTTTACGTGTGTGGATGTGTTAAAGCTTTACCACTGATATTAGAAGAAAGAAAGGGGGAAGTGAAGTCAACCTTTCTTCGTACTTTGTCTACTTGGTATGACCAAGGCTGTAAACATGCTGAAGGTTGCAATCGAACTGTAATCCTGCGGTATTTTTTACCAAGGCTTGTCACAGGCATTTTATAAATACCTCAGGACCTGGTGTCATCTCCTAAAGTGTCCTTAAAAGGAGACTTTAAGTACCAGCGGGGTTATATTTTGGTATTTGGAGGTTTTTGTTTTCTTTGTGATTAGTTTTAGTTCAGGAATTGAACTCGTTGACTCGGCTGGACTTCCAGGAGAGAAAAAAATATTTGCGTGTGTGCAAGTTTTAGAGAAATAAAGGAACAAGTAAAGCAAACTAGGATGAAGTTGGCAGTGATTGACAGAGAAGAGTATTTATTTTCTTCTCAAGCTCTTTAAACATGTTCAACAGATCTGAGCTCTTCTGAGATTCCATAAAGCTGACTCTCCTCATTTTCGGCTGTCCTCTATCCCCCGGTGACTAATTAGTATATTTTCCTTCAAGTGTTACTCAGTGGCATCCTGCCTTTCTTTAACAATTAACAAAATGTACAACGAGTGTGTCTTACCATGCCATCGTGTATCTGTGAGTTGGTGGGACTCTCCAGTATCTGCAGCTGTTTCTCAAAGAGCTGAGCGATTGCTTTGTGAACCAACTCGTACTGCTCCTAGACAAAAACACACAGACACAAGGAGTCAGACCTTTATTTTTATTCGGGGTTCTGTATAAACTTGTAAATGTAAATTAGTTCACCTGACTATCAGATGTTCACAGTAGGAAACTTTGCATACAAACGCACCTAACAAATTTGTTGAAAAGCTCTTTTAATTAATAAAATTTAAAAAAAATTGTGTGTAAAGCAGGAAAATTGTTTCCAAGCATTTATGTCACAATGTACAGCAGTCCCTCGCTACTTCGCGGTTTGACTTTTGTGGAGTCACTCTTTTGAAGTTTTTCAAAGTAACATTGTACACGAGAAGAAAAAAAAAATTGCATACGACACAAAATTTTTTAGGTTTAAGAGTTTAGAACATTATGGACTTCGCCGCTGCAGGGTAGATCTGCAGAACCGGAAACCGAGCATGAGCCGACCGACCAGCTGTTTCTGCAGAGCTGGTAAAAAGGCATTACTACTCACTCAACTTAAAAGTTTTAAGCTGAGGGAATAAACTATCAAATTAATTATCTTGCTAAATAAATTTTTGCTTTAGTTTACCGTACTTTTCGGCCTACAAGTCGCAGTTTTTTGCATAATTTGCATGCCCTGTGACTTATACACTGAAGCAACTTATTTATGTCCCCCCCCCCCATATTTTTAAACCAATTTTTGGCTGAAATATGACCGTTTTCATTCATTCTGACATTGAAAATATTGATCACTACCTTTTTCAGCCGCTAGATGGCACTCAAGTAGTATGGCATGCCGTTGTGTCATGTAATAGGTAAAAGTGGCTATTAATGACACAATTGGCTTGCCATAATCTGCTACCTACGTCCAGCTTCGGGGCAACCGTCAGATCAGCTTCATTTTGCTGCGCCGCCCTGGCAAAATGCAGCAAATTTTACCATTGAAGTGCATTTATTAAGTACAAGTTCAACTGAGACACACCTTTGCTATAAAGTCGAGCAAACAAATAATTGTTTTAGGTATTTATCTAGCTAAATTTCAAAAAAATGCGCAGCGTTCCTCCTTCCTGATTTCCTCCCTCTGCGTGCTCCCGGAGCACCGAGGCAGCGAATACTTTTGAAATGCAGCTGATTTGGCCGCCAAAGTGCATTTATTAAGGAAAAGTTAGCCTGAGACACATCTTTGCTATAATTTCGAGCAAACAAATAATTGTTATTAAGTGTTAATCTTGTTAAATTCTTGTTAAAGTCCTCCCGTGCACGCTCCCGCGGCCACCATTTGGCAGCCAATCGATTGTTGGCACAACACCGGACCATATTTCCAGGTTGTCACTGGTGACGCATAATAGATGTGACTTATACGGCGAAGAGACTTATTTATGTTTTTTTCCACTTTAATAAACATATTTGGACTGATGCAACTTATAGGGCGATGCGACGTACAGCGGAAAATACGGTAGTCGATTTAAATTTGTTAGATGACTGAACTGTTTTGTTGTTTCAACTGAGAAATCTATGTCGATTCTACTTTGCTGTTTTTCCACTTATTGCCGGGGGGTGTCTGGACCGTAACCGCCGCAATAAACGAGGGACTACTGTAAACCTGTGATAGGCTGCTGAAAGATGAAAATGTCGGTTGTTAGAAGAAAGTTATCAGTTTTAAGAATACTGAATAATTTAAAGTAATGAAAAAGCAGCACATCAGTGCCATTAATGATTAACATAGAAACGTTCTTTCAATCAATGCTTGACTTTTAAAATTTGTTAAAATGTAATACTTTTAAAGCAGAATCAATAAAATTTGATGTTTATAGTGTACAATCTGCAAAAGCAACCACTTAACATTTCTTTGTACTATATTCAAGTATCTCAACTTGTATAAACAAATAATAATAAGTACATGTAAGTTGTGAAAAAAAGACTTAATGAAACAAGAACCAACCTTTGTTTGAACAGCAGAGTGCCGCTGCGTCCTCATCTCTTGGATCAACTGGTAAACATTAAAATCTTCTGGAATTCTCTTTAAACGTGCAGAAAAAGTTGAACAGACGTTGGATTTGGAGTTAAGGTTTATCTAGGAGAATTTAGAGGTTGCAATAAGGTTTGTGAGTGTTGTTTACCCCAGCTTTCAGGAGGTTCCATGTGTAGTCAATAGCACAAATAGCACCCGTCCTCCCACAGCCAGCGCTGCACAGTCACAGAGTAAAGAAAACATGAGACATTTTAAGATTTCATCAGAAAGCTGTGAAAAAAAAAATCACAAATAACCATTTCTGATTTTATTTTTAAATGGCATTAAGGCAACAAAGGGGAGAACGTACAAAACGCGCAGGTACGTTGGAACAAAACAACACCTCATTTAGACGGGAAACAGACAGCAGCTACTGAAGTTGATCACGCCTGACACATATAATCATAAACCTCGAGCTCACGCTGGCAGAAAGCGTTACGTGACATCTAAAGAACGCCGTTTCTCTGCCTCAACCCACACAAAGCATCTCCATAGATACGAGGACGTGGCTTTGAGTCCTGCTGTGGAACAGAGGAACCAGGAAATGTCCTCGGGCTGCTCATTATAGCTTATTGCACACACACGGAGAAAAGTCTGTGTGTGTTGTGAGTGAACACATGCATGTGTGCAGCACACAACGCACATACGCACGGGTGCATTTAAGTTTTGTTGTTCGCAAGGTAAACCTAAACCAGTGGTATTCCTAAATATTTCTTAATTTTTAACCATTTCTGTGCAGCTCTGGGCTGATATTAACAGCTACATGGACATGTGGTCAACTTCAAACATGACGTCCTTATTGTCACTTCACACAATATTTTTGAAAGAACCTGGAGGAAATTTTTTTTTTCTTAATGAGCAACAACACATGGAGGAAAAGTGTCACCACAGACCGTTCTTGTTGATTCAGCTAAGAATCTTTACTTGATGTGGCTTTATTAACTTTAATGCTGTAATGACAAATGACATTTAAATAAGCAACTTTCCATGTGCCTAAACCATAGCATCAAAACTCTGTATACAAGGCCTCATGGTGTAAAGCTAAAAAGACGTCAACTCTGAAAGGCACGAGAGGAAACTGCAGCATCATTTCACTAAGGTAACACAAATTAAACAAGTGTTGTTGGTAAACAGCTAATTGTGACGTCACGTGCACCGCAGTATGGCAGCAATGACAGGAGCTCCGCTTTGACACGCTCCTTTTTGTTCCTGTTGATTTTGTTTTAACTTTTTTTTTGAGCCTACACTGCACACCCACGCTACGGGTATGACCGCGATGTACTTTTGGAGTTTTCTGTGTCGCTGCCTTGCCATCCTGCCATCATGGTTCAGTTCCCAGCCCCGTTCCAGCCTCGGGCTCAGGCCCGTCATAATGGCCGTCTCCATGATCCTTCATCTGCCTGCACGGGCCAAACTCCACGGAACAGTTCAGTTCCGCGGGGAAGACCTTGGAAGTTCTGTGTCTGCCGGACCCAGTTCTGGAGGGCCGTTATCGTCTGTTACCGCGCTCATTATTATCATCATGCTGCTAACGGGACCACACTGCTAACAGAACCACACCGCTAACAGTACTATGCTGCTAACAGTACCATGCTGCTAAAAGAACTGTGATGCTAATGGGACCATGTTGCTAAGAGAACCTCACTGCTAACAGTACCATGCTGCTAACAGAACTGCACTGCTAACAGAATCACATTGCTAACTGTACCATGCCGTTAACGGGACCATGTTGCTAAGAGAACCTCACTGCTAACAGAACTGCACTGCTAACAGCTAACCAGTACCATGCAGCTAACAGTACCATGCTGCGAAAGAGACCATGTTGCTAAGAGAACCTCACTGCTAAAAGAAACTCACTGCTCAAAGAAACTCACTGCTAACAGAACCACACTGCTAACGGAACCACACTGCTAACAGTACCATGCTGCTAAAAGAACTGTGATGCTAATGGGACCATATTGCTAAGAGAACCTCACTGCTAAAAGAACCATGCTGCTAAAAGAACCTCACTACTAACAGAACCACACTGTTAACAGAACCACACTGCTAACGGGACATTGCTGCTAAGAGAACCTCACTGCTAACAGAACAGCACTGCTAACAGTGCCATGCTGCTAACGGGACCATATTGCTAAAAGAACCTCACTGCCAACAGAATCAAACTGCTAATAAGAGCATGCTGCTGTAGATGTACAGTATTTCTTTTCCACTTCTGACACCTTGTTTCTGTATTTTTGTTGCATGCTTTGGTATTTCTTGTTTTTTTGGGCGAGTCGAGACGGTTCTTCTCGTCCTGAGCATTTCATTGCACCTTGTGTTGATCTGCATATGACAATAAACTTAAACCTATCTGTTCATTATCTTATAAAGTAGGCTCAAGAAGTGTACGAAAACACAGGGCAAAGCTGTTGTTTGTTTCTGGGTCATATTTTATTTTCTGAGCCATTAGGAAGTTATTTAGAGTTTTTTTTTTTTTTTTTTAGAAATGTATTCATTTCATTAAAAACAAAATAACTATATACAATAGAAAACAAACAAAAAAATATATATATACAATCAAAAATAAAATGAAAGGCAGCAGAAGAAGAATAAATCTTATAATAATAAGTTGTTTAATGCAACTTTAGGGTGACATTTTTTTTTTTCCACTTAGTTCTTTAGTTACGTGGCTGCTTTTAGGATGAAAAGTATTTTTTATTGGAACAAATTTTTCCTTTACCATTTTTATAAACCATATCCTGTCAGTTTGATTAGGATATCAGTTTTCCACTGAAATTGTTGAAATGTAAAATAAATCGTGCAGATTTTTGTTGAGCAGTAAAACGACTGTTCCTGACCACAGCTACGGTCTGTAAGGACTGGAAATGGGTGAGGTGGACTGCACATGATCCAAATTTTGATTTGAATTTAATGATTTACAGGTCCAAACTTTTAAAAGGGACAGGTAGATTAGCTAAAATGAAACAGAAAATATCAACCTTAACAGGACTAAAGCTAAATGACTCAAAAGGCTAATGTGTCCAGTCGCCAAACTAGTGTATATGTGCCTACCTGCAGTGAACACAAATGGGGACGTCGTCGTTCTTTTGGTATTCTCTCATTAGTCCGATCATATCTAGGATGGAGTCGAATGATGAAGGGACGTCGTGATCAGGCCAGTAGATGTAATGGAACTGAGTTATCCTCCGGGTCTCCTGCAGGGAAGCAGAAACGCTGAAAACTGATCTAAAGTGAACAAGCAAACCTCAAAATGCTGTTTCATATCACAGCTTGCTTTGCTTCAGTAGTGTTTTACGGCATTTTAAAATAAACTCACAGAAAACATCAGGTTAAATGATTATTTTGCAACAATAAACTGGCTAAAAAAACAGAACTCACATTGTTATACTGCACGATCAAAGTCCTTATAGAATAGTCTGTTCTGGTCTGTTCAGATTCCTAAATGACAAAGAGAAGAAACAAATTTTGACTCCAACGGCCATCACAATAAATAAATTAAAATACAATGAAAACTCACACAAGAGATCCTGAAAGGGCCGAAAGTCAGGGGCTCCTCGCCTTGCCTTGGAAAATACCGCTCACACTTTTTCTAAGCAGAGAACAGAAGTTAACGTTACAGCAGCTCTGATACACAGACTTCATGGTCTGAAACACACAATTTGTGTGAAATGCAGAATTAAAACACACACAAGCTGGTCGGTAAATTGAAAAAAAAAAAAAAAGGTTAAGGAGAAATCATAAAACAATTTCATTTAAAAAAAATCAAATTTTTATTTTAAAAGATAATTTTTTGCAACCATTGAATTCTGATGTGTCTGACAGGCAAGGACAAACATGTTTCGTCTTACTTTGTACAAAATTACACACTTGAAAAATAAAACCTATTCTGTCATTTAAACCGACAGCTCTCTTGATGGGAGCACAGGTGCAACAGCTTTTTTAAATTCGCAGACTAATTTGCACATGATGGTTTTTCTTTTCGTCTACTTGATCTGAAAAAATAAACAAATTACCAAAAAAAAAAAAAAATGTTCAGCTGTTCAAATAATCATGTCCTAAATCTGTTATAAATAAAGTGTGAACATATTTATTTATTTAGTTCACATAAATCAAAACGTTCAGCTCATTTGGGAGAAGGGTGCTATGACTTTTGGTATTGGTGCAACTTTAGCTTTTTGAAATATTTAGCCTTTTCTGCCACTTCTTCTCTCATAGAAAATTAAATCCTTCAACTCTTTAGATCTGTTTACAATTTTTTACTGATCCTTTCACATTTTGGTCTGGTTCAGCTTCTTTCAGCTTCTTTGTGCAAACTATTTAAAAAAAATTCAGCTACTTTCAGATCATTTCAGCTGTTTTTTCAGCTGTTTTATGCTAGCTACAACATTTGTTTGCTTCGTCTAACTTCTCTCTGCTAATTTCAGCTTATTTCTGCGAGTTTCAGCTTTTTCTGCTATTTCAGCTACTATTGAGCTGTTTTTATGCTAATTCCACTTTTGTTGCGATCATTTTAACTTTTTTCAGCCTAATTCAGCAGAAATAGAAATGTGCTCTCTCCACTTCCTTCTGGTAATTTAAGCTTCTTTCTGATTTTTTAGCTAATTTTCATCTGGTTTTATGCTAATTTCAGTTTTTTTCCAGGTAATTTAGATTTTGTTGTGCTCATTTCTGCTTCTTTCAGCCTAACTGGGCAAACATGTTCTGTCTGCTTTCTTCTGCTAATTTCAACTTGTTCTACCTTTTCTGCTAGCTTTTGAGCATATTTAGCTAATTTCAGCTGTTTTCTGATAAATTCAAGTTTTTCATGGAAATTTCTGCTACTATCAGCCTAATTAAATTGTTTCTGCTAATTTCAACTCGTTATGCGACATTTCAGCTTTTTCTGCTAGTTTCAGTTATTTCAGCTACTATTTAGTTGTTTTTCTGCTAATTTCATCTTTTTCAGCTAATTCCACTTTTGTTTCACTCATTTCAACTTTTTTCAGCCCAATTCAGCATAAATGTGCTCTCTCCACTTCCTTCTGGTAATTTAAGCTTCTTTCTGATTTGTTTTAGCTACATTTAAGCTGGGTTTTTGCTAATTTCAGCTTTTTTCCAGGTAACTTAGATTGGTGTTTTTTGTGCTAATTTCTGCATTTTTCAGCCTAATTGGGCAAACATGTTCTTTCTGCTTTCTTACGCTAATTTAAGCTTGTTCTACTTTTTCAGCTAGCTCCATCCATTATCTTTTATTTTTTTGGTTGATTTTACCCGCTTCTTCCATTTTAGGTCACGGGGGTCGTCGGTGCCCATGTCCAGCAATCACTGTGCGAGGGGTGGGGTACACCCTGGACAGGTCGCAAGTCCATCACAAGGACACATAGAGACAAACGAGACAAACAACCATTCACTCTCTCACTCACACTTGGGGACAATTTAGAGTTACCAATCAGTCTAACATGCACGTTATTGGTCTCTGGGAGGAAACCGGAGCACCCGGAGAAAACCCACGCATGTGTAGTGTGACATATCCTGAGATATATTCATACTGTTAAAACGGGTTCTTTCATTTTTCTGGACTGTATATCAACGTGCGTTGAATGTAATAAAATGTGGACGTGAGACGTTAATTATCTTTGACTCACCAAACGAGTGGGTCATTTATTAACAGAATCAAGTTTAACACATCACACATTTACATTAATTGGCAAGAATTGAAAAATAACGACATAATTAATCAGCTTTACAACCAGGAAAACCATACGGCCATGATTTTCCGTTGCTTCACCACAGACATTTCTGAAAACATCTGGATTAATTTGCTAGCAGATAGGAGAGTTTAAAGATGGAAAGATGAGGTTTATCTACAGAGAGATGTGTGAGGGAATTTGTCTGTCTTAACCAGAACCGACACGCTCCTTCTTTTCCAGCTTGGGCCAACGGTACGCTTGGTTGAGAATAGAACTTTTTACCTTGCAGACGATAGTTCAGCGTTGGTGTAGAGCTCTCCTTTCAACTCTTTCAGCGTCTCCGTGAGAACAGCTCGAACCTCGAGAGTCGTGTGAGGTTATCCAAACAGAAGTTATAATTCCCAAAATCGTCTCTGGATCAGCTTGATTCTAATTCAGCAGCATCCTGAATTCCAGCGTTCTGCATTCTGGAACTCCCAAACTCTCTGCTTGAACTGCTACTCCATCTTCAAGACTAAGCTTACAGCAGCTTCAAGACTGAGCTGAACTCTCTGAGCTGAACTCTTCTCGTTGAACTAGGAAGTGCCAACATTTAAATGGGCTCTACTTCCGGTTCATTTGAGAGCTTTTTGATTGGTCGATGGACCAAAGCAGAGGTGTGGTTTGTGATGTAAGGTGTTATTAAAAGTCAAGGAAAAGAGTAAGATTGTTTAAGAACAGACAGAAAGATTTCATGGAGAAAACCAGACTTCGTGGAGTCACTCACCAAGTATCTTGCTGTAAAAGTTAAACATGACATTTCTTTTCAGTAAACTTTCAGTTGACCGAAACTTGAACTTCGACACACTTACAAAACTTGTTCACTTCAAAGCAGACGATCAAGAAATTGAATCATTACTCTGTAACGTACTCTAACTTGATTTCACTTTGAAATGAGGATTAAAAATCATTATTACTGTTTTAAGTAAATAAAAATGAGTAGTTCACTTCAACATGTAAACATTGTTTGAACTAACACAATTTGATTATCAAAACATTTTTAAAATAGTAATGATCATAGAGAATTGTCTTTTTCCACTTGATTAATTCAAGAAAGAAAGTCTCAGGATGGGTCAACCTGTATTTCTGGATGCAAATCAATGAAATGACAGTTTCTGACCATATGATCCTAAGGTCAAGTTTTGACATCAGGTCAAGTTCACTACACATGCACGGAGAGAACATGCAAACTCCACCCAGGAAGGCCCCCGGACTGGGGTTTGAACCGGCAACCTTCTCGCTGAGAGGCAGCAGCTCTACCAGTTGCAGCACCGTGTTGCCCGCTTTTGAGCATATTTTAGCTAATTTCAGCTGTTTTTATATCACTTCAAGTTTTTCATGGTCATTTCTGCTACTTTCAGCTTATTAAATTATTTCTGCTAGTTTCAACTCGTTATGCTCCTTTCAGCTTTTTCTGCTAGTTTCAGTTTTTTCAGCTACTATTTTGTTGTTTTTATGCTAATATTAGCTTTTTCAGCTAATTCCATATTTTTTTGCATTCATTCATTCATTCATTCATACTTTTGTGTTCTTTCTGCTTTCTCCTGCTGATTTATGCTTCAGCTATGTTTCAGCTGCTTTATTAATCTAATTTCAGCTGTTTGTCAGCAAGTTCTACAATAAGCATTCACACTGCATTTTTGCAGAAAATGCAATTTCTCTAGTTCTAGTATGATTATAAAGCACATGCCACTGACCAAAGTGATATACAGTGAACCCTCGCTATAACGCGGTTCACCTTTCACGGTCTCGCTGCTTCACGGACTTGCCTCGTGCATTGTGTTCTGCATTCTGATTGGCTAAACAGTCTCAGTAGTTACTGTAGTTATTTGTAAAAAACGTTTATACAGTACTTTTATTTGTTAAACAAATGCTTGGGCCTGTAAAAAGGTTTTGTTCTTTGGTTTGTATTATAGAGTATTTCACTGTATAATAATTGTAAAAAAAATAAAGGTTACTACTTCACGGATTTCGCCTATCACGGGTTCTTTTTGGAACCTAACCCCAGTGAAAAACGAGGGTTCACTGTACATAATATAATAAGGAACCATCAACAAAGCACAAGTGACTATAAAAACATATCAGCTAGTGAATAAAACACGACTTTATAAGATTTACCTATCACTGCATTCTGTTTTTATTTATATTTTACACAACATACCAACATTTTTGGAATTTGGGTTGTAAAACTAATTAGAAAAACAATAAAAACATGGGTTACGGTTTAAAAACCAATGAGTACAAATGTGTTTTAAGCTGATATTGAAAAATATTGAGAGATGGAGCCGGTCTGATGTGTATAGGCAGGTTGTATCATAGTTTAGGAGCAACAACTGACTAAACGATTGTCAGATCGAAAGGGCACATCAGGATGCAGAACCTGTTTTTTAAGTGCTTTATATGTCAATAGTAAACATTTTTTTTATCAACCCTAAATTGAACAAAAAGTCAATAAAGGGAATCCAGTACAAGAGAAATACCAGTATGTTGAAGCTTAATTGTGTTAAAAGGTGTGCTGCAGCGTTGTGGATCAACTTCAGATGTAGGCCAGGTTTATAGGAGACTTTTACATAGCGGTGTAAAAAAAAAAAATTTTACACTTCAACTTCAGGTAAATTAGAGTGTCGTCTGCATAAGAATTAACCTATGGGGAGCACATAAAGGAAAATAAAGAGAATAACACCGTGTCATCACAATCGCCTGTGTTGTGACTGGATGCACAAGTTGATGGGAAAGGGGGAGTAGAATTTCCTGGCATCGTAGACCAAAGAAAAACAACCCAGATGGAGGAAATAAGAGGTTCTTGCAATCAACAGAAAGGGCTGGATTCTGAATACTGAAGATTGTGCCTGTGGCGTTCATTTCCTATCAGATAAATCTGTTTTTTTTTTTCATTTGCAGGTGAATGAAATTCTGTGATTTGTCTCCTATATGCATGCACATCTCGTGTTATCCTTGATACAAACTGACCTGAACAGATACTGAAAAAAGAAAGAGGTTTCTGAAAGTGTAACCTCTTGGTTTTGCTCGGGAAGAGCAGGGAACAACAGGAAATTAGCCTGTTGAATTTATTTGACTGTATTATCAATCTGACTAACTTACAGGAAATTGTGATTTCCCAACTATGTAAGTGTGTGTGTGTGTGTGTGTGTGTGTGTGGGGGGGGGGGACAGGAGAGATGTGAAATTATGATGATATTTTATACTTTGCTATATTATATTTCTAGTAGCTTGTAGCCTTCCAGTGACTCTTATCATCTTAAATTATAAAGTAGTTTCACCACACATTGCTGTCTGGCCTCAGGAATAAGCTTCATAGCATATTCTGGCAATTATACATCAGATAACAATGGGTCGATTCTGTTCTTTAGCATCTCGTTCACTGTTGACCGTTTGCCTTCTACATCCTGCATACTGTGTGTGCGAAAATGAGCGCTTCCGTTTACAAATTTGATCTTCCCTATTGGCCAAAGAACAGTCTTAGGGAACTCCACATGAAAAAGGGGCTGAAGAAGAAACGGATTCTCTGAGACTTGCGGAGGAGCTTCTGTCAGACCGGTCTAGAGCAGAACCTGAAATGTCTGAGCTCCATATTATGATGAAGGCTGATTGAATCAGTGGCTGATAAAGCGAATTAAAAACATCTTAAAATGTAGTTTTTGTGCAATGAATAATTAGTATCTCACAGCACTTAAAATCAGTATATTGAACAAAAATAAGGCAGCTGAATAAACATAATTTCCTACTTTTGCCAGGGTTTGTACAAACTTGAGTAAAACAGATTCATGAGTATTACAAGCTATTTAGTCATGCTTCATTTGAACTCCAGTAAACGATCAATTGAAATTGGCTCAAGGCTTTGGAAACTGCTAATGATATTGCATTTACAAATGCATTCAAGCACAGAGAAGAAAGCCTAAAAGATAAAACAAAAAGAAATGCCAGAAATACCATCTTCAAGGAAAAACAAACCTCAACATAACTATGAAGCCTTGGAAAAAAAAAACATATTTTAGAAGATACTAAAGTGTGCTGCAGCCTTGATGGAAATTTTAGAAAAGACAAACGTGCAAACACTTTACATCGATTGACACAAGAAACAGCCTTACCCTTCCCATCTCAAATTCTCGACAAGCCATCACAATAACCTGCAGAGACACAAACAGGACCGATTACAATCAATAGACACACGCTCAGAGCTGCGTTTCCTAAAAATACAGTTGAGTTTATTTCCAAGTACCCAGAAGTACCTTTAAACCAGGGCATTTCAAAAAACTTGAGCACATACATATACAGAAAAGTTTTTCTTGTAGGTAAAAATTAGATTAATATTACTTTAAATCTGCCTACTACTATTATAAATATTACAACAAAACAAATTTTGTTAGCAGAAACAGCTGGAGCTGCTCACTATGTTCCCGTTAAACAATGTGATTTTGCCATACTACCACCCATCTGTGTTATATTTTTCTCAGGGGTCACATAACAGCAAAAAAAAAAAAAATCAAATTATACACCAAAAAACAGACGTATTGTCACAGTAGTTGGCTATTAATAGTAGACATGCATGGATCTGATATTAGTATCTATATCGGGGGAAAAAATTTTGCTCAGGTATCTGTGACAATGTGACTAATCCATAAGGACAGGAGCTGATTGCTGTTTATTTTAATATCTGGCAACCAAGCTAGTTTTTTCCTCTTATTTCAGCTCCTTTATTATTTATTTTACATTAGATTTAGATATCCTGAACCATTTGAAAGGTTTGTTGAAGTTTATTTTTTTATGTTTGACCAAAGTCGTCAACCTATTGTTTTTGTCAGTTTCAGTATCTTTATTATTAGATTTTAGATCTTCTTTTTATCTTTAGATTATATTTTACATTGGATGTTAGACTCATAATTGCACTGACTGAACAAATTAAAGTTGTACTGTTTTTACATGTTGGACCAAGCTTGTGAAGTTATTGGTGTGTTTAAAAAACATCCCTTATAAATAATAATTATAGGGGAATGTGGGCATTTGTGGGTAAATGTAAATAGATTTGCTTATGTGCTGCTGTAGACATATTTAGATAGATGTGTCTGTAAAAAAAAGTTCTGGCATACTTCCAAATACAACTATTAAAGAATTGTACATATTTGAACAAAAAGAGGTAGGATCACATAAGTTTATACTTTTCCTTACTCCCTTTCAGACACCGGATACTATTCCTGAAATAATGTTTATTTTGTGTTTTTGACTGAATCATTATATATGAATGTACTGTATATGTAATTTCCCCCATATTTTAAGTATAAAGTTTGAAAAAAACTGATCAATCAAACGGTCTCTCCTACATGGACTTGGACTCACAGCTATGTTGTGCTCCCAGTTCATTCTCCAGAAGTCGATGACTGTGTTCGGCAGCGGGCCCTGAGTTGCAATGTAGGCATTTGGACTGTCCACACCCTGAACAGCCATATGAATTAAACAGAATTATAAATACACAATGAATTAATGTAAACAAAACACTTCAGTTTGAACATTTATTTTTACAAAAAGGAATAAAACAGAAGCAGCATCAGTTGTTACCTTGATAAAGCTTGCGTTGATGTAATCTGTGTCCTGATTGGTTGTTTTTAATGTCAGTTTTACTCTAGTGTGGTCAACTGAGGACAACAACAAACACAAATGCTTTAATACTTTTATTTAATCTTAATGCACAAGACAAAGACAAAATTAAAATGAAAGCTGTTTAATGCATAAAGGTAAATGGAGAAAGATTATCTAGATTTGTTGTGGTGTTTCTATGTGTTTTTGAGTCCATCTGTTAAGGATAAACCAGTCCTTCCTTTGCCTCATCAGCTCATTCACTAAAAGCATTAATAAATGAATGGATGGATGGAAACAGAGGATAAACATTAAAAAGTAGGACAGATGTTGGGTCATATGTGTCCAAAAGGTAAGAACAGGAAAGATGAGCAGATAAACTCTGGAAAGCTGCTTCACAAGCAGGATGCAAGGTTGCATAAAACCATACATTAAATCAATGCTATGAATCAGGACCAGTGCAAAATGTTCGTGTTTCTTATCTAAAGACATATGGCTTAAATTTAAACTGCTTAACGACAAGACTCAAAGCGCTGAAGAGGCAGTGAACCAGAACTTACATGGCAGTATATCTTTATATCTGTTCTTCTTGACGTTCTCCTCCCGCTCTCCTATGTTGGTCGGGTAGATTTTCTCTGTCCGGTACTTTGTCGATAGCCGCCGTAACCGCTAAAATAAACGAGACAAAAACTGTTAGATAACAATTTTTTGTGAACAGGTTAGTCCATACAGAGAAGAAAAACACAACTTATGATAATGGGAATGTTTTTTCATTTGATGGGACACAGGAGACGACTTGAAACAGAACCAGATCCGCCTGTGATGAACGTCACAGTTGATCCGAATCAGAGGAACTTCTCTCCAATCAGCATCAAACATGGATTCAGGGCTAAACATTAATTATTTGGTTGGGTTAAACAAGATGAACGAGATCAGAAGCTTGTTCATGAAATATGCATCCAAAGAAGTCATGCTTGTATTTAGACATATTAGCAAAAAAGAACCACAGTCTCACAGACCTCTTCATCGTGAGACACTGCATAAAGTTTAGAGCGGCCAAATCTAATAAAGGCAGACACTGATGAAGACACATTCAGTTAATGGAAAGAGAACAATTACATTAGGTCTTGGCTGACAGCAGGCCAAAGTTTAGCTAGCTGTCCTTAAACATGGTGGTCAAAAATAGACTTAACGACAGCAGGGAGGAACTATTTAGTCAAGCATGTCTTATTTCTAATCAGTTCAGAAATGTACATATATGTTTTAATTCATTATTACACACATAACTGAGTTTTATAGCAATAGTCAACATCTGTTCCTAAAAATAGACTAATTCTGCTGCAGAGGTGAACCAAGATGCAACATCACTGAACAACTGGATGACCTAAAGCCAGAGTTTAAATGTTTAACACCTGGTTAAACCACAACGAAAACAATATCAGCGTACAAATTCAAATATGGATGACTGTATGAAAGTTCATCATTTTAGAAGAATTCAGAGAGCAAAAGTGGTCTTAAAACATGTTTCTGTTGTAAATTGCAGCATTTTTAACTAAGCACAGAGAGCTGTGAAAAGGTTTTTAAAGGTCTTTGGTATTCTTTTTTGCTTTCTGGCCTCGGAGGTTAAAATCAAATTTGAATCGATGCTTCGTCCGGAAATCATGTCAAACATAAAAACAGGCAGAGTCCAGAGAATGAGATGTAAAATATACTCAAATAAAATAACCAACTTTGCAATTATATCAAATGCAATTATTTTGAACAAAAAGGGAATCAAACATCACATCAAGAGAATAGAGAATATGAAGGGTAAATAAAAAAATATCCGATTACCGGTACTACCGTACTTTTCGCCATATAAGTCGCACCTTTTTGCATAAATTTGCATGCCCTGCAACTTATACAGCAAAGCAACATATTTATGTTTTTTCCCCTATATTTATAACCCAATTTTTGGCTGAGATCTGATTATTTCATTCATTCCGACATGGAAAATATTGAACAACAACATTTTCAGCCACTAGAAGGCCCTCGAGTAAAATGGCAAGCCAAGTGTCTCATTAATTAATTAATTAACCTTCGTCTCGTTCCAAAACTCCTGGAGCAAACGTCAAATTTGTTTGCCACGCCGCCCAGGTGAAATGCAGCGGATTTGACCATTGAAGTGCATTTATTAAGGAAAAGTTCAACCGAGACAAACAAATAATTGTTTTTAACTTATACTTATTTTTTTTATTTTTTTTAATCAGTAAACAAGTTATCAGCTTCTTTTTGCAGAGAAAAACAACTTTTTACATGAAGGCACAAGTTTCAACCATGAATTTTGGAGCTTTGACAAGATGGAGGTTTTTTTCCCCGGGGTCGGCCTGTTAGCTTAGCTTCTGAGCTTAGCTGCTTTAACGATCCAAAAACAAGATTTTGAACTGTTAAAATTGATCTTAAAGAGAAAAGAGAAAGGGAGGGGTCAGTGAAGAGCACTGGAGTTGAGCTTTTTGTCATCCGGTGTCTTCAGAAGAAAGAGACACGAAGAAACGATAAAGCCGATAAATGAAAATGAGGTCAATAATTTTAATTTATCATGCAATTAATTGATTTATTGCGACAGGCCTGTGTGTACGGTGGAAAATATGAGACTCACCCCCCACCCCCCCACCCAAAAAAAGTCTATTTCAGTCCTGATACTGAACTAAAATCTGACATGGTAGTAGCTGAGAATCATCCCCAACACTGTTTAAAACTTTAGCATTTCACTTATTAAGGCCATATCAGCTGTCAAAATACACACATTCTCAATGTTTTTATTAGATTTTTTTTGCTGTTGTTTCTAACAATTTCTACATTATTACACAAATGATTGGGAATAATTATTATGTAAATTGTGTTGAAAAACAGTAAACATTCCTTGACTTTGTTTACAACTGAATTTGAATATCTTAGCAGCTCAGTGGCATATGATCTTAGTCACAACTTTTCCTTTCAAAACTCTCCCCCACTTGGATTTCCTCCCCATAAATGACTCCAGGTACCGGTTCTTCTGTGGACTCTCGACTTTACAGTTTTAGTTGCAGTTTCTTTTCAGAAGAGAGAAGAACTGTTCTCCATCTGACATCCCTTCATCCTGATATTATTTTGCAGACTCGGGTCGTGTTCACACCTGATAGGTTCGATTGGGGACCAAAATTCAGAACATTTGTTTACATTTTCAGCTGGTGCGGTTCACATTCACACTGCACTGAGTCGATCGAGCCAACCTGCTCCCCCCCTCACCTGTGGTGGCGCTGCACCAAGAACTACTGAAGAAAACAACACAAAAACCTCTGCAGAAGACACTTTTTCTCAAAATAAAAACAAAAACGGAGAGGCGTCAAATTTTTGCAGTTTTAGGATTTCTGTTTTGTCGTTTTTCAACAATGGACTCAGCATGAGCAGAAGATGAGGCAGAAGACTATGGAGAATGTTGTTTTTCCACACAAGGCGGCTGAGACGGTCGTATGAGGTAAGAGAAATGTGCTTTTGTTTTGGTTGCATTTACACAGAATGCCCTGCGCTGTAGTCCACTTCCTGCTTTTGGAGCGGTCTCCGGTCCGCTTGCATTCACACTGCATTCAAACCGTGCCAGAGTTCACTTCAACCGAACTGAGATCTAGGTATTTAGGCAGACCAGAGTTCGATTGCGCATTCACACCTCCCCAAATGAACCAGACTTTCTAGGCGAACGGACTATAGTTCGATTAAAGCAGACTAAACAGGGCTGGTGTGAATGCACCCTCTATAGTCGTTGCACACTGAAACTGTCTGAGGTTTACTCATTAGTGTTCAAATGTAAACAAATTACTTAAATACACACAAAAACTAGTATGGCTTTAAAGCTTAGGAAGTAAATATACACATTTTGTAGAGCTTTTTTCTGTACTGGTGATATTTTAACGTGTGCTGTTTCTATTGATAACTTCACTGCCATAATGGGCATCAGAGAAAAACCTTTAAAGATTTCCTTTTAGAGATTTTTCCTTTTAGAAACCTTTTATAGTAAAAAAAAAAAAAAAAAACTAAGTTTGATAACATCCACACAGACTCATTGTCAGCAGCTCTTTAGATTCTCTCTGAAAGTGTGCGAACACCAGGCATTTATCTGCACTTCCTTTCTCCTTTTTGCCTCTTTCCCTCCTCCCCTCCGTCACTCACAGAGTCTGAGAAATTCAGCGTGGGCGTTCAGGCTTGTGAAGCCTCGTGTGAAAAATGGCCCCACCTCTACGGATCGGCCCCAACTGCAGGCTTCTCCTCCTGCGACTGTAACACGGACATGTTCAGCACATCCTGACTTCCTGAGTTGGTCACACGAAACACCTATATCCTGTTCCTATTTTACTTTTGTAGCAGAATCACTTTAAACACCAGCACCATTTGACATTTAGAAGAAAAAAGGGAGAAAAACACAAATTGCTTGGTTTTTACCAAGAAAATATCTAACTCAAGAGGTCAAATTTGATGTGGTAGTAGCTGAGAGTTCTTCATAACATACTCTGAGCTTGGCATCGCACAATAACAAGATTGTAATGGTTTGACCAAAATGGCTACAACTTTATCATTTCTAAGATAAACTTAGTCTAAAACTTTGGCATAAAATGTGCAGGCAATATGCATTCCTTTAAGGGAATTTAGGTCTTTTACTTTTGTTATTCAAACGACAAAATCCCAACACAAACTTCTACCCGTTGTCGCCTCAACTTAACTGTGTGGGTTTAATTAAGACTCCTGAAGTTTAAAAATGACAGCGCTCACAATACTCGTGCAACAAGCAGAAAGTTTAAACTAGAAAAGAGCCCCCAAAACACCATGATATTCATAAAACCACAACAAGAACTTACGAGTAACCGAAGGACAGGAAGAAGGTAGAGAGAGAAGCCTGTGGGCGGCAGCACAGCTGTGCATGTGTGTTCATTTATGTCAGTGTGTGTGGTAATAGCATTATGGTTCCACGGCCTCCTGTGAATTACATTTGCAACAGACGTCTGCTTCTGTGCTGGGCCGCGGCCCGGGAAGATCCAGACACACAAACGCCAAGAGCAGAAAAGTCAATGAAGACAAGCTGACCCTCTTTATAAAGCAGATAAATAAGGAAACTGAGATAAACGGAATCATTTTCTCAAGAAAACTTATTAATTTACATTTAATCTAGCTTGACAGACAAATTACCAGTAGATTAAATCAAGTTGCCAAGGTTAAAACCTATTTAACATTACAATAAAGCTACTATTAATTAAAGCTGCAGAGTACGCCTAAAATTTCGTCTCATCAAAAAAATAAAAAGCAAATAAATCAATGAGCACAATATTAACCTTTTTAGTTCCTGCGTAAAATCAGACACCATGTGGCCAAATACATTCTACCAATACATGTGAACTTTAAGGTTAGCATTGAAATCTTTTGTGTTGGTCATTTACACCCGTTTCATTTTCATATATATATAGAAATGTGTGGACTGTAAAAAAATACAAGCTGTATATTTCAAGTGAAACATTTTCAGGCTCTGCAGTTCAGTAATATTTGGCCAGTTAAATGGACGCTCTATGCCCTTGATGCCCACACTAGGGATGCACATAAAAAAAAACATTCAAAATTGTTTGTAATTGTTTAATTTTTATTCAAATATTCAAGTCCTTCTCCATCCCATCTAGCGCATTCTGGCAGGAAAGCTGAGCTCACCCATGACTAAAGATTCCACTTTATAATCCTTTCAAAATAAACGATGATGGCAGAAAAACACGGAATACTTAAGTTTTTTTTATTTTTTATTATTATTATTATTATTTCTCTTGGTAGACGTTTATTGAAAAAAACACACTGACTGGATAATAATGACTGGGAAACAACTTGGCATGTCACTGAAAGTTTTGTGAGAATCGTGATGACAGAACAGATAGTGAGAAAAAATGGGTCTATCACAACTTTTGTTGTCACTGCATTATTCAACAAAAACAGTGCGACTGTATGTTTTTCTAGAACTGTGAAGCCCTACTGTTAGTTTAATAAAACTGTGAAAGATTAAGCAAAAATAATTAAGATCCTTCCTGACAGAAAATAAAATGTGGGTCTAACTGGGGAAAATGACTTATTGTTGTTTTTTATCTATAAAATCTAAACTTTTTGTGTTTGTTGGTCCTTTAAAAGCAACATCAGTGATAATCCATCATTTTGCCTTTGGCTTCTGAAAAGGCAATTTATCAGTGGCAGATGTCACAAATTAAACCCATTAAACAAGTAAAGACCACACAGTGAAGAAAAAATTTATAAAATGTGTTTCTAATTCTAGCCACCAGTGACGCTGCTAGTGGAAAAACTTAGCCTGGACCAGTTTGTTTTGAAAACACTGATTACAACATCAGAAAAATTGGATCATGATCGTTTTTAGTTTTTGCACAGAATCAGAGATTTTCTATGGCAACCTTAATTGACAAAGAAATAAAGTGAAAAAAAAAAAAACAATTTATAGAAACACAGGAATTTCTATTTCAGTAAGATGCATGCAAATCAATAAATGCAAAAATAAATGTAAGGGGTGATTTAAATACTGACGTGTTTTCCGGAGATGGTTCCTACATGATTGGTACCATCTGGATATGACAATGCTGAACGATATAAATGCTTCAATTCTAATTGCCCACTTACTTATGTTAAAAAAAAAACAACCTACATCCTCACACAGGTTAGGTTTGCTCTATTTTGGACTTTCCATTGTCTAATAAACCAACTGTGTTTCTTATTACATTTACTTCCTGTTACATAAACCACAAGACGGCACGAACATCACACAAACAGCTCCCAGACATAACGGCTGTGCCTGGGACGTGCAAAGGTAATAAGTAACGGTGGGGAATCTGTTCATGCTTTTCTATAATTTTATTTATTTATTAAATTAACAAGTTCCTGAAGATATAATAGGTAAAAGGAAAGGATTGAGGAGGAAGTATTTAAGGAAGTAGAACATAAAGTAAAAGAAAAGGCGTATAAGATGTGAAGGATGAGGCTTTTAAGAGGGTCTTGTTAAAAAAGTTAATGTTTTTTTTATTCGTATAGCCCCCCAGTAGTTCATTCACACCCCCTCTTTACACACCGTCGCTTCACACTAACGTCTGGAGGTGAGTGCGGAGAAAGGAGACAAAGAAAAACAAATATTCTTACTATTAAAGAGTCCTTCGTTGACTTCCTGTTTGTTATCCGACACTCGGCTGCGTATCAGTTTCAGCAAAAACGCAACAAACAAAAGAGACGCTTATGGGAAAACGGCAAAACAACAAAAAAAGGAAAATAGCTTCCTTTAACTTGGGCTTCTCCTAAACGGTGTATAAAATTTGAAGGCCACAAATCAAGATTATTGCATTTGTTATCTGATGGGAAGTTCTCTGAACTAAAGCACTAATCCAATTAAAGAAGACGAATAATTTGTTAACAGTTAATAAAAGACAAAACCTTGACCATAATTTCAGGTTTGATCGATGGTTTTGAGCTGTAGATAAAATTAATTTTCTAAAACTCTGCAAACAATCTTCACCATAACAAACTTTCCTGAAAGTCAGTAAAGAGAAAACTTTTTTTTATTTTTTTATTTGGGCTTTTATAAGCAAGCACACCAAAGTTATGTGGTTTTATTTTGTAATAAAGAAGATGATGAACCCAAAAGATAGATTCTTGTGTAAAAATGTCTATTTTTACTTTTTTTATGCACAAACATGTTTACGTTTACCACGTTGCTCTAATTTTTCTGTTCTTCACTTCCTATCAGACAGAGACGTAACAGCACGACTGACTTGGCAAGTTTCCTGCAAATACACGCAGGGTGGAGCCCCCAAAGGCCCATGCCAACTTCACAGACCCCCCCCCCCCCCCTTCCACGAGCGGCTGAGTCATGTGTGCTCACAGGCACGTTTCCTCACAATGACTTGACTTGGGTTTATATATCTGGAGGATGCCAAACCAGTTACTGGGCGAAAAAGTGGAGATAAAGATTAAAGGATTAAAAACTCGGTGAGAGAGAACCTCGCAGGAGCTAAAAGAGTTGTTAGTGAATCTAACCTAGTTTCTGTCTCCTGGCTGAATAAGCCGACGTCTCTGTACTTCGGCACACTAAATAATTCACACACACACACACAGAGAGATACAGAAACGCATTCTGTTTCTTGAACTCAGCAGTACGCACTGGTTGGCAGAAAATATGGTCTTCCTGCAGAGGCAGTGGGGAAAAAGGTTTTTCGAGTGTGGCCAGGAAGCGGGGTTGTCGAGCGTGGTAGCAGACGGTCACCTTCCACGCACACATACACACAAGCTAAAATAGGTCAGCCCTTACAATGCTCTCAGAAAAATCCATCTACTGCGCTGCAAGCATGCGGGGGGGGAAAAGATGCACTGCAACAGCGCAGAGAATAAAATGGTCTGTATGGGATGTGAGCCTGCTGCTCGGCTTCCATCAGTCTACCAACTAAATCATAGCGATGCTGTTCAAAGACCTGCTGGGGTTTACAAGATCAATAAAGTGAACTTAAAACCAACAGGATGTATATTTAGCTAGAAACTGCAGAAATAAAAAAACCAAACAAATATCTACAATGATTTGTAACATTTGTAATAAACCTTTGCCTACGACTGTGGCTCTCAAGACAGAAAACCTGCTTACAACTGGTGCTCAATTGTGTTGTTTTAATGCACAAATAATATCGTACCTGCTGTGGTCAGTATTTTGAAAGACCTCAGCTTGGGGAACTATTTAATTCTCACTGAATTAAAACGCTAATGGCTAGTCCAAGCAGACCCAGGACCAAAGTGGATTAATGCCGTCTCTAATCGCAAACATTTTTATAACAGCTCCGGTGAACACTGATCATCTCCTGGCCATCACTTTTAGATAATGTTTGAGATAATATTTAAATGTTTAAATTTAGAGACAGCATTTACTCTTGCTTTCCTGTTTATAGTTTCTTACATTTTGTACAACTACTTCGCATCATACATATTTTTAACCACTCATATACCAAAACAATCAGCTCAGTCAGGAATCAGTGTCTCCTACTATTATACAAGGAGAACGCCCCACCCTGTCAACAGAACTGAGCGCCCTTCCTACCGAACCGTCGCCCCCTATCGACCACTACCGGCACTGATGTAGCGCTAAGCTAGCGATGCGCAATACAGATGTGCTAGCTAAAAAGAGCTACAGAGGTAGCGCTCCCTCACACTGTGGGAGAGTGTTGCATTACTTTTTCACAAAGATCTTTCATTGATGACTAGGCACTAGGCATGATGGGTGCATCACATCACCTGCCTCTCTTCTTACCCTGATGCACCCATCACTCTGGAACAGGGTAAATCTGGACTCATCAGACCACATGATCTTCTTCCATTGCTCCAGAGTCCAATCTTTATGCTCCCTAGCAAATTGAAGCATTTTTTCCAGTTAGCCTCACTGATTAGTGGTTTTGTTAAGGCTACACAGCTGTTCAATCCCAATTCCTTCAGTTCCCTTCACATTGTGCGTGTGGAAATCCTCTTACTGTCACTATTAAACACAGCCCTGAGTGGTACTGTTGTTTTTCTTCCATTTGATTTCACCAAACGTTTAAGTGATCGCCGATCACCATCATTCAGGATTTTTTTCCGGCCACATTTCTTCCTTGAAGATGATGGGTCCCCACTATTCTTCCAGTTTTTAATAATGCCTTGAACAGTTCTTAACCCAATTTTAGTAGTTTCTCCAACCTCCTTAGATGTTTCCTCTGCTTGATGCCAATGATGTGACCCTTCTCAAACAGACTGACATCTTTTCCACGACCACGCCATGTGTCTTTCGACATGGTTGTTTAAGAAATGAGAAGCAACTCATTGCACCAGTTGGGGTTAAATAACTTGTCAGCTGAAAGATGATCACCCATGCAGTAATTATCCAATAAGAGGCTCGTACCTATTTGCTTTGTTAAATCCAGGTGGCAACTTTTTGGGGGCCAGGCGGTGTATTTTAATTAAGATTTTCTGCAGAAATATATGGGATCATTTTTCAGTTGTTGCAAAAAACATTGCCCTCTATGAAATCATCTTTAGTGTACTGGCTCTGTTTTTAACTTCCTATAGACTTTTTCCATCTTTTAGCTACGTCCTTGCTCATTTTAGCTATTAGCTAAGGTTTTGCTAGTTTTAACTTTTGGCTACAGTCTAATAATGGTTGGCTTTTAGCTACAGTTTTGAGCAAATGATTTGTTTAAAAAAAACAACAATTGACAGAATAAAAAACTATTAGAAATGTATTTAAATTAGAAAAAACTCAGCTCAAAACCAAACATCATAAAAGAATGACAATTTAAAAAATATATACTTTTTCCCAACTGTTAACAGAACTTTCTCTTTTTGTCACTTGAAAGTTATTTTTGTTGAACTTTCTTCCACTTCACTGTACAGAAAACTGTAAGAACAATTCAGCTCGTCTGTTGCGTAGAAGGGAACAAGTCAGTTTCCCAAAATATCAAAGTAGTTTCAAGAAAAAGTGATTTGAAAAAGATGGTTCAAGTATTCAAGTCAGGTGACGAGTGAAGCATAGTCTAAATAAAGGGCAATATGATTTAACTTGTAAGGAAACAACCTTAAAACACCAAATTCACACCCTGTCTGCTCAGTCGGTGGAACGGACTTTGTCAAGTCCTCGTTAGCTGAAAATAATATAAGACCAAACGAGGTCAGTGGAGCACTGATAGCATGAGTGGGCATAAATATTCACACACGAGAACACAGCTCGTCATTCTGTGGCACAAAGCTGAGCCTGATTTTTTATATTCATATTGGGAAGCACCTGCGATGAACTGAGAGAGCCCAGTTCAGCCAACTGTTTCAAGCATCGACTCCACTGGGAGCCTCCTTCCTTTGAGGTCTGTCAAACCCAGAAAAGCGACTCGTACTACTTCCTCTGACTAATAAATCTCTGTTCCTTCTTACTGTCAGAAGACAAAACAAAAAGAATAGAAACTATAGACGAAGACAGAGAAGGAAAAGGAAACATGAAACAGTTAAGCAGCCCCTGCAGTAAGGAGAAATTGAACTAAAATAAGAATATAAATAATATTTACGCCATAGGTATATCCTAGGTATAGGTATATTTATATATATCTAATATATAAATGAGAATATTTAAGAAAAAATAAGTGTTTTACTTGCTCAGTTTTTAATCGAAACGCACAAAAAATGTATCCGTAAATGCAAAAAAATGCGTAAATATATTTTTTTACAACACAATTAACTGTTTCCACATTTAGAGAAGTAACAGGGTGAAATCTTTCCAAGAATAAAGTCAAAATATGCCAAATTGAGAGAAATGTTAAATCTTGTTCCATTTTTGGAGAGTCTTTGCAAAGCTGCATGCGTGGCTTGCAGCTGCAGAGTTGGTTGGATCAAGTTCACCAGCAAGAAACAAATAAAAGTATTCACAAAGGCTGCATACGGCTCTTTTTTATTTTGTTAGACTGCATTATAGGTGAGGACCATATGATCAAATTATTTACCAGTAAATTCAAATAAATTGATGCATACATTCCTCAAGTAAAACTAAAGTCAGAACCGCACTGGGCTGCGATTGTTAGGGACTCAAAATTGCAAGGAGGTGAATTATCAGTGGCAGTTTGATTTAATGCTGAATGATTGTGACCAAGTGACGAATTGTCTGCGTTTTGCATGGTCATTTTTTGAAAATCACAATTTATTTTTGCGTGTTCGGCCAATAAAACTGAAAATTTTAGGATGTTCGCATCACCCACATTGTACCCGAGTACAATCAGTGCAGTTACAACATGCAGTGACTCTCAGGACATCATTACCTGCAGCATCCCCTCAGTGCAGACTGAATTCGGCAAAAAGGTATTTTCTTACTCGGCTCCTGCGACCTGGAACACATTGCAACAAGAACTGAAGCTGTCCACCTTGATTTCTTTAAGCGGTTTCAAACATTTGATAATGTCAGTGGAAAAATTAAGGCAGATATGTTCTTGTTTTTAGCATTTCACCCTGTTTTATGGCAACCTGATTTACTGTTTTATACACTAATCTTATTTTAAATGCATTTTTTACTGTAGTTTATTGTTATTATAGTTATTGTCTGTACTTTATATGTTCAGTCTGGAACAGGTCCCTCTTGCAAATGAGTCCTTGTGGCTCAATGAGACTAGCCTGCATAAATAAAGGTTGAATGGGAAAAAAAATAACTGCCTTGGCTCACTTTAGCTCCACCATGGTAGCCTCATCTCCATCTCTACAGGAGACGACTTCTGAAAGTAAAATAGACAGTATTGGACCAGCTTAAATATTATTTATCCTCAGAAAAGTTAGACACAGACATTTGGGGATGTTGCTTTGATTTATTTATTTATTTTTAATAAAGGCAGATCTCAAGACAGAGAAACATACAGAGTATTCAAATTCGGAATTAAGCTCCTAAAATAAGTACTGGTATGTTGCGCAGTTTAAATATTGTTACCTGATAAAAGCAACAAAAATTAAAAAAATTAAATTCACCAAAATACAACTATAGCCCTCTGGACTACCAAAAAATAAATAACTGAGAAAGCTTTGAGATGCCCACGACGACTTTATACCAGTTTGAACGTGCTCAAAATGTAACCGATAAGACAGTGAGGCAAATGTTTCAAGATATCGTGGTTTTGTTGCAAGAGTTGCAGCACAGTGAGAAATTGACCTATGGAGCCACCAGCTTCCGCTCTGCAGCTGATAATCATGTGAATTGTTGTGTGACGATCAGATTTACATCACAGCTCAACTTTGCCTCCTGTTAAATCCACAAAAACAAATCTAACGGCATAATCTAAAGCATCATTTTAAAACGTGGTTTTATCAGCAAAGAGCAATATGAAACGCTCCGACTAGCAACTTGGACATACTTTGACTTTCATAAAAGTGTCGTCTTCAACACGGTCTGAAAACAGAAAGGGGTTAACTGGTATTAGCACGGTTATAATTTCCCACTTTGGATCCAAGCCTACAGCAGGAAGCAGATGTGGACAAACCTCATATAATCCAGGCATCTGGGACATGGGGTTGTTTTGTGTGAGCGTGCACGTATTTATTGCTTGTCTGCTCAGATAATCACAGTCTCCATCAAGAGTCAAGGTTCTGGATATTCACCTCAGTGTGATGCTACAAAACTAGCCATTCCTTTCAGCCGTGGACTTTCTGCACATCTGTTCAACATATTTGTGCTTTCATATCCATGTTGAAGTGTCAGCTGCCATCGACGACAACAAAAATGTTACGCAAAATCTCGACATTTCCTGTGTTGGAGTGTTCGCTCCTTATCTTGATCAATTAAGAGCTCAGATCATGTTGGAGGGTCAGCTCGTTTTCATCCTGCAAAGTCTCACAAACACGCACAGCTGCAGAGCGGAAACATCATGTTAGGTTTTTTTCTCGGCAACAGTCGTTTCAAGAGGCAAAAAAAGTCATGGAAAGGACAGTACAAGAACATCTAGGAAGGCCTGTTTCTTGTTGTAGTAACACGAGGCTGGCGGACAGTAGCTCCCCCCCAAACACACGCATTCTCAGAAGCAGCAGCCGAGCACTGAAGTGTACCCCTCTGCACACCCACACACAAAAACAAGCTCATAAAAGCAGAGACCAACAAACACAGCTGGAATCTCATTTTCTGATGGATAACAGACAAGACAACCAACACGGCAGATTTTAGCAGCTTTATGGTGTGTGTCTGTTGTAAAAGTTGTGAGCCACAACTTATTTTCTCAAAGTTATTTAATACTTACAGTAGTCCCTTGTTTATCGCGGGGGGTTACGTTCCATACACCGCAGCAATAAGTGAAAAACGGCAAAATAGAAACAATATATTTATTGTAGTATTTGGCTTTATAAACCCTTCCCACGCTTGCAAAGTTCTAAACTCTTAAACCTACGTGATTTAATATACCTGTGCGTACTGCACAGTAGATATTGCAAAACTTTATATGGGGACTAACCAGCCTTGGTCCGGTTCTGGTCGGCTCTCTGCAGCCCTTGAGCACCAAGACGCTTCTAGAGAGCCAGGTCTTTGGATAGCCCGCACAAAACCACACAATGATCGAGTCCAAATAATCCAGAGGGATCCGGATGAAAAAAGTCCTAGTGAGCTCCAGAGAAAACTCCAGACCTCCAAGCAGCGCTTCCATGCTCAAGAGGCCTCATGGGCCAGCAAGCAGCTCTCACATTGACAGATGAGGCTGGAAGTCCAGTTCTGGTCCAATTCCCGGTTGGTTCTGCACGGCTCTCTGCATCCACTGAGCGCCAAAGTCACTGTGAATAAGGACCAAACTTTTTTGGATCGGATCAAAACTTTTCCTTTGTTTCAGTAGAACGCAACGACCAGAAGCACTGTTGGCTTCTGGGTAATGTAGTCCTTTCGAATGGCACTACAGTGTGGGCTTTATGAGAGAAAACTACAAAATGGTGGCGCCTGTCCAAAGTATTTTTTTCGTCAACTTTTTACTGTATCCCGTACTGTCCCAATCATGTAAGTAATATTAAAGTTGACAATCGTGTGTCGTGTACACTTTTTTTTTTGGTCATTTATGATCTTATTTTGAAAATCCGCAAAAGAGTGAATCCGCAAAAGTAGAACCACAAAGTAGCGAGGGACTACTGTATTTTGAAATTTGATCCACTTGGATTTTTTAAAAAGTTGCGTAATATGTCCCGCATTTATTCGAGTAATGAGCTTTTATAATCATTCGCATCAATTCAGGATTAAATTATTTAATATTTGTGATTCTTCTTGTCATCATTTGGATAAAATTCTAAAACGCTGTTTGTTTCTACCAAAGTGGTTTCAGTGCTAAACTGGAGCTAGAGCTAGTTCATGTTTAAAAGTCCAAACTGGTGTAGCCGTTAAGTCTTCTCGACTAAAATAGAACCACAAACTTTAACCTTAGCAAGAAGTTAAATTGGAAAAACATGAGCTTCTCAACCAGTTTCAAAAGACTTCCATTGAGCTGGTTGAGTTCGAGATGCTTAAAGTGGTTTTGCAGCACGTTTGTTTTAAATGCTGGTGATATTACTAAAAATGGTGTGCACAAATTAGCAATACTGCCTATAAATACAGCTTAGCCTTTGCCGATCGAGATTTTAAAGATAATTCGTAAACACCAACAGTTTAAGATATAAACTACACAGGTTATTTTGAGATATGATTGCAGCGATTGCAAAAAAAACAAAAACTTGTTCTTCTGAACTACAATCCTTTACATAAATTCACACAAAGTGCAACACAAAGTTTAGAGATTTACTTGAATAGATGTTTAAAGTGACATTATGATGTGGTTCTGAGGTCTATATTGGGCTGTTTTGTTCACAGAACCAGGTTATAGGTAGAACTATTACAGGTCTTTTACTGGTACTGCTTTAGTGGATCTAAAATTTAAGACCACATCATGCTGGCATCATTCAAGCAGAAGACATGATTTCAACAGAAATAATGCAGTGATCCAAATCTTTTTTTTATTTTTTTTATCTTCAGACCAATTATCTACTCTTGTTCTTTCTACAACTTGGTGAAAGAGATGAACTGTCAAGTTTTCAAGAAAGCATAACACACACACACACACTGCTAGACACAAATGTGGGCTTTGCATTCTTGACCAAAAGTTTGTGGTTGTAGTAAAAGACCTAAAGAGTGAGCACCTCTTCACAAGCATGCACAACTTTAAAAATAAAAAATAAATAAATAAAAAGAAGGGGGAAGCCCCCTGGTAACACTAACGGTTCGTACACACAAACACATCACATCTCGCACACACACATTTGTTAGTGGTGCATTTCGTTGCCGTCACCTCCCCTCTGAGCTTTTTATGTCTACCAAACAGGGCACTTCAGAGAACTGTGTGTGTTTGCACTTTTTCGCTTTCTTTGATGTGATGCTTGGGAGTAATCAGCATGCAAAGGTGTGGCAAACACACACAAATACACACACAGGGGCTGAACTAAACCCCGTCTAGACTACAGTACCGAGCTGTAGTGAACCAGATGACCTCAAATATACCAGATGGACAGAGACTGTTATTTTCATTGATCTGAATAAGTCTGAACCATCTGATGAACTTTCTTTCTTGAATTAATCAAGCAGAAAAGACAATCCTCTATAATCATTACTGTCTTACAAATGTTTTGATAATCAAATTGTGTTAGTTCACTCAATGCTTTACAGGTTGAAAAGAACTACTAATTTTTATTTTACATAAACAGTAAGTAATGATTTTTGTTCCTCATTCAGAGAAGAAATCACCTGAATATGCCTTTCTTGATTTTCTGTCTGAAATGAGCAAGCTGTCGTAAGTATGTTAAAGGTTGGTTTTCGGTCAACTAAAATGTTTACCGAGAAAAATGTCATGTTTTACTATTTGAAAAGATTACAAAGTGTGAGACTCCACGAAGTCTGCTGTTGCTGCAATAATCTTTTCTGTATGTTGTAAACAATCCTTGACTTATGATAACATCTTACGTCACAAATCCACTCCTCTTTCTGGTCCTTCCACGAATCAGAAAGCTCTAAATTGAACAGGAAGTCGACCCAAATAAAATGTGGCAACTTCTCAGTTCATAGAGAAGAGAAGAATAGAGAAGAGAAGGAATAGAGAATTATGGATTCCAGAATTCCAAGAGAATGAGAGTTCTGAGAGATGTTGGAATGAGAACTGACAACAGGTCCGATAGTCCAACAGAATGAGCAGATTGAGAGTGCAGCCGGTTATGAAGAGTTTGGAGTTATGAAGAACCAGGGACGTTTGGGATTATAATTCTGTTTTGAGCTAATCAACGCACGACTTTCTGAAGGTTTGGTAGCTCTCGACGGAGACGCTGAAACGAGTCAGAAAGGAACTACATCCAACGCTGATTCATCGTCAACAGGTAGATGGTTCTATTTTGACCAAGTGTACCGTGAGAAGCTGAGGATCTGACGAAGCGTGCAATTTCTGGTTAAACAGATTAAACTTCCCTCACACAGTTCTCTGTAAGATAATCTCCTTTCACTCTAAAACCCACCTCTCTCTCATAAATCAGTACAGATATTTTAGAAATATCTTAAGCAAAGTCCTCAAATCACCGCCGAGTGATTTGAAGTTCATTTTCTGTGAAACTGTCTGTTATTGTTTTCATATTTTGCCAAATTAATGTAAATGTTTGATGTTAAACTTTGATTCTGAAAATAAATGATTCCATTCATTTGATGGGTCAAAGATAAATAACGTCTCTTGTTTACATTTCTGTTAAATTCAATGCACGACATTTACAGTCAGAAAAATGAAGAACTCGTGAAAAGTATGCATAAATATAAATCCATATATTTGTCATACAACAAGTGACACGTACCTCACGCGTCTCACTACAGAGCCAAAACGCAGGTACAACTGTGTTTATGCAGGTAAGATATTATTAAAGCTGGTGCGATGACAACAGCGAGGTAAAAGCTCGCACATATCAGTGTTTCTTTCAGTTTCCGGCTGTACGACTGGTTTCCTGTCTTCGCCCCCAGCTCCTTTCACACCTCATCTCAAAGTATCGGATGTCTCACCTACTGACAACTTTTAATAGATTCACACAAGCCTGGAATGTTTGCAGAAATGTGACTTCACTAATGAATTTATGATGTGTATATGTATATATACATATATATATGCATATAGAGGAAAAGGCTCCCCTCAGGGATGTGTGCTGAGCCCTCTCCTGTTCACTCTGCTCTTTGAGCACCTACCCATCCAGGCTGTCACATTGTAAAGTTTGCAGATGATACAGAGGTGGTGGGATGCATCACAAACAACGAAGAGTCCAGCTACAGGCAGGAAGTGGAACACCTGGAGAGCTGGTGTAAAGAGAATAACCTTCACATCAACGTGAAGAAGACAAAGGAGATGATCGTGGACTTACGAAGGAACAAACACCTACACCCCCACATAAGAGGATCTGCGGTGGAAGTGGTCTCCAGCTACAAGTACTTGGGTGTACACATGAATGACAACCTCAGCTGGAGCAACAACACCACCAGCCTGATCAAGAAATCTCATCAGAGACTCTACTTCCTCAGGCGGCTGATACGAGCTGGTCTGGGAAGCTCAGTCCTCACCTCCTTCTACAGGTGTGCAGTGGAGAGCATCCTGTGCTCCAGCATCAACATGTGGCATGGAGGCTGCACAGCTGCAGAAAGAAAAGCTTTGCAGAGAGTGGTGAAGGCTGCACAGAAGACTGTTGGAATCGGTCTCCCCACCATCACAGACATCTACACCTCCAGATGCAGGAAGAGAGCCACCTGCATCATGAAGGACCCCACTCACCCAGCACACACTTTTTGCCCCGCTCCCCTCAGGAAAGGAGTTAAAAGGAGCATTAAGTGTAGAACCACTAGACTGAGGAACAGCTTCTACCCTGAGGCTGTTAGACTCATGAATATCTAACCAGGATAATCACTGTGAAAAAAATCACATCATGTTGCTGCTGATCTGTTTCATGCTCATCTGCTCACACAGACTCATGCTCATGTTCGTGCTGCTGTTCAACGTATTGTTTTGATGCTAGTAGTGTTTAGTGTATATTAAGTTGATGTTTTTCTTGGTTCATAACTTAGATCTTATTACTCTTTTTCTTTTACATTTTATTGTTGGATGCAACTAGGGATGCACCAATCCACTTTTTAAACTTCCGATCCGATCCGGATACCTAAATCTAAGTATCGGCCAATACCGATCCAGTTCCGATATCATGATCATCATTGATTTTATATGAGGCTGTAATAATCTCCTCTCAAGTACAATTTGTACAAATATATGCATGCATGTCCAAAAAGACAACTTGAGGTAAGTTTTATTAATGTTGGATAAGTTTTAAAGTTAGAATTAAATTCTGCTAACACAAAACATGTTTCTTTTTATTCCTATCTTTAAAGTGGATATTAAAGTGATTATATTAAGTGATTGTTTAAAGTGTTTTATAGTTTTTAAATAAGGGGCAGATAAGAATTTTTTTCTTCTTTCTGCACTCTTTTCATTCAATAATTTCTTTTTGATGATTTTTTTTTTAATTTTGTTTCTTTTAAATGAATGCATACATGAATTAAATAAAATAAAATGTTAAAAGGCTTCAAGCATCTGCTAAGTTCATGGCATAAACCAACAGACATGTTCCTGTTTTTAGTATTTTACATCACTTTATAATGTAGCTGTTTTTGTTTCATTTTTTTTAATATATATATAATTTTCAAATCACATGTTTTTTATGATCGTCTACTGTTGTACTGATAAATATCTCCTGGAGGGTAAACTGTATCTTGACTGCAAGTATCAAGCTGTGAAATCCTTCGTTTTCTACAACTGAAGGTTGGTCATTAATTATGAAGTTTAGCAACTTCTCTGTAAACATTCGAGCTCCTTGGTTTTAGCGACGTCTTCTTCTTGTTCAATCCGAAACAGGCAGCCTGATTTGGGGCAGCCACACTCAGTCTGTCCCTCCTCAGAGACGGGCAGATTTAGCGGGGCAGATTGGAAGCGGCTGGCCGGGGTCAAGTCACCCGTTTTGGGTTGAGCAAAGAGCAGCGCCCCGCTGAAGCCACGGAGCTCGAATGTCCAACGTAAAAAATAACTTTACCGCGGTTTAATGTGGGGCTATGGCTCTGTAGTCATTGCACGTTGCTGTCTTGCTTTGTGTGTTTCTAGTGTAAAGTACTTCCACACAGCGGACATGTTTCGATGAAAAGTTGGTTAGCCGTTAGCCACAGTGCTGCTAACTCAGCCCTCACATTGTAGCTGGCTGCAAACTATGAACTGGATTTCCTGAATGTGAGGCGGGTCTTATTAATCTGGGCTCATGAGACACGCCTCCGTTCAGAAAATCCATTCCGTAGTTTGAAGCCAACATGCATCATGGATAGGAAATATCGGCAGGTTGGATCGGAAAAATCTGATACGTAAATTATGCTGGTATCGGAGGCCGATACCGATACTGGATCAGCCCCATCCCTATATGTAACTGGGACCTTGCGTACACAATCTCATTCCACCACATGTACCACACAAGATGCGAATGACAAATCTCTCTGAATATACGTACAGTATACTACTGACAGCATGTATAAATGTCTTAATCTTCTTCTATCGCTTATCTGTAGTCAGGTCTGGGAGGCAACAGGTTCAGGAGAGGAACCTGGAACACTTTTCAGTCCGTTCTGGGGGACCCGAGGCGTTCCCAGGCCAGAGAAGATACATAATCCTTCAAGCATTATCTGGTTCTTCCTTGGGACATCCTACTAGTGGGACGTGCCCAGACAACCTAAAGGGAGGCATCCAGGAGGCATTTTAGTCAGATGACTGAACCACCTCAACTGACTCCTTCTGATGCAGAGGAGCAGCCGCTCTACTCCGAGCTCCCTCCTGGATGACGGAGCTCCTCACCCTATCTCTAAGGCTGAGCGGCAGCCACCATGCAAAGGAAGCTCATTTTGGCTGCTTGTATGCGGGACATCGTTCTTTCGGTCATGATCCAAACTTCATGACAATAGGTGAGGGTTGGAATGAAGACAGACCGGTAAATCGAGTGCTTTGCCTTTTGACACTTTCTTCACCATGACAGACCGAAGCAATGCCCTCATTACCGAGGACGAGTCGAGTCCCCAATCCGTCGATCCATCTCCCGGTCCATCCTACCATTACTCATGAAAAAAAAATGCCCAGATGCTTGAACTCCTCCACCAGAGGCATCATGTTTAAATTTATAAATATAAATAAACTTAACTAGAGAAAATCTATGCTTTCTCAAATTAAACACGTTTAAGCAAAAAAGTTTTTTTGGTCAAACATTAAAAACAATGTTATGCACGATGTCATGAGACACTGCAAGATGCCATGCTGTGTGTGTGCTGTGAATGACTTTCAGCTACAACCATGTAAAATTTGAGCTCAATTACTGTAAAACTGACCAGGTAAGACATTTTAGTATCACGTAGGCTAGTTGGCTGTGCTAGCCAACTTTAACTGGATTGACTCCAAAAGTTAAACAGTTGTAGACGTGCATCCAATGATTAATTCCTAAACGGCCTCAGGTAAACAACTTGATTTCATACTCTCCCATTTAACAATAAAACAAACTTGAAACTCTATACTTTAAATTGCACATTTTTAAAGTCTGTGTTACACTAATTTCTGATTTTGTAAGTTTTCCTACAGAATTATTTAAACCTCACAACTTGCAAGTTTAGCATCCTACCTAAAACATTTTTAACCAGCTGGATAGTCACCTAAAGATTTCCATGTTTCAAGCAAATTTGATTAAGAGTTTCATCTTCAATCCTCTTCTCGGAAAGTATTCATGCTCTTGCTTTTTTAAGTGTGCTTTAAAAAAGCTCGCTCTCTCTTACATAAGTGCACTAATGGCTGGTTTGAAAGCTGTAGGTTGACTGAGCCAGTTGATAACCACTCTAGTGAAACGAGAAAGATTACCATTGTTTGGTTTTGTGGACCATATTTGAAGAACCATAGTCATGGAACTCAACTGTGAAGATTCTTCCTTTTATGTCCTGATGCATGCTCAATAATCCAAGTAAATAAATCTAACAAGGACAAGTCAGGTCCTCTGGACAGATTCTTCTTTGTTGAAACGTTTTGTCTTAGACATTTTAAAAGAAACATTTTACCAAAGAAGAATCCATTCAAAGGACCTGACTTAACCTTGTTAAATTGTCCTTTTTACTTGATCACTCTATTATAACACCAAGTACAGTAATATGCAGCTGTAACATCTTGTGTCAAAGTAAATTTTATGTAAGATGGCTTAACTATTGATAAAATATATGCCGTTTGCCTAAACAATGTACTAGACATTGCATGGTTTGCTTTCCTAATGACCAATACATTTACTACATTATTACTGCACACTTTATGCTATTTTAACCATTCACATCAAAATGGTCAGCTTGATTGAGAATAGTGAGCTATGACTTTTAGTATTTGTAACTGCATTATTTACCTTTATTTACAAATTTCTGCCCCACCATAGAAATCCATTATAATCTCTTTGGTTCCTTCAAAACCATTGTTCTTTGAAACCTTCTTCAGCGTACTTCCCATATTTTTTTTTATTCTAATGCTACTTCCAGCTTTTAGCTACTACCTTGCTAATTTTAATTTCAAGCTGCAATTAAGCCAATTTTTGTTTTTTTAGCAGCAATTTTAAAAACAGCTTTATTTCAATCAATTTTACAGATGCTGAAATATAATTTGACGTGGTAGTGGATGAGACTTATACCCAACACACACATGAAATTGCTTGAGGTCTATCTAGGCTTTAACTGTCATTTCTCAACATGAGCAAAATCTTAATCTTGCGATAAGATTAGACATGACAAAATAACTCAAAAACACAAATGTACAACCCAGATTTGGATGGTAGATGGGGGTAAGATAAAAATCTATCCTGCCCATGAAACTGCTGAAAAAGACCACTGAGTAATGCGTATAATCTCTGACTGCTTGCCCTTCCAGAGCCTGTAATTATCCCTATAAAACACATTCTATATATAAACAACAATAGACAGTTAAAGTGGGAGTTATGTCAGGGAGTACTGGTGACTCACTGCACAAAGAAGTACACCCATGTGCCATTAACAGTTAGCGTGAGTTTGACTTCAGCAAAACGAGACCTTCACACAAGGCTTGGCATCAGTGAAACAGACTGGCAGCAGCCGGCTAAAACACAAAGTCTCTTCCATGAAGGGAATGGCTGGTAAATATCTACTGTAATTGGTATGCAGCTACACAGGGCAGGACACGGTTTTTTGTTTGTTTGATTGTTTTTATTCCAGGCTGGTCCGTTAGCTAAAATGCTTTTCAACGTGACTGGAACAAAAGTGGCTTGAATCTCCATTTAGTAAAACTCTAAAAATTAAAAAATTTAAAAAAATACTAGGATTAAGAAACTGTCAGTATCAACATAAGGGAAGTGTTCCCACAATAACGATCTTCATTAGAAATGTTTGGAGGTCCAGTGAAATAAAACTGGCCTAAAACAATAATGCTCAGCTGCTAACCCATGCCTCATTATCTAAATATGAATAATTGGCTGAGTCATAGTAATTTTTAGTAGGGATGCACGATATTATCGGCATGGTATCAGCATAAGCCGAAGTTAGCGTTTAAGTTAAATATCGGACATCTGCAATTCCGTCAAAATAACTCACCGATATAAAAGACGCTGTTTTTGCATGACAACCCAGTGATAAGGATGCCTGTTGCACGCGCCTACCTGATCTGATCATGGCGGCGAGGAAGAAGTCAAAATGTCAGCGTTGTGGAAGTTCTTTTTATTGTTGAGGATGTCGGATTTCGAATACTTTTGGACTACGTTGAGCCTCGCTACATCGTCCCCAGTCAGCCATCTTTTTCCGACCAACGTAGCCTTACCCGAGTTACAAGCCGTCATTGAGAAGCTAATAGCCGATAGCACTTGAGTGAGTTTTACCACAGACATTTGGATGTCGTGTTATCCCCGTTAGCATGATTAGTCTTACGGCACAATGGACAGACAAAAACTTTGAACTTAAAAAGTCTGTCCTTCATGTACAAGAGTGCAGAGGATCCCACACTGCAGCCAGGAACCTGGAACAAGCCTCCACAAGTGAGACAGCATCGCAGGTGACTAATGCTAATAAATAACATTTACTTTTCATTTAATATAAGTTAAAGTACTATGCATATGGCGGTTATGCAATTTTTGTAGCCAATAAGCCTAAATAAGAGGGCTATGTTCTGACAAAGGAAAGTATATTAAAAATATCGGTATCTGCCAAAAATCCAATATCGTGCATCCCTAATTTTTAGTGCAGGCTAAGGTCATTTAGCTGTGCAGCCATCTTGAATCGTGTTAGACTCCAAAAGTAAATTAGCTGATGTACATCTAAATTGTTTCTTTCTGAAAGTTTGATTAAAATTTACCCAGTGGTTCAAGAGATAATTTACTAACAAACACGGGTAACTGTTAGGCTTAGACTATGTGTAGGGTGATGCTCAGCTACTACCACACCAAATTGGAGTTCAACAACATCAACAATGACCGAGTCTTAACTAATCTTGAGTTTGCTATGGTTGCTTAGCTATGGCAGTAAATACTTTCTGAGAGTTTCAATCAGATGCATCCACTCATTTATGAGATGTCTTTTGTCAACTGAGCAAAAACAGTCGCTTCGCCTTCAAGGTCATCCAATAGAGTCCTGCGAAAAGCCAAAGAGATGACATGTGACAACCTAAAACCAAGATTTAACATCACACAAGTTTGCTTCATTGTGCGACATACGAGGACCGTGTTTGGAGGCAGCTTGACAAGGTGTGGATGTGTGTAAAAGTATAAATATGAAGTATGTTGATGCTAAAAGAAGAAGTTATTTATCCGGTGAGCTAGTTTCTATGATAAATTTCAGCTCAGGACAAACTAGCAGCAAATAAAAAATGAACAACAGAAGGAAATACACTATAAAACAAACTAATAAGTCAAACAATTGTGATGTAAAAATGTGTTTAATACGGGCATATGATTGTCACTGTTTTATGTCAATAAGGCACAATTCAATTATTTCACTTGCATCCACTTACTAGTAGCTTTTCCCAGTGCCCATTAAAGGACCCACTGGATTTCTGAAACTAACACAAAAAAGATTAACATATAAGCACAATAGTCTTAAACCTAAAGTGCACAAAGTGCGCCAAAGAGTTGATAAAGTTCCACTTTTAAAGCCAGAACAAAATGTTATGAAATATGCCAAGAAAGAATGTTGCAAGCTCCAGCAAGCAGCTTGCATGAAGCAGTGAAGGAAGGAGTGTGTGATTGTTTGCAAGTGTAGGCAAAATACCAGAAATTAAAGTGATCAGAAAGGGTATAAAACTCTGCAGGCAATTTTGATTCAACACATCAGAACAAACTGAACAATGCCCCGAAACAAAAACATCCTAATTTGGTTTGTCTTAAAGGAATCTCTGCCTCCAGTAGCCATCAGTCCCACACCATAGGCGCAAAATGACAATGTTTTTATCTGTGTGTGTTCAAATGTGTATAAAATTAGCAAAACACCTCACAGTGTGGATAGATTTGATTGAAACTCCCACAAAAAAGAAAAAAACGGGTGTGCATCTACACACATGAAAATGAAAACTGCCAGTTTTACATATATTGACCTAAACTTTGGTGTGGTAGTGGCCAAGGGTCATCGTAACACATACTTCAAGAGCTGCACAATAACTTTGCTTAAAACTTTGGCAATAACTGCTGGTGTCAACCCTGTTTGTTAGCAAAATATCTCATGAACAACTCGACAGATTTTAACGAAGCTCGTAAAGTAAATTAATGTAAACAAAATAAATGAAATGTCTTATATTTTACCATATTTCCAAACATGGGCATCAAAACCACTGCGCGAAAGTGGCTACTTCGTGACACACAAATGTTTTTTTTTATGGAATTAGCATTCATGTTGAGGCTATGTCAGCTATTTCACAAGCCTGGGAGTGGAAGAGGTTCAATTTGAAGAACGGAATTGCAACATCCATAGATGAACTGTGCTGTATGTGGTCATCACAAGTCTAACAAAATGTGGTTTTGAAATTACTTCAAAAGAACTCTATTATATTAAAAGACATCACTATTTGGTTGCTTCATACAACACAGGTACTAGGTTATAACCAGGACATGCTTCAACTGATCATGTTTTCAGATTAAATGTACTCACTGCAAAATATTATCCAGAAGTTTATAAAATGGTGCAGTTTACGAGAGTTTAATCCAATTGTTTTCTAAATGTACTGGCATGCAATTCTGGAATGTGGGTATGCACTCAATGTAAACAAAGCTATTTTACTTGCACACTTGGCTCAACATATCTGAACTTGTTTAAACGTACAAATACATTCAAATTATTGGACTTCTCAATCCCAAATTCATCTTGTGTGGATGTAGCTATTGTTTTAAGTCACTTTGGCTGTTTCCATACGTAAACAAATGCACATGGTAGCTGGCAAATGTCATGCAAATTTTTAATTTAAGGAAACATTAACGTTCAATGAGAAGAAAAAATGGTGTTGAATGTGTTTCATTTTTTTCCCACTGTTTTTATGACACAGCAACAAGCTTGAGTTCACATTGCTTAGATTTAAGCTAACTGTAATTCTAAATGGGATTATTTTGCATCACAGGGAGTCTTTTGGTTTTACTCCCATCTAGTTGGATATTTTATTTTTTTTTAATTTTGGCTTTTAATCCATTCACAAAAACAAAACAGTGAGCAGACATTGAACCAATAAGAGCTCAGTTTAGTGGCTCCTGACAATGATGAAGCCTTGCACTGTCAGACAATAACACACCACTTTAGCTTGTTAGCTTAGCTGCTCCAGAAACACCTACCGGTACTTGAAAAATATAAAACCCAATCCTGGGGTTGGTAATTAGCTGATTGAGTTTTGTCTTGCTGTTTGCTTTTATTTAATTTTAATTAAGACAAGCCGGTTTGGGAGACAATGCAAGGCCGCCATAAAAGAAATCTGGAAATGGGAGGAAGAGGAAGAGAGGGCAGTGTGGCCGCCCCTGCCTCACCTCCTGGGGGATACCAGGAGACGGGAAAGGGGGGTGGGATATGGAGGGTCAGTACGTTCTGTGAAAAATAAGAATGTCTAGTTGGGATTTTAAAATGTTATTAGATAAATGTGACCTACCATAAAGTCGCTGCCGAAGTTGTCCTCTCCCCTCTTCTCGTCTCCTTCGCTCATGGCCTTTACCCTTTGGATAAACTTTCTCAGGATGCCGGCTTGGTCCATTTTTCTTCTGCCCTCCTAAAACGCTGCTTTTTGCTCAAGAAAATAAAACCCGACCCCCAAACTAACAAGGAGACAGTTTTAAAAAAACTAAACGGGACGAAAAAGGGAGGGATAAATAAGGAATAAATAGGCTTCACGGGTCCTCCCAGAGAGACATCGTCGGTCCACAACACATTTTTCTTTTTATTATCGCCCCATGTTGTTCCTGCCTTTCCTCCTTTCTTCTGGACTGTTTTCACAGCGACAGTCCCAAAGAAAAGGAGTAACCGCCGGCTCGTCAGCTCCCCGGTCAAGTTTACGACAGCGACGTAATACTCTCAACACTCGGCTTTGTTGAAATAATAAAAAATAAAGAAATAAATATCACAAACTGAAAAAAAAAAAAGCCCGGTCAGTCTGTCTACCCCTCCCTGTCTACCTCGATTGCCACATTCACACTACTGCTCGTTATTCGCTACTGGGGAACATCCGGACAGGGCAAAGCCAACTGACAAAGTCCCGCCTCTTCCAGGATAAGCCCTTCTCTGATTGGTCAAAAGAGAACAAACTGTGGTAGTCTATTAGCTGAAGCGGATGTCGCTCTTCCTAATAGCCACATGTGATTGGACAAAGCAGTCGGCAGGTTACATGACTGCATGTGGTACAATATCATACCGTAAAATGAAATAAATAAATAAATAAATAGAAAATAAAGCTGAATTTTATGTGTAATTTAATGAATTCATAATTTTAATTTAAGTTTTTATTTTGTAGTATGATTCAGCTATAAAGCTACAGCTAAATATGAGGCTAGCCTGTATAAATAAAGGTTGAATGAATGAAAAATAAAGCTAGGTTGGTTTTTCTCATGCATTAAGCAGCAATTCCAATTTTATTTTTTTTTTTGCAAAAACTGCAGTGTGACTATCCTAATTAATGCATGCTCAAATTGCAGTGTGCTGAGTGTTAAGTGGCGTTGCAGAATAAATTAACTAAATTGTCAAGTAGGCCAGAACTTAAAATCAGCAAAACTGTTCCTTAAAGTTTAACTGAACAAAACAGTAGGTAAAAGCAACAATTAGCAAAAACTGTTACTAAAGATTAGCAAAACAGTAGCTGAAAGCTAAAACAAGCAAAACAATAGTCAAAAGTTACAGTTAACAAAACTGTAGTCAAAAACTCAAATATGCACTGTCGTCTAAAGATAAAATTAGCAAACCCATAGCTAAAAGCTACTGAAAAATAAAACTGTAGCTAAAAGTTACAATTTGCAAAGTCATAGCTAAAAGCAAAATGTAGCAAAACTAGCTAAAATAGCAACATTAGCACAAATAGCTGCAAGCTAAATATTAAAAATGTAGCTATAAGCTTGCAAAATGTAGCTATAACTAGCAAAGCTGTAGCTAAAAGGAGCAAAAAAATAAAAGACAAAAAGTACAATGAAGTACTGTAGATTAACAAAACCAATGTTTTTGGAGAGATAAAATAGACTGGAAAATGTTGTTAATAAAGGTAAATAATTCAAAATTATAAGAGTAAAACTCAAATTATTTTCTAGTTTTTTTTTCTCTGTTTATGCACAGACACTCCACACACACACACACACACACACACACACACACACACACACACACACAGAGACACACACTACCAACACATTTCTGTGTGTGTGATTCTGATTAAATTTATTTTAGCATAACTGTAGATACTGTATGTATACAAGTATGCAAATCTCTTATATTTGTGTAGCACTGAAACCCCAAATCATATCCTTGAATATGCAAATGCCCATGGCAGTAAAACAGATTCTGATTCTGTGTACGGTTATGTATGATGATGTATGATGATGTATGATCACTGCACACCTCCTTGTACAGGTGTGCAGTGGAGAGCATCCTGTGTTCCAGCATCAGCGTGTGGCATGGAGGCTACACAGCTGCAGAAAGAAAAGATCTGCAGAGAGTGGTGAAGGCTGCACAGAAGTCTGTTGGAGTCAGCCTCCCCACCATCACAGACATCTACACTTCCAGATGCAGGAAGAGGACCCCACTCACCCAGCACACACTTTTTGACCTGCTTCCCTCGGGCAGGAGGTTAAAGAGCATTAAGTGTAGAACTACTAGAGAAATAGCTTCTACCCTATCTATCTGTCTATCTAAATGACAGTAGACACTGTAAACCAGAAAAAAAAATGAAAGCAGCATTAACACAATTGGGGTGCGTCAGTGCTTATGCATTGACACGTTTTATTATGATGGTAACTGTCCCAGTTTTAGTTGAACCACTGTACAAAATGTAACAGCTTTTAACTAATAAAAGTGTGTTCCAGTAGCAACAGAAGGTTTATCATATCTGTATGTTTCATGCTCATATTTGGAGTTGTCAATTTGAAAATCCAGATTTAAATTAGATTATCACTCATAAAAACAAGGACAATGGTGTTCCCCATAAAGCTGTTAGGAGATGAGGATTCAATAGACTCCCATGCCTGATCAACTGTTCTCCAATAAACAAACACGCAGAGAGAAAGGGAATTAAGCGACTTTGTTTTCCTTTAGTTCTACCAGCGACAGCAAACAAACCCATCTATTCACTGTAGAGCAAGATGGAGAAGAGACGCTGCTGCTGTGCCAGCAAGCTTTTCCTCACACAAGCTGCCTTTTGTTGTTCTTGCCTTTAAACTCATTTGGTTGTTATATCAGGACACATTCAATGTTTTCTTTGCTGCGATTCTTCCCTCGGCCTCTCGGTTTCTACTCTGATCTCGTTAAGAGAGAGTCTTCGGTCATGCTGTGGAGAGAAATTAATTTTTCCTCTCCTTTTTTTCCTATCAACACATGAACCTAACTGGCCTCAGTGGGGTGCTGAAAGGGTTTTATAGTTGTCTGTGTGTGTACCAGACCCATAGCGTGCCTTTTTATCTTTTACATTTGATCCTAATTTGCAGAATTTCACGAAACAAGCAGCAAAATGGAAAATAAGTGTAAAACTAAAACAGAATGAGCAACAAATATGTGTGTCAAGTGTAATTTGTGACGATGAATGTATGCTTTGATGAAGCACACTCTGGTTACTCTGTATTGTGAATGACCCTGACCTTTGACCTCCGTGTAGGAAAAGAAGGCCCAACAGGGATCAGTTACATATCGTAACTTTAATTGCTTTGTTTCCCTTTCACCACAGCCATTTAACCCCCCGTCCTCTCTTCGCCCTCTTTTTATCCGTTTGTCTACTTTCCTTCCTCCTCCTTTAATTCCCTCCTTTTTTTTCCTCTCATTCTCCTCCTCTGTTTCTGGAATGTGCCGTTCAGAAGCAGCTGAGCGAAGGAATGTTGCTGTAACAAGCCCATGCACAACCCTGAAGCAGGGAGGCTCCTCGTGTTTGACTCTCCTCCTTGCCGTAGCATAAACTCCCTCGCTCCACTCTTATATTGTTTTTTTCACGTGTGCCTGCTGCAGAGCATGAAGATGCATGTTGGTGAGCTGGTCTATGCACAGAACGTGAGTCTACCTGCTGTAGTAACAAAGCAGAGTGAAAAAAGTTTTCCTCGAGGGTGCAGGGATGACTCATTGGAAGGTTGCACAGTATCAACGTGCTCCTCCCATTATTAGGCGCTACAATTGATGGCAGTGAGGCCATTGTTCTAGTGGAGGATATAGCGTAATCAGCCTAAACTGTCTGACTCGCTGCTAGCTCCAAAAACATGGTGTTTTGCAAATGTGATAGAAGCTAATCAAGTGTCTTGATGAAATCCAACAGGTTGCCATTTAGTTACAAATGTGACCTAGTTACCAGTTAACTAAGACCTGGCAGGTGTAATTTTAGTCTATTTTTTATGATTTGTGTCTGCAGTCCTATCTCACAGGTCAGAGGATAGGTCTTTTTGTGTCTTGGTGTGGCTTTTGCTTTGAATTTAACGTCTAGCAAAACATGCATTGTGCCGATAGTCTTAATGTTCTGGCTTAATGCTTTTCAGTGGATTCACATGGACTCCCATTAAGAAGCATCTCAGGGATGACTGATAAAAGTGGCATACCTTTTTAATATGTACCTACGATATGAACTCAGCCTTCCAGGTCTGAAAAATGAGGCCAATTTTTTTAAAAGTTGCATTATTACCAATAGCCAGCAGGTGGAGACATCGCGCAACAAATTACTTTATGCTATCAGTCAGCGAGGAAATCTACACAACACACCAGTGAACAGAACCAGGAGAAGAAGAGACGGAAAAACATTGTCATACCTTATGTGGCTGGAGTATATGAGAAACTCAAAAGGATTTTCTCCATCACAACATCCCAGTACATTTCAAACCCAACAGGGCTCTCAGACAGAGGCAGGTCCACCCTAAGGACAAAACACCCAAACACAAACAGTAGTGTGGTGTATGCAGTCCAGTGCAGCGAGGACTGTCCAGATCTCCACATTGGAGAAACCAAACAGCCTCTTCACAGACGCATGGCTCAGCACAGGAGAGCCACCTCTTCAGGACAAGACTCAGCAGTTCACCTACACCTCAGGGATAAGGGACACTCCTTTGAGGACCAGAATGTCCATGTTTTGGACCAAGAGGACAGATGGTTTGAGAGGGGAGTGAAGGAAGCCATCTATGTAAAAAGAGAGAAACCATCTTTAAACAGAGGTGGAGGTCACTTTCTTCATATAACAGTGGTCTGAAAAACTCTTGCAATAGACAGGAGTCTAATATTTTGTGCGAGTCCAGCTCAGATTTACTGCTCGCTCTGAACGTCGTTTCATTAGATGAAAATTGATGAAAACCTAAAAAGTCCACTGCCTCAGTATCAAAACAATGCATTTGCAAAACGTTATTGTTTAATGTTTTTAAATTTGCTCACATTAATCACTGCACAAGTTACCCCAAAACAGCACAGACTCAATGTGGTTCCTCTATTGAGTGATTGCACCATTCACACAAGTTTATTTAATATATTTTATAAGTACTTTTAGCTGTTTTTAATAATCTTGTGCTACTTTTAGTTTTCAGTTATTCTGTTGCTTTTAGCTAACCACTTTTAGTTACGAGCTAGCCTTTGATTCGTTAAGCCGTTTGATAACAATTAGTTAGCATTTGCTACATTTTAGCACACAGCTAGCCTTTTGCTACATTTTAGCATTTAGCTACTTCTGCTTCTTTTAGCTTTAACAATTTAGCTTCAGCTTTTTTGGCAAAACTCAGCAAATTCATTCAGCACTTAGCATTCCTGCTACATTTAGGCAGAAAATGTAATTTCTCTAGTTTTATTTTAAGGAGGCACTTGATTTTATTTATTTATAAGTACAAAATAACATCTATCAAAGTTAAATACAACAATTTCAGCGTGTTTGTCAGGCTTAGAGCAGTTTATGTGGTTTCATCTTTTCACTATGCACAGGCATTGATGTGTATCAAGTTTTATCATCTGTGATCTCTTCAAAAACAAAACCCAGGAGATGTTCAGCTAAATGTGAATTAACCAGTAACTTTTTTTTTCAGTCTTTTAAACCTTTTTTTTTTTTTAACCTTCAGTCTTTTTTATGAGGAATGGTGGCGCAGAGGTTAGAGAAGATGGGCCTGTGTTCGGAAATTCACTGGGTCAACTCCCGGTACCTTTAACATCAAAATGTGGGTGGAAAAGGTGAAACACCCACACCTGCCTCCACCCTCATTTGCCCCACTCTGGGCCCTTGAGCAAGGCTCTCAGCCCACACTATTTGCTCCCAAAAACAGGTCTCTCTTGAAAATGAGTACTCGTGACTCAATGAGACTACCTGTATAAATAAAGGGTTAATGAAAAAAAAAAAAAAAACAGTGTTCCCAACCCTGGTCCTTGAGGAACACCATCCTGCATGTTTTAGTTGTTTCCCTGCTCCAACACACCTGATTCTGTGATTTATTTACTTCCTCATGTTCTGAAAAAGCCTGTTAATCACCCATTAATTAAAATCAGGTAAGTCAGAGCAGAGAAACAATTAAAACATGCAGGATGGTGTTCCTCAAGGAGCAGGGTTTGGAACCCCTGTTTCAGTAGGTTAAAAATGAAATTCTTCCTTTAATTCTGCAGTAATATGTAAGTCAACAGTTGTAATTTAACTGTGGGTGAAACATGTTAGTGCAAGAGAAACAAAAGCAAGAATACTCTCTAAAACAGCTTATCTGTAAATCGCTGCATCACTTTGCAGTAAAAAGTCTCTGAAACATCCACACCCTGAGATCTGTGCGGTTTTCTGCATTCAGAATGACGGGCCATGACCCCAGGAACATTATAAAAATATCCTGTCTGCATGGGACACTTACATGAAACCACATCCTCCATTCACGTTGACTGCTGGCATGTGTGTGTGGATGTGGAAATTATGAGTTAGTCTCAACACATAGGCATGATACCATAAGCTGCAAACACAATGATGTCCTCTAAAGCTGCTGGAGTTATAATACATTAAAATAAATGTTAACCTGTTAACAACTCAGTGCTGATAAAGGTCCTAAGAAAGACAGATCAAATGAAAATGGGTCCTATCTGGGTTAACTTGAATGAAACTGGATTATTTAATCTGGAGTATAGTTTATTTGAGTGTAAGGTGTGTGTTGTGTGAGTGATGTGGTTTTGTCCTCGAGTGTGCTCTTGAATGCAGCAACACGCTCAGAGTGGAATATCCTTAAGCAGCTAGCAGCCAGCCTGTCTCTAGTTACACACACACACACACACACACACACACACACACACACACACACACACACACCTGTGTTACTTCAGACGTTACATTGACACCCAATAATAAATACAAATGTGAGTATGGTTCATGGTGAGCACTTACACTTAACAACTCCTTTATGGGTAATTTGTTCCCAAGAGGCAGTCATTCATTCACACAACCTGACACACACACACACACACACACACACGCACACGCACACACACACGCACACGCACACGCGCTGACGAGCAGCCAGGCACCAGTGATTGGGCGCTCTGTCAGTGTAATTACTGTTTTAACTTTTGAGAACCGCATATTTGTAAGTATATGTGTTCGTCCTTGTGTCTGTGTGAAGTCTTCAACCTAAATATACTCCCAAATATATACATGTATGAGTGTTTTAACATGTTTATGGCAGTGACAGGTAGATAGTGTTTCTGCTCGTACACTGATCCATGACTGGGACAGTCTAAATACAGCATACAAGTCTCATCTCCTTTTACTATTCAATCAATCAGGTGTCGATCACTGGCTCAAGAACGCTTAAATGTCAAAGTAGATCAATTGTTTGATCTAATAGCTCCACCTAGTGGACAAAAAGAATAGTGTTTTAATCTCGTTCAATTTTGGTCGCTAAAAGTGAAGGTTTTGAAAGAAATACCATTAAAAATCTAAAATAAAAGCTAAAGAAATTTCATTTTCTACTAAAAACACTAAGAATCCTGAACACTGAATGACTTGGGTGAAGAAGCTAAAATTGAGCTGTTCAAACAGAGGCTAAATTGAACAGAACACAATCTAAAAGCAGCAAAAAAAGTAGCTAAAAGTTGCAGAAGCTAAAAAATATAACAGTAGATGAAATATAAAAGCAGAACAGTAGTGAAGAAAAGCAAAGGAGTTGTTAAAATTAGCTAAACGGAGCTAAAAGTAGCAAAACAGTTTGCTAAAATGATCCAATCAAAGACTAAATGTAGCCAAACATAGCAGAATAGTAGCTAAAAGCTACAGACAGGAAGCTTTAAGTTAAAAGTAACATCAATTGGCTGAAACTGAATGGTTAGTTAAAACAAGCAGAAAAGCTAAAATAACAACAGTATCTAAAAGATCGAAGTGGCAAAACAGTAGCTAAAAGCTAAAGCAAACAATAGCAAAAATATAACCAGTCAAACAGTAGCTAAAACCTACAACAGTATTTACCCATCCCTTCATTTTCTTTACCTGCTTTTTCATGCAGGGTAGCTGAAACCTCTCTCTGCTCACAGAGAACTTGTAAGCTCCACGCAGGAAGGCTTCAGGTGGGAGGCGAACCTGTGGCCTTCTTGCTGAGCATCAGATCTAACCACTTTTCCATCATGAGGCGCTGAAAAACATTCACTAACATAACATCAGCAAGACAATAGTTAAAAACTCTGAAAAGCTAAAACATGCAAATCAAAGCAAAAAGATAAATCCATAGCTAATAGCAAAATGGTGCAATTAAAACTGCTTTATAATCCTAATCCAAGAGGTTTTAAGAGTCATTTAAAATATGTAAGGTCATAAATGAGTTAAAAAGACTAAAATGCAAATATAAGTTACATTCTGTTGCATTGATCTAATTTTCCTATACATAAATGCAATAAAATCATACAATTTGTCAATTTTGCATGTACCTGTGGTGCAGCGTCTTGTATTTGTGAGCGTGAAACATTCACTTCACATTTGTTGGGCAACGTAACACAATAAACCCACAATCTGACATTTCAGGATTCTTTTAATGAATATGAAAAAAACGACGACACGTTTGTGGCACAGATGCACTTCGACAGGTTTTTAAACTGAACACTGAAAGAAAAGTATAAAACGTCATAGTACACGCACGTAAATTTAAATTATTGAAATTCTTGACAAAAGTTAACAGACACTTTATAACAGAAGGAATAATTTAAATAATTTGACTTTAAACACAGATTCTTATAAACAAGTGCAAATGCGTACAGCTTAACAAGATAAAATTAAAATGAACAAAACGACAACAAGGCAACAATTACAGTAAACGAGGGCCTTGTTTGTATTTCTACTCACATGTGCTTTGAATCGGTCACTTTAAGTTCAAGTAAAAATGTTTGACTACAAAAGAAACGTTCTCGTTGAGCTTTGTTTGACTTTCACTCGTTTATTTTTGCTCCTGAGCGTCCCGAGTCGTGGCTCTGTTCTTAATCATCCCAGGACACTCCGGAGGACGGACACACACACACACACACACACACACACACTGGAGATCAGACTGAAGTACGTCTGCATCTCTAAAGAATGTAAAAGTATTTCAGTATTTACAAGGAGCTCAAACAGCCCCCGTTCCCTTTCGGGTACAGCAGTAAATATTGCGACTTTAACTCCTTCGTTCGTCTGAATGATCCTCGCTTGCTCGCCGGCTGCTGAGTCGTCGTGAAGACGAGCGACTTTACGACTCTGCATCAGAAAAAAACACGACAAATTGTTCAGAAACCAAAACATGAACGGTATTTAAATGAAAACATCTTAAAATAAGAGACCTAGCATGCCCGTGTGTTAAACTAAGATGAGATATTTTGCTAACAGACCGACACAGTTGACTTGAAGCTTTACACCGAGACGTTGTGTTATCTGTTAGTGCTCAGTGTGTTGTACACATTCCTAACTACCGGTACTACAACACTAAACTTTAACTTAGTAGCTGTAAAACTGACAAACTTTGCATCTTTTTTTTTGTATGTAGTTGGCTGTAGAAGCCATTTTACATCACATTAATCCTTTGTACGGGCTAACACACACACACACACACACAAACACACACACAAGCAGAAACACACAGTCTTGGGCAAAAGTATTACCCGAATTTCGCCTTTTAGTGACAGGTGATAAAAACCTTGTTTGACTCTACGCAGCAGTGTTAATTTTTCCTAAAGATCTGAACCAGGGGTGCCCAAACTTTTTCAGCAGGGGAGCTATTTTTAAAATCACCAAGTCAAAGTGATCTACTGTCATCATAAGGCCCTGTTTACACGAGAACAACCTCTGGAAACTATTGTTTTTTCTCTCAATGTTTATTGTATAAATGAAAAATGAGCTAGTTTACACAAAAACGCTATAGTTTCCATGATAGGCGGGTTGCCAGATAAGAAATTATGAACTATAGTACTGTCACTTTAAAATGATAGTATTTGACCTAAACTGTCATATGTGCTGAGTAACGGTATTCTAGGATTCAATTCAGTTCAGTTTATTTATATAGCGGCTGCCAAGTCACAACAGACGTCATCTCAGGGCACTGAACAGAAACATCCACATATTCAAAATAATAAGTGAACACTATTTATCTGAGGAGCAGACTGCTTTGTATTTAACTCCATCGTAGAACTCTCATCTCATCAAGATGAGGTGTGTGCTGTGTTAGTTGAACATGTGCACAGAAAAGGAGGGGGTAAATAAGACAATTTAAATTTATCTGGCAACACTGATGGGCATCCATTGTGCATGCAGCGTTTGCATGACTGTTACGTTTAAACTGGTGAATACACTAACTTCTTTTTGGAACTGGATTATATTAGTTTAGCTCCTACATGCTGAAAAAAGGTGAGTAGCACAAAACACTATGATCTCTGTCATTTATTATAACTGTTGTTAGTGCAGAAAAACTTTTGACTGCAGCCACCTGTAGTGTGCATGTGCGACTTTACACTTGGAGCATTTCATACCTCCGTGGGGGAGTTCCCCTAAAAATCTCCAGAGACCTGAATTCAGAAGCCTTCGGTTTCAGAGAGAATGAGGGCTATTGTCATAGAATAGTAATAGTATATAATATATAATAGTAATATATATATATATATATATGTTATCTATCTATCTATCTATCTATCTATCTATCTATCTATCTATCTAT
>NC_056519.1:11026225-11116699 GCF_014905685.2 Nematolebias whitei | reverse complement strand
TATCTATCTATCTATCTATCTATCTATCTATCTATCTATCTATCTATATGTGTGTGCATCTTAGCTTATATTACTACCTTGAAATACTTATTCGTTCAAATTCATCCTGCTTGCACCGTTATATTCTACCATGTTGTTGTTTACTATTTTCTATTTAGGACATTGTAAATATTATAATTACTTTTTTCACTTTTTGGTACTTTTTTTTTACAGTATGTACCCTTATTGCATGCTTTTAGTATTTCTTGTTTGTTTGATTTTTTTAGCGAGTCACATTGGTTCTTCTCATCTTAAGCATTTCATTGTACTGTTAAGCCTGTGTTAACCTTGCATATGACAAATAAACACAAATAAACACAAATAAACACAACTTGAACTTGTAAAAGAACGGCCAAACTTTCACGTCGTGTAAACGGGGCCTCAGACTGTCTGCCTGTATGTCAATCAAGTGACAAATTTCATAGTGAGGATGGAAGATAGGATGACGTTTATTTTTTTTAATACGATCTACCCATAATACTTTTGCAACCGACGTATTGGGCACCCATGATCTGAACAAATATAACAAAGTTGACTTATTTTTAATAATAACTGCTCCAGAAAAAGAGATAGTAGATTCAAGTATCTCAGTATGTTTAAACTAACAAATTTATACTCAGAGATTTTTATTTTAAAAAGAAAACAGACAGCAGATAAACAAATTCACATTTATCTCAGCACAACAAGGTAAAATTGGTTATTTAACAAAAAAATAAAACAATATCAGCTACGTATCTTACCTATGACTTCAGGTGCATCATCAGCCAGGGACTCGGAGTTCATAACATACTTGTTGCCAAATATCTGCAGCATCTGGTCAAAAAACTTGCACTCCTGTTTCTCTCCTCTGAAAAAACAACACATTATTAGCAGAAAAAACCTGCTACAATAAGAATAATAATGAAAAATTCTGATGCTTTCATTAGTGGAGGACTGCTCTTACTGTCGTCCTTCCAGGAAATGTCTGAAGTTGGCCCTCAGCCTCTTTATCCTGGACTGGCACTGCTCAGACGTGCGCAGGTAGCCCTGGCTGGCCATCGCCTGAGAGATCTGTTTGTAGATGTGTTTGTTCTTGGCACTGCTCTTCACGTTCTCCTGGATCTCCTCGCTCCCCCAGATGTCCAGCAGGGTCTCGGTCTCTCTGTCCCCCCAAGCCAGTTTGGGGTTGTCAGACACCCACTGGTTACCTGAAGCGGTCGAACCTGCCAGTTAAAACAAACAAACACCATTAACCATTTAAATGGTTGGCTTTGAAGGACATTTCAGGTTGGTGAAGCTTTAGAAGTACTATCCTGTGTACTTTGTACTAACTAAAACGTCTTTATTAGATATATTTCTAACCTCTTAGCGTAAGAAGTATGTCGTAAATGAGCATCTAATAATACTTTGAGAGGTTCATGAAAATCCATCCAGTAGATCATGAGATATTTTGCTAACACAGCAGACAATCATGCACATAAACAATACTGGCTACTTTGAATGGAGGGTGATAATAAATACCCAACGCAAAACAGTTTAAAACTAAGAAATTTAACTTTTTTTTTTTTTTTTTAATGCCAGAAATAAAAAAAATAAAAAAAGGATTAAAAAACAGTTGCATGTCTTTATATCTTTAAAAAATAAATATTTTTGTGAACATTTTCCTTTGGAGTTGCATCATTATGAGCATGAGTGAAGGTATGTTTCATAAAAAGTTCAATACAAAAACAACTGTACTTTATTTATTATGCTTCACTTTATTGTTTTTGACTTGAACTTTTTTGAATTTACCATGTCCTGGATGACAGAGAATCTTCACCAGCTATTATTGACACAATCGGCTTGCCATAGCCTTCCACCTTCATTCTGCTCGCTGCTTGGACTGACCGTCAATCCAGCTGCACCGCCCCGGCGAAATGCAGCTAATTTGACCATTAAAGTGCATTTATTAAGCAAACGTTAGACTGAGACACACCTTTGCTATAAATTGGAGCAAACAAATAATTGTTTAGGTGCTTTTCTTGCTAAATTTCGAAGAACCGAGCGGCGTTGCTCTTTCCTGATTTCCTCCCTCTGCGTGCTCCTGGGACCACTGAGGCAGCCTAACTATTTTTGAAATTCAGCTTATTTGACCATTAAAGTGCATTTTGTAAGGAATAGTTCAAATGAGACACACCTTTGTTATAATTTCGAGCAAACAAATAATTGCTTTTAGGCGTTTATCTTGTTAAATTTGCACAGCGATTCGTCGCGCGCACACGTTTACTTCCGCAAATCGAGTTTTGAAATGCAGCTAATTTGACCATTAAAGTGCATTTATTAAGCAAATGTTAGACTGAGACACACCTTTACTATAATTTCGAGCAAACAAATAATTATTTTTAAGTGTTAATCTTGTTAAATTTTTGTTAAAGTCCTCCCGTGCATGCTCTCGTGGCCGCCATTTGGCAGCCCATCGATTTTTGGCACAACACCGGCCCACATTTCCAGGTCGTCAGCGGTGACACATAATAGATGCGACGTATACGGCGAAGCAACATATTTATGGATTTTTCCACTTTATTAGACATATTTGGACTGATGCGGCTTATAGGGTGGAGCAACGTGTATGGCGGAAAATACGGTGTTATTTAAAACGCATACGGTAATTACCTTCACAGATGTAATTAATTCATGCCATGTGCATTAATATCCTTCCTCTTGCTCTTATAAAGAAAACCAAAAACCTTCCAAGAGGATTAAAGTGTTGTTAAGTGCCACCTTTCACTTGGCTCAGTTCAGACGCGCAGTCGTCGTCTTCGACTCCAAACGATGTTTCGGCAGCAGAGTCGTCCACTCGCAGCTCCTTCCTGAAGATTTTATCCATCTCACGAAAGAATTTAAACTCCGCCCTGAAGTCGAAGGATGGGAAACAAAAATGCCATTTTGAACAACACAGGGCTGCTTTTAACTTGTGTATCATAAAACAAAGTGTTTGCAATGAGCAAAGCTATTACAAGAAACAATGCATGAATAAAAACAATAGTGTGGTGTAGACTGACTTCTCGTGGACGAAGCCGTATTTTAGACGCTTTATGCGGGTGTAGCACTGCTCCGTGGTCCTTATGAACCCGTGGTTGCCCATCTTCTCTGAGATGTAATCAAATACATGTCGGTTCTTCAGGCAGCCCCTCAGGGTGAGCTGGACGTCGTCTTCACCCCAGAGCTCCAGCAGCGTGCGAGTCTCCAGGTCCGACCAGGGCATCTTCCTGCTCATGTCGGTCAGGAGGTGGCTGGTCGACGGCTGCTCGTCTTTAAGAAATGACAGTTTGATTAATGGACGGACGAGAACGCTGCGTCCTGCATACATGAATATAAACAAACTTAAACCTACACAAGGCAGGATCAGCTTCCAGAATGTGCTCTAACGTGGCATCAGCTGCAGAACTGTCGGCATCCGTAAACAGCAAGTCATCGCCAAGCACCGGGGCGAGAAGGTTAAAGTATCGAAACGCTGTAGGTTGTCCTCCATTTCTGGGAAACATGAAATGTTAGAAAGCAGAAAAAAAACAACAGGAAGCAGCCCACTAACAATCCACGCATTAGTTTAACCAACCTCCGGTTGTTGCAGTACCGTCTGTACGCTTTCTTCAGCCGTCTGATGCGAATCTGACACTGCTCCGCGGTCCTCAGGTAGCCCAGTGTGGCCATTTTCTCAGCGATCTCTGCAAATATGTGCCCGTTACGAACACAGGTCTTCAGGCTGTGCTGCACGTCGTCAGCAGCCCACACCTCAACGAGAGAGATCGTCTCCTCGTCGGTCCACGGCGCGTTCACGGCGTCCGCAACTCCTGCAGGCAGACACAATCAAAAACATCCAGTTTTAGGATGAAGGTGCGCCTTCAAGAATGCTGGTCAAGCAAAAACAAATATCCCAACGGTACCTGGATCTGGGTCAGCTTGTTCGTTCTGTTCGTCATACTCGTCAATAGAAGTTGCCTCCTGTCCCAGGATTTCTTCCAGATGTTGGTAGAACTTATAGTCTACTTTCCTTCCACATCTAGAAAGAGTGAAAGTGTTGTTATTGAATTAAGAAGAGAGAATAAGATAAAAACTGAAAGTTCCTGGAGAAACTTTGACGGGGACTGCCACGCGGCTGCCAATTTAAACATTTAATTTGACAGGACTACGTGTAAGGGTTCGCTCTCAGCTACCACTATACCAATTATCAGCTCAATATGAAAAAAATCATTGAGTTACAGTATAGTCATTTGTTCTTTTAAGCTATGGTGGCCATCTTTTTTTTTTTTATTTAGTATGTGATGGGGAATGTTTTCAGCTATACCATCACCAAATTTCAACTCCATATGTGTGGAAATAGCCGAGTTAAAGCCATTAAAATGTAGCTTTGGTGGACATCTTGCATTTTTTTTTTATTTGGATTCAGTACGTGATGGGAAACGTTCTCAGCTATCACCACACCAAATTTTAGCTCAATATCTTTAAAATAAGCTGACTTAAAGTATTTTGCCTTTTTAATTTGCATTAGAAATGTATGAAAACTCACTCTCAGCTAAAATCAGAGCAAATTTCAGCTCAACATCTCAAAGAATGACTGAGTTAGAAGCTGTTGAGTTCTGTCAGGCATTATGAATGAGAAAAATGGCTTCTTTGTTTGCAAATTATGTCGCCATGGTAACTTGAAATACCAATAAAAGTAATAACACACATCACGGTGCCGAGCTGGTCATTTTGATATCACTTGTGGGGGGTACACGTTGTGGTTCGGTCGCATTAAAGATGACGCAAGATAAGATATAAAGTTAAGAAACCCTTGTTAGGTGGATAATAATAGGTGTCTGCCTTACTAGGCAGCCCCCAATAAAAATAGAAAGACCAAGCTCACTTTTTCTTCTCATAGCACTGCTGGAAGTTGACCCGCAGGGACTCGATTTTTGAGCAGCACTGCTCGGGAGTTTTGGAGAAGCCGAAGTCGTGCAGCCGCTCTGAGATCTCGTCGTAAACGTTGTCGTTGTGGATGAAACCCCCGAGCGCCTTCTGAACGTCCTCTTCCCCCCAGATCTCAATAAGCGCCAACGTCTCCTCCTCCGACCACGAGCCAGACGCTGCTCTTTCTCTCGACTCTCGAGTTTCTGCATCTAACATTCGAGACCAAATACTTAGGAATTTAACAATTCTTTTGAATAAACATGAAATTTAATCTGACATGAAGTGCAGCAGACATATTATAATATACTGGATTATTTTTCATACATCATGCTTTGCTCCAGCAGAAAATCTGATGGAGCAGCGTAGCTTCATCTCAAATAATGAAAGTACAGCTATGAAACTTCTGTGGCAATACATAACACAGCTTGGTGCATACTGGGTACTAATCAGGCAGGTGTCTGGTACTTACCTGGTATATTCCAGGTGCTTACATGGTACTTTCATAGTATGTATCTGTACTTACCGAGTGCATATCTGGTACTCATGAGGACTGGGTTGTATCATAAAGTGACTTGTTACCCTGGTATTTACCTGGTATGTATCTTAAAAGAGACTTAAAAGAGTGAAGAACCAGGTATGTACCTAGTAAGTACTGGATAGTTTTATGCGCTGCCACCAAAACTTTAAAAGTTAGCCGAAGCAAAATTGCCTTTGTGGCCTTTTAACCGTTACATATAAGATGATACGTTTTTCTCCAGAGATAAGCTTTTGCATTAAATACTTTGAACATATATAAAGTAATATTTTTATTGTTTTAAGTGATACACACCAGGCTGCAGATCCCGGTTTTTGTGTCTAATTGTATTGTATTTATTTAAAAATATTATTTGACTATGTGGTTTGTTCAAATTTGGAAAAAGGTCTAAAATTTTAATAAATTAATTTCCAAAACAACCAACGATTTGAACAATGCATCGCACTTTCACTCACAGCAAAGATAATTTTACACATTCCTGGTTTGTGCGTTAAAAACCTACAACTGACAGAAAGTTGAGGGACAGATAAAGTGCATACAGCTGTTATTACACCAGATGTTTGCGGAATTGTTTAGCTTGAAAATGTTTTACCCGTTTCAGCTACTGACTCTTGGTTTGAGTCTTCTGATATTTCGATGGAGTCGGTCACCACGGTGGATGACGTCGACGGCTGCTTTTCTAGGATTTGTTCCAGCAGATCGTAGAATTTAAAGTCGACTCGATCCGTCCCAGACGAACTGTGGAAGTCAAAGCCACAAGAATGAGCGCACACACAAGCAACAAGCGCAGGCTGAAAACAAAAACAATAAATGAATGTTTTCACCTCATGGTTTCTTTACACTGGCGATAGTTGGATTTCAGACGTTTGATCCTGGTGTGGCACTGCTCAGGGGTGCGGGAGAAACCGTTAGCATTGAGCTTCTCAGATACTTCGCTGAAGATGTGACCGTTGTGCGGGTAGCGCCTCAAACCCTGCTGGACCTAAACGCACGGGAAATTTAAAGCTCGCGATCAAACATCTCAATCACATCTGAACAAGTAGTGCCATTAAAGTAACGACTAGTTTCAGACCTCTGAAATCACAACTGCTAAACTGGCGAACTTTCATAATGACTTCTACCTGAGTGTCTCCCCATATCTCCAGCAGGATGATGGTCTCTTTGTCGGACCACGGAACTTTCTTCCGGTCCTCCTGAACCCCCACAGTGGACTCTGTGAAAACACACGGAAAACCATGAATAATATAAGCAAAGATTTTCAGTTTTGTATTGATTGCATGTCTTAAGCACCTTCTAGTGGCTAAAATGTCAATATAGACAGAAATAACAAATTAAAACAACATATCACTTATTAAAATGTAGAAACAATGTGGGGAAAATAAGTCCTTCCTTGTAGTTCATATGAAAATTAAAAAGATCAGAAATATCCAGGCGCTGCTAAACAAATCAATTAACTGATCGATTGCTCTTAGAAAAGAAGCTTTAGAGGTTTATTATTATTATTATTCCAATCTATTTAAAGGCCATAATTCTACAGAAAGATTATTCACAAATGGAAAATGACTAAAACAGTTGATGAGTTACAGGAAGCAGATCAAAACGGTGGCGTGCTCAGGAAAACTCGTATGGACGTTAAATCAGCGGTTCTCAAAGTTTGTGTCAGAACCCCATTATGGGTCATAAGACATCAAGTGGTGGTCCTTAGATTGCAGCTTACATTTTAAACAATTACTTATAGAAGGGGTGAGCAATTTGTCAATCGTGATCTACCGGTCGATCGCAAAGACAATTTGAGTAGATTGCATGGTGAAATAAACGTAAAGACTTTTTAAAATCAAAATTAATTAATTTTTTTAAGTAGACGTCGGCCTCTAAATCAATCCTCACAATGAAATTCGTCACTTGACTGACATACAGGGTAGCCAATCTGAGAGTAGGCCTGTCACGATAACAAATTTTTGCTGGGCGGTTAATTGTCTCTGACATTATTGCGATAAACGATAATATTGTTTGAAATTTGACAATAATCAGTAATTATTATTGTCAAAATTGTCAACTTTAAGAAGAACTGTTGGTCAATTTTATTTTGAGTGTAGTACCTAAGCAAGCAGAGAAAGAAAAAAGGCGAAGGAACTAAAATCCCAGTAGTCGTTTCTCTCACAGCTGACCACAAAGGCAGCTACCGAAGCATAATTCTGGGTGAGTTACTTAATAATTAATTGTTAAGCACAATAAATCCTTTCAAGATGGAAAGATGGTAAAAGAGTTATTTGTTGAAGCAGTTGACTAGTGGTTCCGCGATATTATCTTCAATCAAAGCACTGCAGACGCTGCATGTGCTATGAATGCAGCTAAGCCTGGCATCAGGGTTGCCAGATAACATTTAAAATGTCTTATTTACCCTCTCCTTTTCTGTGTACATGTTCAACAAACACGACACACAACTCACCTTACAATACCATTACTTAGTACATATGAGAGTTTAGGTCAAAATATTATCATTTTAAAGCAACAGTACTATAGTTCCTAATTTCTTATCTGGCAACCCGACTGACATTGAAACTACAGCGTTTTTGTGTAAACTTGCTGATTTTTTATTACCCCCAATAAACATTGAAAAAAAACACAAACATTTCCAGAGGTTGTTCCGTAAACAGGTGCCTTATAGTAGGTCGATCACTTTGACTTGGTCATTTTAAAAGTAGCTTGCATGTTGAAAAAGTGTGGACACCCCTGACTTATAGGGTAATTTCTTCATACCCCTTACAAAGAATCAAAACAAGAGTTCATAAATTAGTAATAATAAATTATATTTTTGACATTATGCTATTTTTTATGTTGTCACAAGCATTTCTTGGATCAAAACCTAACAAGTTTGGCAACCATTCTGTTAAATATTAAGTTTATGACATTACGGTTATAAAAAGGCTGAACAGCAAAACCAAAGTGGAGTTATTTGACCATGATGGAGAAACTAAAGCACAGCTCTACAACCTCAGTGGTGGAAGGATGTGAGTAGAACCTGTTAAGAATTTAAAACATGGAACATTTTGTCAATTTAAAGAAAACACAATCCTCAAATTACGAATGAGAAATCTTAACATCTACTGTTAGAACTAAACATGGTATTCAAAAGAGAAAATTTGGCTATTTTCACTTTAAGATCAATTTAATGCAGGGGTTCCCAATCCTGGTCCTTGAGGAACACCATCCTGAATGTTTTAGTTGCTTCTCTGCTCCGACACACCTGATTTTAATAAACGAGTGATTTACAGGACTCTGCAGAACATGGTGTAATTAAATCACCAAATCAGGAGTGTTGGAGCAGGGAAACAACTAAAACATCAAGAATGGTGTTCCTCAAGGACCACGGTTAGGAACCATTGAATGGTTTAAATGGTTGTAAAGGGTTTTGAGCTGCAATTGTTTGTAAATTTTGTTTAGTTACACTTTACCAAAATGGTCTCCATCAAAAAATGTGGCTTTATTAGCTCTGCTTTTTTAAAATTTTAATACAGAAATTAAATATTTTCTGACACTTTACCCATCTCCTGGTAGGGAGGAAATTCTTCAGCCTCAAGTGACATTTCGTCCAGCTGCATCAACGACTCAAAGTCCTTCACTAAAATTCTTCCCAGCTCGTTGTAAAACTTGCACCGAACTTGTTCTTGTCCCTTAAGACTATAATTTAGAAACAAGAAGAGAAGACAAGTGAATAATACGACAAATGCCCACAGGTTCCCGTCGTCTCTTCTAATGTGAGTGACACACACTTGTTTTGGTAGCACTGCCTGAAGCCTGATTTGAGTCTCTTCAGCCTCGTCTGGCACTGCTCGGGTGTCCGGGAGAAGCCCAGGGAGGCCAGCTGGCTGGATATGGTGGAAAAAATGTGTCCAGTTCTGTTCACTCCTCTCAGATCCAGTTGCATTTTGTCTGCGCCCCAAATGTTGATGAGGGCCAAGGTCTCCAAGTCTGTCCACGGCACACTTCTAGTTCCTTAAACAGAAAATATTAACTGCATGATTTAGACAGAAATAATAATTTAATAAGCTTTTTTTTTTTAAACATGGCTCTGGCCTGCAGCAGACCGAGCCAACAAGAAACCCAAGTGTGAGAATAAAAGACACTCGACGACTATCTCCTGTGTGGTTTTAAACACTTCTTTTGATAGCTACTGGCTTTAAGCTGCTCTGCCCAGCCCACTTTACTCCTGGTTTTGGAAGAGTGTTTCCACTTAAGTGCTCTTATCATCGACAGATATGCTAAACTGTAAAAAAAAAAAAAACAAAAAAAAAACGAATTATATTTTGTAACAATCTGCAATCAGACGGGATAAAGATGCTACATTTTTCAGCCAATTACTGGTAAGATTACCGTATTTTTTGCCGTAAAAGTCACACCTTATTGCATAATTTTGCAAGTCCTGCGACTTATACAACGAAACGACTAATATTTTTTCTCTCTCCATATTTATAACCCAATTTTTGGCTGAGATCTGACAATTTCATTCATTCTAACATGAATGACATTAAACATTACCATTTTCAGCCGATAGGAATGCGCGATATATGCGGTACACGGTAGAAATGACAGACGTTTAGCCAGTGATAGAGATCGGTCTTCTACCGGCTAACCGCAATAATGCTGTGTCTGATGTAAAATCAGAGTTGTCAGATTTAACCGTTCTGTTTTTTTGAGTTGAAAACTGTGCGTAAATGGTGTTAAAGTCTGTTTTCCTCGAGAGCTAAGTACGTCCGGCTTGCCGTACTGTTACCGTATTCGGACGCATGCGCAAAACGCTGTGTTTCGTAAAAAGTTAAAGTAAGCGTTGGTCAGCTTTATACCAAAAACATATCATGATATCGTTACCGCCACCCATCACAATAGATATCGGGATATGAATTATAGGCCATATCGCACACCCTTAGCAGCTGCTAGAGGGCCCTCGAGCATTATGGCAAGCCAAGTGTCTCATTAATAGGTAAAAGTGGCTATTAATGAGACACTTGGCTTGCCATATAAAGCCACCTTCACCTCACTCCGTAACTCCTGGAGCAAACGTCAAATCAGCTGCATTTCACCGCGCCGCCCAGGAGAAATGCAGCTGATTTGACCGTTAAAGTGAATTTATTAAAGAAAAGTTCAACAGAGACTCACTGTTACTATAATGTCGAGCAAACAAATAATTGTTTTTAAGCATTAATCTTGTTCAATTCTTGTTAATTAAGTCCTCCTGTGCACGCTTGCCGCCACCAATTTGGCAGCCAATAAATTTTTGGCGCAACACCGGCCCACGTTTCCGGGTGGTCAGCTTTGACGCATAATAGATGTGACTTATTTATGCTTTTTCCACTTTATTAGACATTTTTGGGCTGATGCGACTTATACGGTGGAAAATATGGTACTTTTAATGACTGTGACGTCTTTAACAGAAGCCTCAGCAATTAAAAAATAAACACTACAGAAAAGATAAAATGTCTGAACGGGAAATTTTTTGTTTACTATCATTAATCAGTCGGTTCTGTAAGCGGACATTTTTTTCAACATTAGCAGGAGCTCTATGTCATGGTTATTATGCAATACTTCGTTTTTTACGCAGTAAAACTGGAAGCACATCAGTACAGCAACAGCGGTAAGTTGTCGATTTTCTAGAGTGGTTTATCAGACAAGAGGTCAGGAGGTCACTGGATGTTGCACAAGAGACAAACACAGAAAGATAAGACATGTCTCTGTCCAGACCTCAGGGATCTCCTTACAAACAGAACAACTGTCAACAGATCGCAGCTCTTTCACAAACTGCTCAAATAGGTGGGAGAGAAAAGAGCTAAGAAAAAAAAAGAGCACAGGGCTGAAAAAACAGGAGATGTTTGATTTTAATCTGACAAAATAAAATAAAAAAACTAATTTCAAACGGTCTTTTCATCTCAACATTTACCAATCTCCAGCTGGCCAGTCTGGCCGATAAACTGCAAGTCTTCATCACCGTCCTGGGACTCGTCTTCATCGATGACTTCCTCCACGTCGTAGCTTACCTCAGGAGCAGCCGAGGAGCTGAGAATCTGCTCCAGCTTTGAATAAAATTTATGATCTTGCCTCGAGTTCCCCCTAATAGTAGATCAGAGAGAAAAACAAACGGCATTTTTAATAGAGGTTACGCACATTTTCTTCACTATTTCACGAGTGAAAGAGAAACGGTACCGATTGCTCCGGCGGAAGCATTTCTTTAGCCGTTTGATCCTCGTCTGACACTGCTCCACCGTTCTCATGTGGCCCCTCTCGGCCATCTTCTGCGCGATCTGAGTGAAAATGTGTCGGTTTTTCAAGCAGCCCTTCAGCGCTCGCTGCACGGAGTCCTTCCCCCAAATGTCAAGCAGGTGGAGCGTCTCGTCGTCTGACCAGGGAACCTTCGAGTCCACTGCCACCGGAAAAGCACGTTCCTGAGAATCTGCGATCACACAGGAAGAGGTGGTCGAAACGGAACCAAATAGGAGAAGAGCCACAAACAAGAAGCACAAACCTGTATATTCTCCCCAAATGGAGATGAGAGGAGATTCACTGGAATTTTCACCGTCTACGGAGGAATCCCTGCAAAGATTAAAAATTAAAATGATCTGTGAGTCCGACTAAGTTACAGCCATTTTTGCGTTGGCTAAGGTCGATTAGCTGAGGCTAAAGCCATCAATTAAATGTGGTTAATTAAATGTGAAAGGGTTATTATTGTGTGAATGACTATTAAGCATTCGTACTATTGTGATCCTGTTTAAATTTATTATTCCGACTACTTTATCTATTCCGTACGTTTTTCTGCATCGCTCTCGTTCCACAATTTTTGCACTATTTCAACAAATCATAAATCAAAACGTTCAGCTCTTTCAGGATAATCCTGCTGTGACTTTGGGTATTGGTGCAACTTTAGCTTTTTGAAATATTTAGCCTTTTCTACCATTTTTTTTCCTCACAGAAAATTAATTGAGCTCATTCTACATCCTTCAAATCTTTAGATCTGTTTACATTTTACTGCTCCTTTCACATTTTGTTCGGATTCAGCTTCTTTCAGCTTCCTTGTGCAACAACAACAAAAAAATTAGCTAATTTCAGCAGTTTTGAGCTCTTTTGTGCTCCTTTCAGCTTCTTTCTGTTAACTACAACATTTTGTGCTTCTTCTAACTTATTTCTGCTAATTTCAGATTGTTACGCTCCTTTTAGCTTATTTCTGCAAGTTTCAGATATTTCAGCCACTGTTTAGCTGCTTTTATGCTAATTTTAGCTTTTCCAGCTAATTCCACATTTTTTGTACTCATTTAAACTTTATTCACCCTAATTCAGCAAAAAAGTGCTCCCTCCACTTTCTTCTTTTAATTTAGGCTTCTTTCTGACATTTTTTAGCCACTATTCAGCTGTTATTTGCAAATTTCTGCTTTTTAGAGAAAACAAAAAATCAATTTTTTGTGCTCATTTATGCTTCGTTCAGCCTAATCGGGCACCATTGTGCTCTCTCAAGTTCCTTCTGGTAGTTTAAGCTTCTTTCAGACTTTTTAGCTACTTTTCAGCTGTTTATTTTGTGAATCTAAACTAATTTACTAATTTTTGTGCTCATTTCTGCTTATTAAAATCACATTCAGCAAATATGTTCTTTCTGCTTTCTTCTGCTAAATTAGGCTTGTTCTTCCATTTCAGCTACATTTCTGCATGTTTTTAGCTAATTTCAGCTGTTTTTCAGCAAGTTCTTCTGCAATAAGCATTCACACTGCATTTTCGCAGGAAATGCAATTTCTCTAGTATTTCAATAATAATCTTAAAAAAGGTGAATGTTGCTCTCATTTAAACGCTGTGTGAGAGAAACAGCCCTCTTGTGTTAGTCACAGCTGAAGTATTGGGAGATACTGGGTAAAATGCTTTAATACAGAAAATATTAAAATCTTTACCTGTGAGTGATAAAACAAACAGAAGATGGTAAATTAAAGCAGCAGAAACTCACAATGTGATGTCTTTTTGTGTACAAAATACTGTTTCTGCTCATCTTACAAGAAAGCTGAAGCCTCCACGGGTTTCTTCGCAGGAACGTCCACACCTCCGCTCAGCTTCCTCTTCCTCAGCCTCCGAGGTGCCGATAAGCTCAGGTTGCTCTCCTCTGAATCTGTGTCCGCAGCCTCGTTGGACACAGTCAGGTCGATGGTTTCGTGACGCGCCTTCGTCGAGTTCTGCACGTTCCTGTCCTTACCCCGCAGCGAACGGCTGCCGGAGTCCCTTTCTTGCTTCAGCCTTTGCCTCGCAGAGTCAGAACTCCTCGTATTCGGCCTCTCCGGGTCACTCGTGATGATGGGAGGGCTGACAAGTCCTTTGGGTTCTGGAAGGGTCGAGTCTTTAGGAGTCGGTGAGCTGGACCCTGCGTCCGTGACATGTCTGGACCCGGGAGGGAGCGAGAGGGAGGACAGGATGCAGTTGTCCATCGGTAATAATCTTTGATCTAAAGTTGAGAGTAAAAATGTGTTCCTGACAAAGCAACAGCTGTCAATTACATCAAAACTGTGTTTTTATCTTTGCACCTGCACTAAAATCTTTAAAAAAAAATGCAAAAATATCTAACTAGGGCACAAGAATTGAGAGGATTTTGAATAAATAGTTACCGTTTGACAAACAAAACCTTGAACTTTTGCCATAGGACAAAAAGATTCATTTTTCCCTTTGAAAACATTTTTTTACAGCGTTAACCAAAAACATCTGCCGCCACTAGGAGCCTCGAGTACCTTTCTCTTCAAAGTGGCCGAGGTTTCTGTGATGATCGAGCACAGCCTTCATGTCCTCAGGTGAGAAAACTGACTGCAAGGAGTCGTTCAGAAACGACGGAGCGTCTGTGAGCAAAGCCGTCAACTGGAAGAGAGTAAAGTTACAACCTTTATCAGGCCTTTATTGTTCTACTTTGCACGCGTTATGCTGCAGCTAACTTAAAAAAAAAGAGGTTGATTCGGAGGGGTATGATTTGCAGAAAAATGTGCCTAACGTTAGAAACCTTATTGAATCTTATTAGCAAATTCAAATATCAATCTGTGAAACACCTGAAACTTTAATCAAATGTATTTATCATTTTACTGAATGTGACAATCACAAAAACTGAAACACATTAGACCGTACAGACTAAAACGCAAGTTATTATGATTACCGGTATTATTAGACCTTTATTTATACAGGTTAGTTCCCATTGAGCCTCGAAGACTCATTTACAAGAGAGACCTGTTACATACAAGCAGATGGGAAAAAGAGAACATGAGGGTGGAGGAAGTAAAAAAAAAAATCATGTCTCACACCATGTCCTGGCCAAAAGACCTCCATGGACACTCCAGAAAGTTCCAAAGTTCTGATAAGATGGTACAGTGTCTATCAGCATCATGGTTCTGATAAGGTCACAGATGTCCTCGGGAAGGGGTGGGGCTTCAAGTTTAAGTATCCTCCACAAGCAATTTGAGACAAGTTGGCCTGTCCAAGGCCAGCGGGGAGGCCAAATTCAGATAAACAGTTGCTTTGGGCCGCCAGACTCTTGTTTTCTGTCTGCCCTTCAAGTTCTGCTGGTACACTCAATGGTGAATCCAAACAGCCAGAATTAGTGGACACTCCGCTCGGTCCGTGCTCGTTAGCTTTCTCCAAGGTCGAATCCTTCATGCCGGCGAGTTCCAGGAGCCGCAGGTGGCTTACCATTCTCAGAAATCGCGTCCAGCTTGCGGTTGAGCTCGTTAAGCATGAGTTGGAGAGCTCGAGGCACGGATTAGTCCTTCACATAAGGCTGGCAGCTTTACCATGGCCAAAACTGCTGCCGACGTCTTCCTAATTTGTCAATATCCTAGTTATCCGCCGAGTCCAAAAAGCAGAAACCCTGTCATCATAAACCCAATCGTGTACACATCTTCTACGTCCTCCACGGACAGCACAGATAGGCACACCATCTTCTACTCACTCCAGGAATCAATGACATATCCAGCTGCGTGGGTCCGTTCAGGGCATGAGGGCTCTCCAGCACCCTGTGGTCTGGTGGAATTTTTTTTTAATCAATTGCGCTGAGGGACCAGCTGACCAAATCCATAATTATAATAATCTTAAGTAATCTTAAAAGGTTTAAACAAAAAAATGGAAACAAAAAATGGCCACGAGTGGGTCTTGAAGTCCTAAAGTTTGATCATTTAATGACATTGAACGGTTTCTAAAAACAAACGAATTCATAAATTTACCGCCCCGTATTATAAATAAACCATGTAAAAGATGAAACATCCTACAAATGAATTATTTACACTAATATTACTCCCTGTCACTCTTGTCCTGCTCCTAACAGGCCATGTTTGCAAACCCAGTGATGTTGCTTACATGTTCATGAGATCTTGTTTAACTCTTGAGGCACCTTTAAAAAGAATAAACACTGTAACACCTTTGGGCCCACGCTGCCGTCTCTGCTTCAGAAGATCTCAGATACAACCGAACGGCCTTGTGTTTTTCTTTCATTTATTTTGTTAAGTTGTAACTAAAACAGCTTTTTGTACAATTCTGACTCACAGTGAACGAACAGTGTCGAAGTTACGGACTAGCGAACTTTGAACTCTGCCGACAAAAACAAGCAGAAGTTGATTTTATCTATCAGACAGCTGCAGCAGCAACAAACATCTGGCTGTTCTAAAGGAACTGAACCAACATCTGCACGTTTCAGTCAGTTTAATGTGAAAAAACTTTTCAAAGGAACTCTTTATTGCACCGGTTTTCCCTTTTGCAGGAAAACTCTTCTCCATATTTAAGACTTTTCAGGCTTAAAATTAATTTTAAAAGTTTGTTACTTGCAGTTTAACACTGCGAGTTCAGAAATCATCTTCAAAGTTCAGATTTAAGTCACAAGTTGTTTAAATAAATTAGTTATTTCATTCAAAATGGTCAAACTTTTCTTGCAAAGTGTTGCGGCGGAGTACGCTCGTAAGACAATGTTATAATTTTGGGGGTTTGATAACAACCAGACTCATTTTGTTACAGTATTTATTTATTTAAACTTTATTCAACAGTAAGTCTTCAGTCTCTCTCGTCTCATTTCATTGGACAGAATAACTTTAATTCGTCTGAACATCTTTTCCACGACTCGTCTATTTAATCCCACTTTTGTCATGAAGTTTACTGAATCCAGTCATCCCTTGTTCTTAGCTGTGTTTAAAAATAATTATACACCAAAGTACATTGTGTTTTAATTTCTTTCATATAAATATTAAGATAGTTAATGAGCTAAAATAATCCTAGAAGGAAGAAATAAACCTTGAGATAAACATAAGTCCTTAAATTTGTAGGATTTGTTAATGTTTTTCATGTTTATTCTAAGTAAATGTGGTTATTTAATGTTTTTGTGGTGTGTTTTTGTTAGTATTTTGCCCTTGTTGTGTTTTTCTCCAGTGGCCCAGTTTTAAAAAACAACAGGGTCTATTGGGACACTGTGTCTGCACCGAGTTACCCCCTCCGCCCTCCATCACCTGAGCCCCAGAGCCCTTTGGGACCTCAAAATGCTGCTCAGTTTAAAATAAAGTCAGAGCAACCTCCTGGAGACGCAGCACAACGCATGCCAGTTATTATTACCATCACTGTACCGACAAAACAAGCACAAACCATCAGCAACAACAAGAAAGGTCACTTCGCCATTTAAGTTGATGCTTTTAAGCTTGAGCTGAAATAAATCTGCACCTGCGTGAAGTCGGGGACAGGCAGCAGCTCCTCCAGTCTCGATATAAACTCCCACACCAGCATCTCGAGCGCTGCGTCATACTTCGGGCCAAAATATGCGGGGAATATTTCCTGCAAGAGAGGAGAGACAGGCGAGCTGTAAGAGGTGCATTTCAAACCAACAGCGTGACAGCTGAGAGGTACTGCTCCTTAATAAGAAGCTTAATTAATGCAGCGCTTCCATTAAGTCTCAAACCAGGTCTAACACTGAAGATATATGTTTAAAAAATATAGTGAAAGAGGTGTGAGATACATCATAAATGCTTAAACTGTTCAATGTTGAGGGCAGAGACAATCACAAAATCAAATCCCATGCAGACGTTTTCCACAGAGGAGACACCCAAGTGTAACCGTTAATGGATGGTGACAGGATGCAGCCTGGATTCAGGAAAAGTCCTGATTTCGTTCTTAAATTTACTAACGTCATTTCAATTTTAATTAGTCTGGCTGACGAAAAAGCAGGAAACAAAGAGAGAGACATGATGGTTGTTGTTCTAGCCCAGGGGTCTGCAACCTGCGGCTCTGGGGCCACACGTGGCTCTCTGGTGCCTCTGCAGCGGCTCTTTCAGACTTTGGGGAAAAACTAAAATAAAACTGAATTTCATCTAAATTATTACCAACAATGAAAATGGCTAGTTTTAGCAGATTTCCTGTCATTTTCAAATATGTGAATGATAGTACACAGCGTAAAACATGTTCACTACATCATGCTGGTAGTTTGATGGCCACTTTAAGTCGACTTCTAGTCTCACAGCGTGATCTTTCTCTCAAAGCCACCAGATTATTTTGGAGTATCTTTAAGACAAGCTGCTGAGAAGGAATATTTGATGACTTGGAAGAATAAAACACACAAAAAACAAAGTTAAAGTAAACTAAAGTATTTATTTTTATTTAAAAATGTTAAGTGGATATCCAACAAACTGGCCTAATTGTATACTGTCTTTAAGTTTGTGCTTTAAGTAGGATCCTTCATTATTCAACAATTACGAGAACTCATATCGGCCTGCAGAGTTCAGTGTTTTAATTTTTATAAAATTGTTAAAAACAACTGACCATAAATACACGTCACCAGGAGCTGACTGAAATCCATCAGACCAGGCACATTTTGAGCCTTCAGCAGTCAAACCTGGAGAATGATGTTCTAAATGTGCTCAAATCTACACCTGCATCATGAAGGACCACACTCACCCAGCACACACACTTTTTGCCCCGCTCCCCTCAGGCAGAAGGTTGGGGAGCATTAAGTCTAGAACCACTAGACTGAGGAACAGCTTGTACCCTGAGGCTGTTAGACTCAAGAATCTCTAGTCAGGATTATCATGGTGAAAAAAATCACTGTAATGCCACTTGATTGATGATATGTGCTGCTGATTATCCATGATGCTGATCTCATGCTGCTGATCTGTTTCATGTTGCTGTGTTCATTCGTCCTCACCTGCTCACACAGACTCATGTTTGTGCTGCTGTTGTTTGGTGCATTGTTTTGTACTAGTAGTGCTTAGTGTATTCTTAGTTTAGCGTATTTCTTAGTTCATATCTTAGATCTTATTACTGTTTTTATTTTACATTTTATTGTTGGATGTAACTGGGGCCCTGTGTACATAGTTTTGTTCCACCACAAGTACCACATGTGGTGTGAATGACATTAAAGACACTTTGACTTTGACAAGAAGTGGGGGGAAAAAAACAACACACAAATAGGAGGATGTTGTTCTCAAAGAACCTTGCTCTCAGACTGCAGGTTTACTTGTGGTTCCTAGAGTTTTTCTAAGTAGAATCGGAGGCAGAGCTTTCAGTTACCAGGCTCTTTTCTTGTGGAATCAACTTCCAGTTTCTGTCTGAGACTCTGTCTGCTTTTAAGACCAGGCTGAAGACTTTCCTTCTTTTATTTCATCCTATAGTTAGGGTTGGCTTGAGCTTCTCTTTGCTATCCTTTAGTTTTGCTTCTATAGGCTTGGACTGCTGGAGGACAAACCGATCATATTTCCTCTCTCTGCTCTCCTTGTATGTATTTGCAGTTACTGACGTCACTGACCGGTGATTTTCTGTTTTTCTTCCCATAGAAACCACAACTAAACCAATCCTTCTGTTCCTGTCGTCTCAAACCCCACCGGTCCAGACTGAACCAACCGTAGTTGGATTTGTTGTGGATTTATAGATGATGAATGGATGAATTTAAGTTATATAGACCCTGAGATGAGCTTTGTTGTGAAGTGGCACTGAATTGTCTTACTTGGAAGAAATATTTTCTCTCCGATGGATCATCCAGTAACAAATGCACCAGCTCCACAAAGTTCACTTCAGACTCCTCCACCTGGTTTATTGTCACCTGGTTAAAAAGAGTTATTCCAGATTAAATGAGCCCAACTGATCCCACTAAACAGAGGAAACTGGTTGTTTTCCGGGCACCGGCTGACTCACGTAGTAATCGTTGGCTGTGCTGACAGGAGCTTTTATTCTGTCCAGATGTGGCTGAATGGTCTGCATGTCCACCGGGTGCTCCCCTCGACACATCTCCAGGACCAGCTGCGTACAGGCAAACACCAAATCAGGACATGTTTAAGATGCACAAACCGGCAAAGAAAACAGATTTTCTCTGCAGGTGTATTCAGATTTTAATTGAAGTTTGACTACTGCCACTCTGCACAAACACATAGAAGAAATAAATGAAATGTATTGTAAATTAAAGGCATTCCATGAAAAATTCATATCACTGACCACCTTTCTGAGTTTCATTAAAATCTGTCCAGTGGCTCATGAGATATTTTGCTAACAGACACATGCACACACAAAAGAGACAAGGGCAAAAGCACTATCACTGTCAGTAAACGTTACTCACCCTGGCCCTGAGTCCCAGGATGAGCTGAGCCCTCTGACTGTAGCTCATCAACTCTGGGACCAGCTCCGTCACCATGGTAACAAACTCCTCCAGCATCCCGTAGTGATCCACGAGTCCCTGCTGCACGACCTGCCACACTGCAGCTGACAGCAGCTGCAAGGGTGGGGCCAGGAGCCGCAGATAACGAACGGGAAGATCATTACCTGAAGTGGAAGAGATGATCACACACACACAAACACACATTAAAAAAAGTATTTAATGAGAATTACTCTGGATCAGCTGGAGATGGAATGTGGAAAATTCCCATAAATACTCATAGAAATAACAAAAGCAAAGATTTTCGTGCCTTTTTCCAAACAAGACTCAAAACATTTGCAACACAGACCATAAATGCACACCACTAGGACTAGAATAACATAATTTATGACACGCATAAAGTGATGATGTTAGATTTTCAATTCAAAATAAACAAAAAAAGTTACATAAAGTGTGAGACATAAACATTGAAGCACTATAGTATTATTACCACCCTGTTCAAATTCACTGTCCTGTATCTCATCGCACAGCTTTGAAATAAAATTCATAAATCATAACACATAGCTGGATCTGGAATAGTGTTAAAACTTTTGGTGGTTGCACAACAACAAAATCTGCAACAAACTGTAAATTGTAGGTCAGGGAGTGACAGACACTGGTGTGTGGTTACCATGGTGACCAAAATGAGCCACTGGCAGCAGCTTTAACATTCTTTTGTGTGCTCTGCTACAGAGAAATAACGATTTGTTTTACTTGTCCTTAGAAGTACTGTATATGCTTCTTTTTTTTTTACAGTGTGGTAATCCCTTCAGATTTTATTCTGGTGATTATTCCACCTTTTCACTCAATTTAAATTAACACTGTAGTAAAAAACAACAACATCCAGCATCCACCTGACAGCTCTGGCAGCATCCTCATGTGAACTTGTGCGTAAAATAATGACAGATCAGCAGCATCAGTCACAACAACAACAACAAATAATTGACCTATTTGATGCTGTGGGCATCAGAGACAGATTATTAAATATTAAATATAAAGCTGGGGTCAGCTATGAAGACATATGGCAGATATTCAACCAAAACTAATTATGGAGACGGTACCTTCACTAACGGCATTATTAAGACAAAAGCAGATGTTTCTATTTGTCTCGCTAAGGTCGATGTAGCTCATTAATGCCATGTTTAATAAAACATCTGTGTTTTTTATTTATTTTATTTTATTTTTTTGAGTAAACGCACCTCGGTTGCTTCCACTTTCAGTTCCGCGTTTTATTTCCATTTAGCGGCTGACAAAAAGAAAAAAAATATGGCCGGAAGTCGCCTCTTCGGTTGTAGCTAAAGGGAAAAAAACCAACCTAGCATAAAAAGCCTGATCAAAATGTTTAGCTTTCTCCTAATTTATGGCGTTTACGTCAGCCATTTGCAATCGGTGGTCCATAAAATAGACGTGCGGGACGGCTGGACTCATTAACAAGCTCCTGATTTTCGTCTTTTACTGGCAGGAAAGGCAGAACAAAGGTTTCTGGTCTTATCCGCCTCGGTCCAGAGCCTGCAAAGCCTCTGTCCTGGTTGGTTGACGAAAACCGGATCGACCAGCAACGCGGTTAACCGCCGCTAGAGGGCGCCGTTCAGTAGTGGTGGGATTTAAGACATGTTGTGGGATTCAAATTATTTGGCTCAGTTCACCATTAACAGAGGGTGCCGTGGGATTTTAGACTCGTTTCTTGAGATTTGAATGTTTGGCTCAGTTCATTACTAGAAGTTGCCGTCTGTTTAGTAGTGGTGGGATTTAAGACACATGTTTTGGGATTCAAATAATTTGGCTCAGTTCACCATTACCATAGGGTACCATTTAGTGGAGGTGGGATTTCAGGCTCTTTTATTGAGATTTGAATGTTTGGCTCTGTTCACCAACAAGAATTTATTTACGTTTTTGTTTTTTAATCTAATTTTCTTTCATTTACTTTTCCCAATTTAAATGCTTTATTTTATGATCGTCTACTGTTGTCATCACTCTTTGTTAAAATCAGGTCGCTCTTGAAAATGAGTCCTTGAAGCTCAATGAGACCTGATTGTTTTACGAAACCATATTAGGATGACTCACTTGAAAAAAAAAAAAAAAATGAGATAATGATTTATTCTGTTTCAAAAAATGCAAAAGTTGAGATTTAAATTGTCCATTTTATTTGACAGAAAAGTGTCAATGTAAAAAAAAAAAAATAAATAAAAATAAATCAATCAACTTTTATTTATACAGGTAAATCCCATTGAGCCTCGAGGACTCATTTACAAGAGAGACCTGATTTCAACAAAGAAAGATGACAACAATGGACAACAGCAACAACAATAAGCAGTTATAAAAACTCATACTACAGTTTTTTTTTTGTTTTTTTTTTAACAAATAGGATGGCTAAAAGGAAAAAGGTAACAAAACAAAAAAAAACAGCTAGATTCCAAGACAAATGTATAAAACTAAAAACAGGAACATGTCTGCATTGGTCCCTGCCAATGCAGACATGTTCCTGTTTTTAGTTTTATAAAAGTTGAGATTTAAATTGTCCATTTTATTTGACAGAAAAGTGTCAATGTAAAAAAAAAATAATAATAAAAATAAAAAACTCTTCCAAACTTAAACCAGCAGTGTTGAACCTTGCTGTACTTCCAAACCAGACTGTATTTGTTTAATTTGTTGCTACTTTTGTATCTGAGTGCACTTTTACTGGGTTAATGACATGCAATATTTTATGCTTCTGTAGAAGCACAAACTTGTTTCAGTTCTTCACAATAATTCTCAAACACACACACACACTGACTACTAACATCAACAATCTATTTCCAAATATCTAAAGCTCATTAAATAGCTTATATTGTTGTTCTTTAGTAAAAGGAAATACTGTACAGCAGATGTCAGTGTAGTGACTTACACTGTACAATGTTTATCTCTTACTGTGAAGTACTGAAATAAACTGTAAAATTGTAGTTAATCAATCAAACCTCAGAACTGCTTAAACTTAAATATCGCATGCTAGTTTGTAGCTAAACAATAAAACTGCATCCATGACCATCAGATACAACAATAGCCTAATATTAACTAAACAAATATTGATAGTCGTATTTACTTCTGCTGCTTTAAATAAGTCTTTAAGAGATGATCATTTTCAACAACGCAACATTCTTGTGTCAATTAAAGACATGTTTTCTATCAATGAAATTAACTCTTTTATGTGACATTTGCACTTTCAAAATACAACCTGAAATTGGAGCTCAACGTTTTGTAAATCCTTTATCACACACATGGATGGCTAATTGGTAACTCTGAATTGTCTCTAGGTGTGAGTGTGAATGTTTGTTTGTCTCTATGTGTCCCTGCAATGGACTTGGGACCTGTCCAGGGCGTACCCTGCCCCTCAGACAGATAACTGAACATGGGCACCAGTAGCTAGTAGAAGTTAGAGCTGTTTTTTGAGCTGGCTAAGGTCGGTGAGCTGTGGCAGACATCTTGAATTGGACTCTTAAAAATGGAAGAAGTTATAAAGAAACAATATTTTAAAAGCAAAATGTGGTTTTAATCTTAAAAGAAAATTGAAGACATAAAACTGCAGACATACTACTAACTGATGACCAGAACATGCAAAACTGGCAACATCTAAATATTTGATCTGTAAGTTGTCAAAAACTACAAAAAAAAATTTAAACATAATTTAAACTTTTTATTGTTTGACTGATCAGCTCTGAAAATTATTTATTTTACACTTACATAAAACAACAAACATTGTCTCCTTTAGGACAAATGTTCTAATTAAACTCAAACTGTGTTTTTATTTGAAGCACAGCACAAGAACCAAAAAGATCTGACCAGCTCTTCCAAAAAGTTGGGGTCTGGACCTCAGTGAGGTTATGAGATAATTTCATGAACTCGAACAAAAGTATAAACTAGCGAAATTGCATTTCCTGCGCAAATGCAGTATGAATGCTTATTGCTGAAGAACTTGCTGAAAAACAGCTGAAATTAGCTTAAAAATGCTGAAATGTAACTGAAACAGAAGCCGAAGTTAGCAGAAGAAAGAACACATTTGGTGAAAAAGGTTTAAATGAGCAGAAATCAGCACAAAAATTAGGAAATTAGCTAAAAAAGAAAGTAGCTTGAAAAGGCTGAAAGAAGCTTAAACTATCAGAAGGAAGTGGACGGAGCTGAAATTAGCTAAAAAAAAAAGTGGAATTAGCTGAAAAAGCTAAATTTAGCAACAAAACTAGTAGCTGAAATAGCAGAAAAAGTTGAAACTAGCAGAAAAACAGCTTAAAGGAGCATAACAAGCTGAAATTAGCAGAAAGAAGTTAATTAGGCTGAAAGTAGCAAAAATTACCACAAAACGCTTGAATTTATCTGAAAACAGCTGAAATTAGCTTTAAAAAAAAGTAGCTGTAAAGGTAGAACAAGCAGAAGAAAGCAGAAAGAACGTGTTTGCTGAAAGAAGCAGAAATGAGCACAAAAAAGTGGAAATTATCTGAAAAAAAGCTAAAATTTGCACCAAAAACTGCAGTTGAAAAGTAGCTAAAAAAGCAGAAAGATGCTTAAATTATCAGAAGGAAGTGGAGAGAGCACATTTTTGCAGAATTAGGCTGAAATAAGTTTAAATGAGTGCAAAAATATGGAATTCGCTGAAAAGGCTACAATTAGCATATAAACAGCTAAATAGGCGCTGACATAACAGAAAAAGCTGAAACTTGCTAAATTAATCTGGAAGGAGCACAATAAAATGAAATTAGCAGAACAAAGTTAGAAGAAGCACAAAAAAATGTAGTAGTTAGCAGAATTTATCTGAAAAGAGCACAAAACAGCTGAAAAAACAGCTGAAATTAGGTGAAAGTATCTGAAACAAAAAAAAGTTTAAATTTGCACCAGGAAGCTGAAAGAAGCTGAACCAGAACAAAATGTGAAAGGAGCAGTAAAAGGTTGTAAACACATCTAAAGATCTGAAGGACGTAAAATGAGCTCAGTTCATTTTTTATGATAAAAAAAGAGGCAGAAAAGGCTAAATATTTCAAGAAGCTAAAGTTGCACCAATACTAAGTCATAGCAGGATTGTCCTGAAAGAGCTGAACATTTTGATTTATGATTTGTTGAAATAGCACAAAAATTGTGGAACGAGAAAGGATGACGGAAAACGTATGGAAGAAGTAAAGAACCCGGAATAATAAATATAAACAGGATCACAACAGTGTGAATGCTTAATAATAATTCACACAATTATTGTTTCTTTATATTTGCCACTATAATTGTTACAAGAGAAAAACAGTTTTTTTTTTTTATAGAGGCGCAAAATGTTGCTGAGCACTTTTCCACCAGAGGGAGACACACACCTTCTGATTTTACTCAGAAATATTTGGGGACTTGTAGAAAACTTTATTGGTGATTTTATTAATTGGTGAAAGAGTGGGGTACAACAAATCAAAGGCAAAAAAAACTAATATTTTTAATAAACATTTCAAGCAGGTATATGTTAAAACTGTCAGGAAGTCCTTTATAAGTGTGCACATTTTCATCTTGATAATTAAATGTTATGTTATAATTGGCACTAATCAAACTTGTGGAGTGCAGACATCACGTGTTTTCACCAGAAGGTGGATAAAACAAACCCCGGCAGTTTTGAGGGCTGGTGATTTTAAATATACTTTATTAAAGGCTCCAAATTAAATACAAAATTAAATAAAAATAAGCATTGGTATTCTTCTGTTTAGCTTACACACATGAAAACTCACATTTAAGTTCATACAGCATAGTTTACAGACTTGGCAATTTGTTCAGACACTTCTCTCTGTAACATTTAAACCTTTAATGCCAAGTATCCCTCAAAGGAATCATTAAAAATTTGTTAAAAATAAAAATTAAAAATCAACTGGGCTTGTATGAAGATGCAGGGAGGCAAAGTGACCGGGATCCTTATGAACAGCCAAGGTAAGATTCTAGTCGCTCACTCTGGAGGTGATATTTTCCTCATTTTGTTTGATGGAGACCGTGGCATTGACAAAAAGACGAGAGACAGAACTGGAAGTGGCAACAATAAAGACGTTGAGGTTCTTCTTAGGAGTGACAAGGATGGATAAGATTAGGAACGAGATCATCAGAGGTACAGCGCAGGTTGAACAACTGGGAGATAAAGTTAGAGAGACCAGATTGAGATGGTTTGGACATGTCCAGAGGAGGGACAGTGGTTATATTGGTAGAAGGATGTTAGAAATGCAGCTGCCAGGAAAAAGACAAAGAGGAGAGATATGGATGCAGTTAGAGAGGACGTGGAGGTAGATGGAGTGAGGACAGAGTAATGGAGGAGGATGACTCGCTGTGGTGACCCCTGAAGAGTGAAAAGATGATGAAGAAGAAGAAAACAATATGGTTGTTTAAGTTAAATGTAACCAAGTATTTGGAAAATCGCCTCGAGTTGGACTCAGAGGAAAAGGATGGAGTTATTCTGGATACTGAACTGCACACCAAGGGAAAGATTTTAATTTCCATTTAATAAGTTGGAGTTGAATGAACTGGACTCAAAAACAAAAGGAGGAGAAAGTCGCGCACAAGTTGCAGGTTTGATTGTTAGGCGCCAAAACATAAAACAGGAAACACTTTTTTTATACTTTAAGAAGTGAGTTCAAAGCTCATGTCAGACTCTGACTTCTGCTTTCGGAGCTTATCGGAGGTTTTATCTAAATAATTTTCAAACAAATTGCAGTAGAACGTCTCATTGGTTATTTTAGCCTGTTCATGCAGATCAGTAACAATGAAATAATATCTCTCTTAGTTAACTTGATACATTTGTGCTTTTTGTTTAGGAATAAGATTTACGCCCCATTTCCAGGCCACCAGTTCCTCCTGAACAATCATCAGGGTTTAATCTTCAACGGAGACATTAGAAAACCTGACTTTTATCGTCTCTAATGTGACGCTGGAAGGCCACCGAGTCCATTTGCCTGACTGAATTGCTTCTATGGATGACGCGGAGATGCACTGGAATCATAATGGTCACTTTGTGTGGCGCAGTTCAGCTACAGCAGTAAAACAAAGGTCACTGACACACCCCATTCAGGACGCCTCATGGATATTAGGTTGTATTCATCGATGGAAGACAATTGAGTGAGATAAGCCTTGAGGACGGTGGCGGCTGGTCGTGGGGGGACTTCCAGAGGTGTTTTGTATGTGTGAGAGCACATGAGCTTTGACTTGGCAGAAGACACGAGACAGGTGGATGCTCAGCCAGCCAAAGACCCATTACTCGCTCAGGGGGCAGCAAATGTGTGTGTGTGTGCATGTGGTAATTACTTTTTCTCTCCACGTGTGCATGTTTGTGTGTACGTGGAGACGGGGTGATTAGAAACGGGTGGCGGGTGGAGGGCTTGTCAGAAGTTATCTTCCCATCTCATCTCATCATAGGCAGTCTGGCGGATTCCCTCGATGGCTCAACAGCCTGGTGCTGCGGTGCTGCTGTCAATCGGGCCGTCAACGCCTGCAGAAATCGATGCCAATCTCCTTTGGTTTCTATTTTTAACCGAGGCTCAGCACCCAGGCTTTTGATAAGGATGCTACATTCTTTGGGCTCTCGGATGAGCAGCCCCCCCCCACCCACCTCCCCTCTCCTCCAGCCTCTTTCTCCCGCCTGCTGATGAGGGCTGATAAGAGACAAACGAGATGGAGCTTAAAGCACAGGCCTGCCTGACAACCTGAAAGAGGCTTTTATGGTGGACAAAATGATGATTGTTAGCGCTACAAGAATTGGTCTAACGGGTTCTAAAATTACAAAGACATGGCTGAATTTAAATTGGCACTTCTAGCTGCTGCTGTGATTACCAATGATTTGATACGACGCACGCACACACGCACACACACACACACACATACAAAGCTGTCTTGTTTGTATTTTACTGGCAAAAATGCAGCCACTCCAAATGGGTAAAATTAATTAGTTTGGATATTACAGTAAAGTTTTAAAGGAGACGAAAATATGAACAAAAGCTCCAGAACAGCAACTTAATGGACCTGAAGGAGAGACGTTGATCATCGCCTTAAACACAAAGGATTGTTTCAGCTCCTAAAACTAAAGCTGGTACTTTAGCCTTTGTTAGAGAATTTTCTGTCAAGGGTTCTACATGTTTTTATTGTTTTCTTCACCTCTTTACCACACTCCCCATTTTCCTGGACAGTGGACCCCAAGTATTTGAAGTCCTGCACCTTTGTGACCTCTGCTCCTTGTAGCCTCACTGTTCCACCGTCCTCCTTCATTCACACACATGTACTCCGTCTTACTACGGCTGACTTTCGTTCCTGTTCTTTCAAGTTCATACCTTCACCTCTCCAAGTTCTCTTCCACCTGTTCCCTGTTCTCAACACAGATCACAATGTCATCTGCAAACATCATAGTCCATGGGGATTCCTGCCTGACCTCATCTGTTAGCCGGTCCATCACCAGAGCAAAAAAGAAGGGGCTCAGAGCAGATCCTTGATGCACGCCCACCTCCACCTTGAAGCTATCTGTCACTCCTACAACACTCACCACTGTCCTGATGTTCGCATACATGTCCTGTACCAGTCCAACATACTTCTCTGCCACTCCAGATTTCCTCATGTAATATCACACCTCCTCCCTCTGCACCCTGGCATTTGATTTTTCTAAATCCACAATTGAGTTCTTTTTGACCCTTTATGTACTCCTCTATCAGCATCCTCAAAGCAAAGATGGCATCTGTGGTGCTCTTTCTTGGCATGAAACCATACTGCTGCTCACAACTAGTCACTTCTCGTCTTACAACGAAACCAAGATTCAACTTGTCTGCTGTCCACCTTAGATAGAGAACTTTACTAATTGGCTTTTGTATGTATGTGAATGTTCCTGTAAAGTGCCTGAGATAACTTTGTTGTGATTTGATGCTATATAAATAAACTGAATTGAAAAATTGAATTGAATTGTCTAGTTTCCACAACTCTCTCCCAGATCTTCATCGTGTGGCTCATCAACTTAATTCCCCTGCAGTTGCTACAACTCTGTACATCACCCTTGTTCTTAAAAATGGTCACCAGCACACTTCTGCATTCCTCAGGCATTTTCTCACCCTCAAATATGTCATTGAATATTTGAGTCAAGAATCTCACTGTCACCTGTCCAAGACATTTCAAATCTTCCACTGGTATGTCATCAGGCCCCACTGCCTTTTCCTGCTTCATTCCTTTCAGAGCTTTCTGAACTTCACCCTAACTAACCTTTCTCACTTCTTGGTCCACAGATTCTATGACCTCTGTTCTTTTTTCCCCCTTTTCATTCTCTTCATTCATTAGCTCTTCATAATACTCCCTCCATCTTCCTGTCATGGTCTCCTCAACTGTTAGGAAATTACTGTTTTTATCTTTCACAACCCTAACCTGCTGCACATCCTTTCCAGCCTGATCCCTCTGTCTCACCAATCGGTACAAGTCCTTCTTGCCCTCTTTAGCGTCCAGCCTTCCATAAAACTCATCATACGCCTTCTGCTTTGCCTTAGCTACCTCCCACCTTGCTCTACATTACATCTCCTTTTATTCCTATCTCCTCTCTTCAGTCCTTTCACTATCATATTTCTGTTGGTCTTTCTCTTACACTACAGTCAACTGAATATAAAATACTATATTTATGTCAGAGAAGTAAGTGTATTGGGTTTATATGAGTGAGAAAATCATTTTCTGTTGCTTTCCGTAGCATGTTTGTCCTCACCGCTCCAAGGGAGGCAACACAGACTTAGTTACATCCTGTAACCCTCAGGATGAAGCTGTTTTATCTCAACATGAACGACTGACTTCACACTGTATCCTAAATGCTGTGTTGCTCCAAACTTTCTGTTACGTATTAACTTTGTAGAAAATTAGTCTGGGAATAAGGCCGTTTTTTAAAATGTTTTTGACTGGACTGAGAAAGAGCAGCCAGTTTTCTTGTACAACCATTTTCTTTTTTGTGGCTCCCGTGTTTAGAGCTAAAAATAAAGCAATACAAGCTCACCTCGACAGGATGTTGTGCTCTTATCGGTGTTGACCAAAGCATGAACTGTTTAGTACCTGTGGAGTCTTTTTACTCACTTGTCAGAAAGGTTTTTCCATCTAGTCAATAAAAATACTGAAGCTTTCAGGCATCCAGATTTGTGCTTTTGTAGTTGCAGCTCTTAAACTCTGCAACAACTCCCCCTGAAATCGAGTTATTGGCACAGATTAAATCTCACCTTAAACAAATACCTACTCACTGGCTTTTCTTAGATTAGGCCTTTCTCTTTAATTGTGTTCATTATTGCTTCCCGATCGACATTTCCTTGTAGTCCTTCTTTACTACTGACTTAATGGTCAAAGTAAAGTTATGCATATTGGCTTGTGTAATTTTTATTTATTTTGTAAAGCCAGGCATGTTTGAAAAACAACATTTTAGTTATTTTTAACGACTTTTAGCTGTTTATATGCAACTTTTCCCCCAAATATTTGATGTTCTGTATAAAAATGACTAAAAGAGGCACAATGATGCCCCGTGTGTTCAAAAAGAAATCTATTTTAATTATTGTCTTGAAAAATATTACTCAAATTTTTCCATCAAACGTCCAAAAACCTGTATTTTTTTCATGCAGCATCTTAGTTTTCTCCTCCAATGAACTTGAAAGCAACATTTAGGCACTTTTTATGTTATTTTTTAATTAACTTTCTTATCTGTTGTAGAAGAGACAAACTTAAAAAAAAATAACAGAGACAACTCAGAACAGAGGTGATTATTGCAGAAATGGTTAAAAATATATTAGTGGTTTAAGTTTTTGTTCTGTTGTGAAAGCTGATTAATGTATTTTCACATGTGAACTGTGGTTAGAGGTAAATACCTGTTTTAAACCAAAAATACCTAAATCTACAAAAATAAGAAACAGCTTTTGATGCAAGTGTTTTAAAGAAATTATAATTGATGTAAAAAACAAATAGATTTTCTTAAACGGCTGAGATTATAGATATTTTTGTTAAAGGAGGTGTCAGAACCACTAAGAATCCACTTAAACCGTCCAGTTTTACTTCAGTGTTGCACAACATGGCTGTAGAAAATCTGTTTAAAATGTGGTTTTGAATCTACAAAAGTTCTATTTTATGTCTTAAAATACATTTGAGGACTTATTTAACCAATTTCACACAAACAAAAATGTCTTTGAACCTAAAGTTATGGTGTGAAAATACAGAATTATTCATTTTTAAAACAAACACTAGCTGAATAATTTGTCCCTGAAGAGTTTGATTTTGAACGTTGCACATTCATATTAATCATTTTTCTGTTGTCCACAGTCATGTGCTGACAGCTTGTGTTGTGCATCATCGACATGTTGTGTTTTTATTTGGAGGACTAGTGGCTAAAATCTATTTTGTAAGCAGAGCAACAACGACAAAGACACAACTGGAACAAGCTGCGAGATGTTTCGACTTACGTATCATTGACTTTGGTGCCGACCCACAAGACGCAACGAGCAGGCAGAGCAGCAGCTGCTTAGACAGAGCATTATATACCCAAAGGGTCAAAGGGTCGACCTTTGACCCATCGAGTGTTTGGAAGCAGCTGTGTGTTTCGGTTCTGCATCCTTGAGCAAAGTTACTCTTTCCGACTTGTTCTGAAGTTGTCCTGAACTCCTAAAACACAAATGTCTTCACACACCTGCTAAAGTAAACCATAATAAATCATTTCAAAGCTTCTTCCTCATTTAAATAAACCTGTTCAAAACTTGATTTATTTTTTTGTGAAGCAAGTCTTTTGTTGATTTTAATGTATGCTTGGAGTCATCACAAATTTGAAACTAAAAATCCTCTTCATTTGCAGCTTTCTAGAGGAAACCTGAAAAGTTTTGGGTTTGAAACCGTTCATGAGTTCATCCATCTAAACTAAAGCTTCAGTTTCACCTGAAGAACAACAACCTTGCATCATGATGCTGCCACCACCGTGTTTCACTGTGTGTGTTCTTTAGATGATCCACAGTCTTGTTCCTGCACCAAACATGCGTCTTAGGTAGATTGTAGCCAAGAAGTTCAGCTTTGGGTTTACCACCAGAACACATTTTCCCACAGGTGCTGGTCATAAAAGTAGAATATCATGAAAAAGTTGATTTATTTCAGTAATTCCATTCAAAAAGTGAAACTTGTATATTATATTCTTTCATTACACACAGACTGATATATTTCAAATGTTTATTTCTTTTATTGTTGATGATTATAACTGACAACTAATGAAAACCCCAAATTCAGTATCTCAGAAAATTAAAATATTACTTAAGACCAATAAAAAATGGATTTTTAGAAACGTTGGCCAGCTGAAAAGTATGAACATGAAAAGTATGAGCATGTACAGCATCAGTACTTAGTTGGGGCTCCTTTTGCCTGGATTACTGCAGCAATGCGGCGTGGCATGGAGTTGATCAGTCTGTGTCACTGCTCAGGTGTCATGAGAGCCCAGGTTGATCTGATAGTGGCCTTCAGCTCTTCTGAATAGTTGGGTCTGGTGCATCACATCTTCCTCTTCACAATACCCCACAGATTTTCTGTGGGGTTAAGGTCAGGTGAGTTTGCTGGTCAGTTAAGAGCAGGGATATCATGGTCCTTAAACCAGGTACTGGTAGCTTTGGCACTGTGTGCAGGTGCCAAGTCCTGTTGGAAAATTAAATCTGCATCTCCTGTAAGTTGGTCAGCAGCAGGAAGCATGATGTGCTCTAAAACTTCCTGGTAGATGGCTGTGTTGACATTGGACCTCAGAAAACACAGTGGACCAACACCAGCAGATGACATGGCACCTCAAACCATCACTGATAGTGGAAACTTGACACTGGACCTCAAGGAACGTGGATTCTGTGCCTCTCCTCTCTTCCTCCAGACTCTGGGACCTTGATTTCCAAACGAAATGCTAAATTTACTTTCATCCGAGAACATAACTTTGAACCACTCAGCAACAGTCCCAGGCGAGACACTTCTGATGCTGTCTCTTGTTCAAGAGTGGCTTGACACAAGGAATGTGACAGCTGAACTTCTTGTCTTGCATACATCTGAGCGTGGTGGTTCTTCAAGCACTGACTCCAGCTGCAGTCCACTTTTTGTGAATCTCCCACTATTGCTTGTACACCTTTTCTACCACATCTTTTCCTTCCCTTCACCTCTCTATTAATGTGCTTGGACACAGAGCTCTGTGAACAGCCAGCTTCTTTAGCAATGACCTTTTGTGTCTTGCCTTCCTTATGCAAGGTGTCAATGGTCGTATTTTTGACAACTGTCAAGTCAGCAGTCTTCCCCATGATTGTGTAGCCTACAGAACTAGACTGAGAAACCATTTAAAGGCATTTGCTGGCGTTTTGAGTTAATTAGCTGATTAGTGTGGCACCAGGTGTCTTCAATAGTGAACCTTTTCACAATAATCTAATTTTCTGAGATAATGAATTTGGGGATTTCGTTAGTTGCTGGTTATAATCATCAACATTAAAAGGAATAAACATTTGAAAATACGTATATCAGTCTATGTGTAATGAATGAATATAATATACAAGTTTCACTTTCTGAATGGAATTACTGAAATAAATCAACTTTTTCATGATATTCTAATTTTATGACCAGCACCTGTATATGTGACATTTGTCACGGTGAAGTCACATGGTTTCATTGATTTTACTTTATCAGGTTTGTGTAGACTATAAATCCTTCGCACAATATTTAATCACTTTCACTTTTCATCAAAAAAGCTATATTTTCTCTCTTGCAACATTCCCTTAATCGCTTTACTTTTTTTTTTTAATTTTGCGTGAAAACTTGCAGACAGATCCTGATTCAAACATTTTCTGTCTAATTGGATGTTTTTTTTGTCGACGCAGGATTAATCAGCCACGGGGTATTTAATGTTGTTTGGGCAGCCGAGAGGTAATACAGCCAAGCCATTAACACATCATTAAAGAGTCCTAAACACTGTAATTGCAGCCGGAGCGCTGATGCTACACTCTCATTAAGTGGACCCTGACAGAAGTCGCGGTCTCGTTGTGATGGGTTTCAGCAACATGTCGAGGGAAAAATCTGTGGAACTCAGCATGTAGCCGTCACAATGAGATGTCCACGCTGGTCACGCTGAGAGAAGATCATTTCCAAAACTGCCATGTAAACCTTTAAAAGCCAATAAAGCCTTTTTTTAAAAATTAGAAGCTGCACAACAAGATCTCCAGCTGCTTCTGCCTTCACAGATTTTTCTACGTTGTGGCTCTTTGATAATGTTGTAAACTAGTAAGTCACACATTGTTTGACTTCATTTTCCTTCAGCAGACATGTTTCGGCTAACTAACAGTCAGAACAGCTTTGCAGGGGAGTTTGTGAAGTTAAAACACTCCTAAGTGGATGTTTCACCACCGTGCAGCTGATGCACCCGCCATGTTTTCCTCCAGGCGGACTATGAGGCTGACTCTGCAGATATGAGTGAAACAGCTTGACAGGAATTAACCAAACTGCTGAATGGCTGGTTTGCAAAGCAGCATTAAGAAAAAAAAGACTCGCATCCAGGTTCTTTATTCCCTCATTGAAATAAAAGCAGAAAGATACTGAAGTGTACACAATGTGCATTTTATTTACCTTCTCGCGTTGGCAGGGTTTGGACAAAATTGAATTTATCTGATGAAGCGTTGCAGCAAAAAAAAAAAAGATAAGGCACCACCTGCACCAAAAAAGGGAAACTAAATATCACAATAAAAATCAACAGCAGCCAGTTTGGGTTTGTCACGATGTAAAATGCTCGCAGAATAACAGCATTCGTGATCGTTATCTAATCCAACATGTATTATTGACAAAAAGGCTTAGACTTGACTATCAAGGTCTTAAGGTTTACCAGAAGTCTCCTACCTGACTGTCAGGGATCGATATGGAGTTGTTATGGCAAACACTTTGTGCATTCATTCAATATCTTTAATATCAAGCATCATTTTCTTTCACTAGTTTGCGACTTCACTGCACTAGTTACCCAGGACATCCTTGTAAAAGAGATTGGTGATCTCAGTGGATTTCTTCCTGGTAAAATAAAGTAATTAAAAAAAAAGTTGCACATATGGTCACACTAGTTCAATAAATACTCTTTTGAGTAATAGGTTTTTGCAAACTGGTGGCACTTTATCCCAACTACCAGGAGAAGAATCCATATTATTGACAGTCCTGCACTAGTGACTCTAAAGTCCCAACTAGTTGGCCTTTTAATGCACTAGTGGGTCACTGCACCAAACTAGTCATCAGTTAAATAGTGAGCAACAAAAACCCTTACATGTTAAGTAGTCAACACAAATTGTACCCATTAGTCAACTAGTTACTGTCTAACGTGGCGGTTCCTGATATGGGCGATATAGGCAGCTGCCCAGGGCAGCACCTCGTCAAGGGTGACACGAGCTCCAAACCCCACCCCTGTCTTCTACCTCAAAAATAAAACACATTATTTCATATAGCCTGTCGTGTTCCCCACTTGTGGGGAGTGGGCGACCTCCGCCAGATGCAGGGTGTGCAGCTTCTGCTGAGGTCTGACACACATTGTGAAAGGAGATGAGATGGGGGATTCTCCCTTGCTGGGCCAGGGATGCATCTTTAGTTCACCAAGTAAATCACATCATTGATTGCTCCCAAACAAAGCACATTTCATTCATAATATTGTGAATGTAGCCAGTAGTTCACAGCTTATTTGTATGAAATGGCTGAAAAAATAATACAAAAATGAATCTGCACACCAAAGAAGGTGAATTAGTTTAGGCTAGGGATGCACAATATTATCGGCATGGTATCGGTATCCGCCGATATTAGCGATAAAGTTAAATATCGGATATATATATATATATATATATATATAAGGGGCACTGTTTTTGTATGACTGAGTGTTGTTGTGTTAGAGCAGGGGTGTCAAACCCACTTACAAAAGGGGGCCAAAGTTAAAACATTTTTCAAACCAAGGGTCGGTTTCAGAATCTACATTAAATCAAGTTTGATACCCAACATCTTTTCTTGGTTGCAGGTTCCTCAACAAGAGTTTGATTGGTCTCATTTGATGTTCTCTGTTGCACTTATGACGCCATAATCAAAGATTACAGAAAAAAAAAATTAAAGTGATAAAAGTATTTTACATTTAAAATAACATCTTGGGGGCCAGATAAGATGTCAACGAGGGCTACATTTGGCCCCCGGGCCTTGAGTTTGACACACATGTGTTAGAGAGAGTAAATGTTATGAATAAATTTGACATTAAACATAATCCAAGTTGAAGTGTTACATCATTTTCAACTCCCTTTTTGGCATCTGCATTTGGTAGCAGTCCAGATTGACAAAAAACATGCAGAATAATGTAGTATTTTAATTCCACAGTTAAGAAAACTATGTAGTCTCTGTAAGTAGGTCTAGGAAAAAAAACTGTATTGGTATCAGTTATTGGTCAAATAAGTTTTAACATATCGGACATCAGCCAAAAATCCAATATCGTAAGTACCAATTACACACACATGGAAGAGGGGCAAGAAGAGGTCACAGCCATCAGGCGCCCAGTTAAGGAAAAAGAGAAAAGAAGAGGAGAAACAAGCAAAAGATAAAGGTATGCAGCTGTGTCATCTCATGAAAGGTGTTATGTTATGTAAGCTATAGCTTGTTACAAGATGGGCTTAATATTAATTAGTTTAGCTGCTTATGATGACATATTTGGTTTTCAGCAGAAAATATTACCGTTTTGAATGAAATTCTTCTAAAACTACTACACGGGAAAGTAATATTAAGCTACTATAATTACTAAAGGCAATGATCTTGTTATGTAGCATGGACCATGTTAATTAGCTATTAACTGGAAGAAGTGTTGATTTGTCTCCTATTCTGAATATTTCATAAATTCATAAATAAAATAAAATTCATATATATATATATATATATATATATATATAGGCCTGTTTGTTTTGTCTTAGTTGTTAGCCATTTGCTATATCAGTATGATAGTCCTTAAATCATTTCAGAAAGTATGTTATCCTGTTGTAATGACTCAGTATTAGGATACTTCTCAGCAACGGTTTTAGAGCTTATTAAATAACCATAGTGAGGCATAGAAGTATGAATGTTTGATAATGATACAATTGATGCATGATGTATCAGATGTTTTATGTATGGTATTTTAATGTAAATTCAGGGGCACCTCTGAAATATTTTGGGGCACCCTCTGCCACAGGCCAGGATGAAGAGTCATCTACCTCCACCTCCATCTACCTCCCCCCAGCAAGAATCTTCAGGTGACTGTGTAGGTGGTAGATTTTCTTGTGTTCGGTGTAATTTAGAAATGACTTATTTTAATTGTGTTTATTTTCTACAGTATATATTGTGGTTGTATACTTTTAAATTTATGGTGTACAACATATGAGTCTTTGTGTGTTTTAAAGTATTATTGTAGTTTCTTCAATTTCAAGTTTTATGAATAAAATGTTCAAAGACATTTTGAGTTTCGTCTGTGATGTATATGGTAATCTGGGTTCATCATCATCATGGTAATCACTGGAGGTTTGCCCAGAGCACCAAACAGTCTAGGACCGCCCCTGAATGTGTGCACTAGTCAACTAGTGTGGCCTAAAAAATTTACAATTGGGCAAATAAACTCTAAAATGCTCACTTGTTAACAAGTTGTGGAGTCTTAGTCCTAACTAGTCAACTATTACAGTTGGAAAAATGTTAACTATTGTTCCTAATAAATACACAAACAGTTTGCCATAATTCCTCACCCTGTTGCACTTTATTTTAAAATCCCTTCTAGGCTTTTGTCTCCCAGCTGGTAGGATAAAAAAATCTACATACAGATGAGAGTAAATTGTTTTTTCTTTAAGAAGGGTGAGACAGATGTTTTTTTTTTTTTAAGTAAACTGCCGAGCAGTTTTATTTTCAAATAAACCGAAATGCTGCCATGCTGAAGCTTTTGTGTGCAATTAAAAAAAAAAAAATGCTGAATTTGTCTAAAAGTTTCAGCCTTCCTCTCTGACTGCTCCTGAAATCCACAGAGGGTTAGTGAAAAAAATGTATGTTCAATATGACTTTAATCTAATAAGATCACGGAGTTTAGCAAATCTAGAAAAAAAAAATGTTTTTATAGGTACTGTATCTGAGGCTTCAAGTTTTATGCATCAGTTTTACAGGAATTCTGAAAACTTGACCGATAATGTTGACTCATCTTCAATATCGACACCTGGCAGAGCACATCTGTGTCAATATTTGGTAGACTTTGTGTTTTAATTACCCACTCCTTCTTTGTGCACGCTCCCAAATTTCAGCGATAATCTAATTATCAGGTGTGCCAACAAACAAGGGAGCCTCATCACCTTCCACTAATTGGAAGAAGGATCGACGCCAGAGCTGGAAGGAAAGTCTTTTCACTGATAACGATTGAGCACGGAAGGCCGTGAAAAGGGAAACAAAAAGAGAAGTGTGTGGTCTGCCTTGAGCAGCCTGAGGATTTCCTTTGGTTTCATCAGAAGAAAAGATGGCTGAGGCGATCCCCCAGACAACAGGCAGCCGGTTTGTGTAGGCGAGCGCAGATCCGAAATCCCTGAGAAAAGACTGTCTCACTGCAGCTTTACAGCTCTGCATTAGACCTAATTCTCCTTTAGCTCGCCTCATGTGAAGCAGCTATATAGGTTCAAACGGCACAGGAAGCATTATGCTTTTGCTTTTATTGCATTGCTGGCGTTATGATCATATATTCTAAATAACGAGGGGTTGAGGCAGAAAAGGGCAGATTACTTTGCACTAATAAGGTCTTTTCATTGAGGATATTCATCCTCGTTATCATACACAAGTTCAATGATTCGTACAAATGAGTTGGTCTCAAAGGCTTGAATTAATCAGGTTTTCCCCAAAATCCACACAGGTTTGAGTATAAACATGCATTTACATAATCGTTTAATTAGCGTCTTTGACTTGACGAGGCCACGGCCTACTTCTAGTGATCATGATCAACTGCGACTGCTCGTTGTTCTTTACCAGCGTAAAAAGGATTGTTGGACAACAGTTGTTGGATTGAGCAATACTCAGAGCGACAGGGAAGTCAAGGAGAGCTAAAGTCTAAAAACACGTTATTGGAATGGGTTACCACTTCACCAAAAACTGGAAGACTCAAACTGTCACTCTCAGATGTGAGGGAATTGGTTCAGGAACCATCATGGCTCAATCCTGCATGAACTGGAAACTTCTGGAACACCAGTGTCACCGTTCACAGTAAAGCCATGCAGTTTTACGTCATTGTGGACTGAAAGATGCTCCTGCTCCAAGACAGATGTTTTAAAGCTCACTGGTCAGACAAAGAAATATTGGGCTATTTGGTCTCAATGGTAAGAAATATTTGAATTAATCAAGGTGAGGATTTCAACCCTTTAAACACAGTACCAACTGTCTGGCATGGTGGTGGTAGCAGCATGCTATGGTCTTCTTCTTTTGGCTTTTCCCTCTTCAGGGGTCTCCACAGTGAGTCATCCTCCTCCATCTCATTCTGTCCTCCCTCCAACTACCTTCATGTCCTCTCTAACTGCATCCAAACATCTCCTCTGTCTTTTTCCTGGCAGCTGCATTTCTAACATCCTTCTACCAGTATACCCACTGTCCCTCCTCTGGACATGTCCAAACCATCTCAGTGTGTCCTCTCTAACTTTATCTCCCAGTTGTTCCAACTTGTGCTGTACCTCTGATGATCTCATTCCTAATCTTATCCACCCTTGTCACTCTTAATGAGAACCTTAACTTCTTCATTTCTGCCACTTCCAGTTCTTTCTCCTGTCTTTTTGTCAATACCACCATCTCCAGACCACACAGCAAAGCTGGTCTCACAGCTAGCAGCATGCTGTGGCGCCGTACGCAAAGTTGAGTGAATAAAACAGGAGGTCTACCTCCAAATTCTTCAGCTTCACCTCCAATGGACGGATGAAACTTGTACATAGTTGAGTATTTTCAACAGGACATCAAAACTGGGATCTGATTGGATATATTAGGCTAACATTATGGTTGTGGATTGGCCATCCCATTCCCAACCCCTCATATTCAACTTTATTGAAAATTTGTGGACTATGCTTTAAAGCTTGTGACAGAAAACCAACTAGTCATCCCGCGCTGTATCGCCGTTCAGTTCTTGCGGCTTCGCTTCATTACGGGTTTTTATATTGCGTGTACTCAGTATTGTACTTTCATATCATCTTCATCACCAAAGTGTTTAAGAGACTTGTTGGTAAGGGTTTTTAATCTATATATACAAATAAAATAAAGCAACTCCTACGATAGGTGAGGGATCATGTAATTTAAATGAACTCTACTAAGACGGCACCAGACGTTTAACGCACATGAGATGTGTGGCTGAGGTACAACTTGCTCAGGGATGTGTAAGATTATGTGTGGTGTATGGATTTATTTGAACCAATGCATATCCTTGTTCATGTGTGGATTCAAGAAAATCCACAATAAATTCTTGTCCTTACAAAACGTTGAAGTTTGATGGTTCCACCCTGGAAAAGGAAAGATTCAACTTAATCATTAAAAGCTCTAATTTATGTATTCATGCCCATGACGAGTGGATGTAAACACAACTCTTTATTGAGCTGTATGAATGTTCCTTATATAATAACGTCCACATGAACCAGTTTGCCTCCAGTTTCATTTTTAACATAGTGCAATTTGTGCTTACTTTACAAGAGAGGAAAAAAAAAAAAAACACTTATAAAACTGAAAACTTGTTATTTGTGCTGATTTAAAACCAGCATGTGAGCAAAAACAGGAAACAAAAAGTTGACAGACAAATAAAACAAGAGATCTGCAACACATTGAAGCAGGATTATCCATAATTTATTGAGCAGTATAGTGAGATTACAGCAGGGAACAAATCAAGCACAGAAGACAAAAGAGCATTATTTATTACAGGAAAATCAAAGTGGAGCCTGAGGGGAGCGGGGTGGTAGATAAAGTAGAACGCTCATACGTTACTCCTACTGTACACAAACACGACGCGTTATTGCAGCTGCTGGAGGACAATCCCATTACGCCAGAGTGGATGATGTTCATGTTTTGTACCTGAGCTCGAGGATGCTGTGACCTTGTAGAATTGGATCGTAACTCGAGACGTCGTGACGGCGATAACTTGAAGAAAAAAAAATGAAAATGAGGCTCAGCCGTCTGTCACTAATCATTTTGACGTTTTGAGAGAATCTGAGGTTAACAGTCTTGTTGAATCACCAACTTTAGCAAAAATAGAAAAAAAGGCACAATCTATCTAGCTTTTCCCTTCACAAGCCCGAGGTTTTAAATAATGCAGGCTCTTTCACGTAGATGCCATCTCCACCTTGAGATTCCCATGGACCCCCACAGGTTTTAAAAATCCAATCCTTCCTCAGGCTTCTTTAATGTCTCTCCTGTTTGACTATTCTCTCAGACCCCCCTCGTGACTCGATTAAAAAGGGGGGGAAAGGGAGGAAGTAGGGGGGTAAGACCAATGTGGAAGTGGGAACCTGAAAAATAAATTAAAACTATAATGCAAGCATGAGAAACTTCTCAACCCTCCCACTGAATATTAGATCACAACACCCCCTAAATAAATCATTACACTTCCACAGACCTCATCTATTTCAATTTCATCTCAAATTATTATGCTCCTCATATCAGTGCCGATGTAATGTCCCACAATTGCAAACATGTGTCGGATTCTTGTAATATCCAGATTAATAATTCATTTTTATTTTATTTTCTTGGAAAAGGGGTTTCAGCCCATTTAGGCTTTTTATTCAGATTCAGCGTGAGGAGCCCAGCAGCTCATTTCACCACAAAAACAGAGAGTTGACATTTCAAGCCGAAGCCTGCAGCACCCGTGTGGACCCACCAGCAGGATCATTTGAATTTCTTGCTTAATTAGTTGACACCGAGTTCAGCTCAGGCGTACGTTACTGCTGTTAGATAGCATGATTAGAGGCAAACTTTCTGCAGATTTCTGGTGTAAAATGAGTTCGTTTGTGAGGCTTGAAGATTTAGAGGTAGAGGATTCAGCAGGAAAACTGGTCTCAGACAATACATCTTACTGATTACGTTTTATTTTACTTTTTCGGTGTAGAGTTTGCATGTTCCCCCCATGTTCAATGTCAAGGGAATGTGTATTATTTGCACTCACCGTTGATCCGTTTTACTTTATTAATATTGAATTTAGACTTTTATAACTGTTCTGCTCCTGTACTGTTATAGTGAATTATATTCAAATGTTCCACGGTCCTGGTTCTATGTAGTAATCAGTCTTGGTGTGAACCGGTCAGTAAAGGGACAGCAACAGATCATTTTTAGGGATGCACGATATTGGATTTTTGGCCGATATCCGATATGTTAAAACTTATTTGGCCAATATCGATATTATTTTTTCCTAGACCTACTTACAGAGACTACAAAGCTTTCTCTGCTGTGGAATTAAAACACTACATTATTCTGCATGGTCTTTGTCAATTTGTCCTTCTATCAAATGAAGACGCCAAAAAAGGGCCTGAAAATAATGCAACATTTCAACTTGGATTATGTTTAATGTCAAATTTATTCATGACGTTTACTCTAACACAATGACAACACTCGAACAGTGCAAATTTGTAAATTTTCACAAACCTAAACTCAACGGCGTGTGTGATGTCATAACAATGTGCTGGCGCTGCAGACATCCATGTCACAACAAAAACAGCACCTTTTATATTGGTGAGTTATTTTGATGGAATGGCCGATATTTAACTTTATCGCCAATATCGTCCGATTCCGATATTTAATCTGTAACTGGTTTTTCTGGGTGCTGAGAAGCTAACTTTTTGTGCAAACATGTAACTATAAAAATCTAATTTAATTAACACACACATAGAGGAATAAAATCTAGTGCAATATTTTAATCAAACAATTATTTTTAATCAGTAACTTTTACTTGTATCAGAAGGTTTTGTGGTGTTAGAGCCTGTAAAGGAACGACATCACGTTGCTAATCAAGACGGTTTACGGTGCTTTCCGTTCATTTTGAGGCCCGTGCCACCATTTTTACCAACACCGAGCTATTTTTCTCCATGTGCTTTTGGAAATTAGCACAACTTTTGCACCCATTGGACAAAACTTTAAAAAACATAATTTAAGTTGTTTCTATTATGAAGTGTTTTTTTTACACTCAAGGCAGAGGAATGAAGGAACAGGTTGTAAATTCAAGACACATGCAAGTCAGCATGCAGAAGAAAAAGAATGTTCTGCTCAACTTTTCCCTGAATTCAACACCTTTGTAAAATAAAGTCATCAGTGATGTAACACCGAGGAAAGGAAAAGGAACAATCATGGCTGTTATCAAAATATCTCATGGACTACGGGATGGATTTTAATGACATTTTCAGTAAATAATATTTACTTTTGGAGCCAACTAAAGTCAAGACGGCTGCCTCAGCTAACTATTCTTAGAAACCACAAAAAATAACTACAACAAAACCAGTCTTACAATTACCATTCTAAAACTTGGTGTAAAATTGTAATGAAACTTACAGAAAGTAATCACTGGATGTACATCTACAACTGACTGACATTTGGAGTCAACCCAACTCGACAGCGGTTTAACCTTAGCAAACACAAAAACGACTAGAACCCAGTCAATTGACTTCCATTGAATCGAGGTTTTTATGGTTGTAGATTAGAGTTATTCACAATGCATACTCTGAGATTGAGCATAACTGTATCTTCAAGGGTTGACCAACACCTTCATTATTTATTTGCTTAAAATGATCTTAGTCTGAAACAAAATATACATGAAGACTAGCAATATGCATTCATTTAAGGAAGGCTAGGCCTTTAATTGCATTCATGAAAATTCTTTGTAACTTTGGTCTAAAAGTTACCCTCGCTCTTCAGCGCTAATGGGCATTCTGGGTAATGGGCAGGAGGACACTGATGTGAACATGGCAGCTGTCATATCCACAGGAAGCTCTCTGCATGTGTCGGCCAGCATGTTGAGCGCTCGCTGCGTGTTTAGTGGCTTCTACTCTTACATGAGCACATCTACCATCACGTAGGAATAAAAAGCCATAAGACACAACAGCAATCTCACAGGAGGAAGGGGAGAAAGCAGGAAGGAGGAGAGAATACTAATAAGAGGACTCCAAGTAGCCATGAAAAGGGGGGAGTTGTTCTCTCAGCTGGAAGGAGGAGGAAAAGCGATCCTGAGGAGGCAGGGAGTATGGTTCAGGAAAACAAAAGAGGAAGGATGCAAGGAATGGAGACAGAAATGAGGCAGAGGAAACCCGATACTCAAAAGGCAGCGCTCCGTGTTTGTCTTTGTCTGTTTGAGTATGTGCAGCAGATAAGTTTGCACTGCAGGTGTTAGTGGACTCAGAAAATCCCTCGGTGTGTAAGTAATATTTGCTATGCTGAAAGCAACCTGCTCTGATGAACCTAATCAAAATCCATCTGCTGCGTTTTGCCATTTTCAACCAGCACACGACTTAAAGTGTTTAAATGAAAGCGTGCGTCTCTGCAGATGGCCCACTGATAAATATTTGCCTCGGAACACCAGACGCACGCTCTGGAAAACATCCATTTCGGTTCGCTCCTTTTTCTGCACTAGAAAGCTCGTCGTGTTTGCATGCAAGGAGGAAAGGAGGAGGGGGTTACAGTACAAGCGCGTGCAGATAAATATGTATGACTCCACGGCGGTAGGTTTCCAGCTTTGTATGCTAATGATCTAATTCAAGTTTAATTATGCTACGTAGGTACGCTGAGGGTGGGGAGGTGGAGGAGGGCTGACGCACCACTGAACGACCTCACGAGATAAAGCTCCGGCAATGAGGTAACAGATTTAATCTTTTTAATCAGATTGCAGGAAGAGAGGGGCTTTCCTCAGAGACCATACAGGCTGCGGCTGCTGCTAAAGGCCAGAACGGATGAGATTAAAGATTTTAATGGTCAGTATCGATGATCCAATTAGAGGTAATAATTCAATGTAATGAAGTGATTTTTAAAAACCACATCAAAGCAAAATCAGTGTAAACCTGTTGACTCGTTGGGTAACTGAGGTAACTTCTGTGCTGTTTTAGCTGTTCATACGTGAAAACATTCAGCTCATTCAGAAGATGGGTGCTTTGACTTTTGGTTTTTGTGACTCTAACATATATACGCATATATACACCGTTATATAAACCGTTTTTAAAAATCTACTTATTATAGTTGCTCCTGTTTTTGTCTTCTTCGCTAACTTTATGCAACTTTGAACTTTTAGCTGGCCATTTCTTGCTTTTAGCTTCCATTTAGGTACTATTAGCTAGTTTTCTGACACTTTTTGTTTTTACTTACCCTTTTGCTACTTTAACTTTTAGCTATCCTTTTGCTGCTTTTAGCTACCACCTTGGTAGTTTTAGTTTTTAGCCAGCCTTGTTTTAGCTTTTACCTACTGTTTAAGAACATTTTAGCTACTTTTCGATTTTAGCTAGCATTTCGGTACTTTTGGCTTTTTTTTAGTTTTCAGATATTGTTCTTTTAGCTTTAACAACGTTCAGCAACCTCAGCTAATTACAGCCAAATCATTCGTCTCTCTGTGTTCACGCTGGAGTTTTATTGGTTTCTTTTTTTGTCAGAAAAGATGAAGATTCGTTTTCTTTTTTGTCAGATGAACTCACATTCAGATCACTCTTCCTCCCCACCCTCCTGAAGCTTGTTGGGGTATTTCTGTTGGTCTGGTCAGTGACTATTTTTTTTTCTCCACATCCGGGTACAAAATGTAAAGGAAATGGCCGGTGATTACCGCAATTGTTTTTTTAACATATTTATGTTTTTTTACACTTGATTAGACATATTTGTACTGATGCAACTTACAGGGCGGTGCAACTTTACGGCGGCAAGTACGGTATGTTCAAAACTGTGATGGATGTGCTGGAAGCTGAGGCCTACTCCTCTGTTTAATGTTGGTCTTTCTCATTTGACAAACATGGCTTCCATTACTGCCCCAAAAAGAGCGCCCCTATTTCTCAAGATGTAGGTGGACATCCGAGTCTTGTCCCGAAGAGCCTAACAATACTTTGGGAATGATTTGCATGTGAGTTTAGCTTACAGAACAGAAACTTGTTGCACTTTTAAAACTTGCAATTTAGCTTTTTATTTTTAATAAATGTAAAAAAAAGTCATCCAGTCACTTGTTTTTAAGAGATTTTTGGATCGACATGTCCTGGATGGAAGAGGATCTACACCAAGACACCACAATTTTTTTGTTTTTAAGCATTTACATTTTCTTTAACTCAATGGGCTGTTACAGTAAAATGCCACTTTAAAAAAAAATTTAAATCTCTTGAAACTTAGGAACAGAAATTACACACATTTTTGACTTCAGTTTGGGATGTTTTTGTTTGAGTCGAATTGAGAAAGTTATAAAAACTACTGATCACAGAAGTTAAATTTACGACTTTTAGGACCGCTGATTAGTCGTTCGCATGTAAATCTTTATTTGCATTGTTTTCTTCAATAAACTGCTCGGCATTTTAAAGTTTGTTGCGAGCGCTCCTCATTTACTCATTGCTTTTAGAGTAAATGCCACTCCTCGCATAACGTCCGCAGTCATGTGGGTGCAATAAATTACTGTAAGTAAAACATTCTGGTGATATTTCACAGAACAGGCCACAAAGATTGATCAGTTCTTAAAATATGAATGAACGACTTATTCGTGCTAATGAAAAGGTGAGACTCAAGATAATAATGAGGAGTGTGGTCAGTGTAATCAACCAACAGAACTACCGGTAATGATAAACGATTTATTAAGAACGTCTTTCTTCTGAGTTATAACTACTGAATTCATTTCAAAAGAAAGTCTTTAAAAGTTTTCTTGATTTGTTTAATTGTTTCATCTTTAATATGAATTTGCTAAAATTTGACCGTAATTAGCTCAGCGGGTTTTTTTTTACTCGTTCATTTGTCTCTGAAAACCACAAAAACGTGTTTTTAAACTGCTCCTAATTAGTAATCTGAGCTGCACAAGGTTAAAAAGTTTTGTTTTTTTAAACTAGAGGCAGAAAGTTTCTGTAAATATACAAGTAGGGTGTGCTATTGTGTACTTTTCCTGTATTTTTTTGTATGTTTGGTGAAACTCGTGTCTGCAGAACGTCACGGCCGCAGCTCCGGCTGACACAGGTCTCCGCAGCAACTCCTGAAGGACCCTGCAACAACAAAACAAAGGCAAACAAAAGGAAGAGCAAAAGATTAGAGGTGTGCGCACGCTCAAGTCGAGCGAAATCTTTATTACTGCACTGCGGCTGGTTATTTAATGAGACAATCCTACGGCTTGGTTATTGAATTAACGATCATTACGAGGAGCTTGAATAACGGCGCGCAGCCCGGAAGAAATTGTCGGCGTGCGCAGTTTAAGCTGTCGGTCTTTAAAAAGTGCTTCTTCCTGAGAAAATCTGGAGTCTTAAAGAGCTCACGCTGCGATTTTACCAGCTCACTGACACTTACAGCTTCAAAACACGCATTAACCACAAACCAATTATGTGGAGCTGCAACTACTTGTTGATGACTTGTGCAGTTTAATGCGCTTAATGAAAAGTTAATAGCAAGCACACTTAGAGATTTCGGCACCTGCTACCACCTCCGTTGAGGTGAAAATGGTTGACAGCACAACAATGAAACCGTAACACCTCCTTATTTATCATGCTAAAGAATATTTTGCACTTTGGAGAGAGGAGTGACCCTCGTCGTGAGCAGAAAGGGTTTCACTTTATCATCCAAAACCTTCTGGGAATTATTTAGGATAACACTCCACACAATGAGCTGTGACATCTTCATTGAAAAATGATTGATTGGGCTGCAGAGAGAGGGGCTCTTTGAGAGACGGATCGCTCAAACAGTCAGGCTGGAGAAGCCCAGGAAGATGATGAATGGTCTATTTACCCAACAAACGAGCAGAGGCTCGCATGAAGATTAAATGCGCAGGTTTCTGACGTGTGCCGCTCGCTGGATGGATAGAAATTTAAATAATACGTCGGTGTTCCCTGTCAGGAAGCAGGTTGGAAATGAATTTAAGTTGAAAGAGACTTTTTTTTTTTTTTTTTTTTTTGAAAGAATGCTGCTTGGTTCATTTAATACCTGGGATTGTTTTAGAGTAAAATGCTTCGATTCGATCTGATACAAATCACCTGCCGCCTTTCACGCCAGAATTTCAGATCATCTTGTGTTAAATAGTGACAGAGTTGTAGCCGTTTGGTCAAACCTTCAAATCAATATAAAACATGAAACATCTCTGATGGCGTTTGAGTGAGTGCTGTGAACGACTGTCAGCTACAACAGGGGTTCCCAAACTTTTCCACGCCATGGCCCCCCAAACAGCATTAACTTCCAATCGATACAGATTGCCCTAGTGGTAATTTTTATTATTTATGCTATTTATTATTTGTGCTTTTTTTTTTTTTTTTACTTCTTCTTTCCAGCTTTCTGGTGGCCCCCACTTTGAACAACACAGCTACAACACAGAATTTTAGCTCTACATCTGTGAAGCTGGTTGTGTTATAGTCATTGTAGGAGTTTTAAAGTTCAGGTGGTTGTGACATTCATCTTCAAAATAGATTGACTCCGTAAGTTATTCACTTCTATTTCATCCAATAATAACTTTTTGTGGGTTTCATTTAAATCCAGTCAATGGTTCATGAGATATTTAGCTAACAATAAATAAAAAATATGCAAAATGCAGCTGAAACAAAAAGGACAGGACATTTGTGCCTTATTACTTTACATTAGCTTGTTTTTTTGTCGCTGCAGTCAAAGTTAAACCCACAAATGATCCCAGCTAAATCATTTTAGTTACACACAATTTTCTTTCGCTGGGGCTCCTATCCCTCAATGCCATCATAAACGGACCATTTAACACAGAAAATGCAGCAAATGTATCTAAAGTCGAGCCACTAATCACTTATCTAAACAATGTCTTCATGGATCGAGAGCAAGTGTTGATAAAGTGACCCAATTCTTTACAGCCAGCATCTATAATTGATGCGCAATAGATGTAGCAGCCTCACATCTGATAAGGGGATCGGCTCTGATGGATATCCAGATAGGCTTTTGTAGGGTGGAACAGATGTAGAGTCGTGCATCAGAGAGGGATGGGGTTGCCTGTGATCATTTCCACCCTGCAGCGAACAAAATAGCCCTCATATATCCCTGTAATCTGCATTAGCGCTGAAGCACCAGCCAGGAGACAGCGCAGAGGGGGATGAGTAATGGGGCTACCGCTGATTTGGCGGGGCTATATTACACCTCAAAACTGAGGCATGCCCAACTGGCGAGAATATGAAATGAGGATGTCACGAGCACACCCCCCCCCCCCCCGATAGCTGTATTTATTAGTGCGCATTAAAGCCAGAAACACGCTTCATCTGTAGCAAGTAACGATACTTTTGATTTTTCTGAGTTTACTGCTGATTTACTAACTTCAAGTGTCTTTTAATAGACATTTAAAACCAAATATGACCATCTGCAATCAAGCGTTTATACAAGTAATATACTTAAATACAGTTTGGGAATAGTTTGACTTCTTTGCAGTCAGTAAAAAGTCTTTAGACGCTTATAGAAAAAAAAAATGCTGCTAATATCTAATGAGCTTTAGGCTGCAGAGCACAGCTTGAGCCCATTTTATCCACAGAGTACTGAAAACAGAAGGGCTTGATGACTGAAGACCAACCAAGAGACCCCTGTTAATAGAGGGAGTGATGTTTGCAAACACTTTCATTAAAAAAAAAAAGTCTCGGTCTTTCCGGAATAACTTTTTATGAACAAAGGTCATTATAAAAAGTATAGTGCAAAAGTTCTTATGCGGCCTTCTTTTATTGGAGACTGCGTAGTAAGGCAGCTACCCATTATTACCCACCTGACAAAGGTTTCTTAACTTTATATCTTAATCTTCTGTCAACTTTAAGGCGGACTGAACCGCAGTGTGTACCCCCACAAATGTTATATCAAAATGACCGGCTCAGCACCGTGATGTGTGCTATTACTTTTACTGGCACTGCGAGTAGGCCTGTCACGATAACCGATTTTGCTGGGCGAATTAATTATTGCGATAAATGATAATATTGTTTGAAATTTGACAATAGTTAGTAATTATTGTCAAATTTAAGAAAAAATGTTGGCTAATATTTGTGTGTATACCGGATGGCAGTATAAGACAGCTTGAACCGAAGGATGGATAGTGAGGGAGCGAGCAGCGTGTCTCTTTAAGAAAAATGGGAGGGAGGCCCCTTGACGTGACATGAGCCGTCTCATCTTCCTTTTCATCGGTTCTCAAAATGGTGGCCACTCGGTGTGGTTTGAGCTCTTCAGCATAGCACTCTTTACACAAAGCTTTAATAAAAAAAAATCAGTAAAGTTCTCAGCTTCTTTTTGCAGAGAAAAACAATTTTTTAGACAAAGGCACAGGTTTCAACCAGGACTTTTGGAGCTTCGACAAGACGGAGGTTTATTTCCGAGGTCGACCTGTTAGCTTAGCTTGTAGCTTTGCTTCTCAGCATAGGTGCTTTTAACGATCCAAAAATGCCATTTTGGATGGTTAATACAGATTTTAAAGAGAAAAGAGAAAGAGCGGGGTCCGTGAAGAGCACCGGAGTTAAGATTTTTGTCATCCAGTGTCTTCAGTAGAAAGAGAGAGACATGAAGAAACAATAAAGCTGATAAATGAAAATGAGGTTGATAATTTTCATTTATCATGCGATTAATTGATTTATTTCTTATCACGACAGGCCTAACTGCGAGTTTCCGTGGCAACGTAATTTGCTAACAAAGACGCCATTTTTCTCACTGAAAAGCACGGACAGCTTCTGCCACAGTAAGGTCACATGACCTAGAGTGGAGAGGTCTCTGAGCAAAACACTGATTAACTTTTGGAGTCATTTTAGATCAAGATGGCTGCCACAGCCGCCTCAGAAAAATCCAAATTGACTGTAACTCAGTCATTCAAAAATGACTATAACTCATTGACTTTTTCTTTCTATATTGAGCTGAAATTTGGTATGGTGGTATCTGAAATAAAAATCTAAAATGGCTGCAATGTGGCAGTCCCCGTCAAAGTTTCTCCAGGAACTTTCTATCTTTTTTTTATATATATATACTTTGCTTTTCCTGTGATCTTCAATATTCTAGAGCTTGTAGAGCCTCCAAAAGGTCTCTAGGTGAAAATGTGAGTGTTAATGGTTAATAGTGTACCACGCCTCTTGTTTAAGAACCACAGCGGATATAGAAAATGGACAAATGGATGTTTAGGCACTCAGGTTCTAGAAGACTGTTACAAATTTGCAATCTGTTTTAGTTTAACTCGTGAAAAATATCAAATAGAACATCAAAAAGATGATCAACTGAAGGATAATAATAGCCCATTTACAAGAACTGGGAAGAAAATTATCAACAGCAAAAAAAATAGCAGTCAAAGTCCAAAGAAAAACTTTGAAAGATCTTTGGAAAGCCTGGAAAAGTAATGATCAAAACCACCTTACAAGAAAATCTAAAAGAAACCAGTAATTACTCAAGACTTTTGCACAGTACAGAAATAGCTCTGTGAAAAGCCCTGGCATGGGTTTGTTTGTGAGTGATGAAATAAAGTCCAGAGAAAAGAACACCCTCCCAATGATAAACCTCCATCATGCCGGATCATTGCTTTGCTGCCTCTGGTATCGGAGGCACCGAATGGATCAAAGGAAATATGAAATCACAAGTTACCAAAATGAGCCAGCCAGCGCCGGGAAGCAAGTTATGGATGAAGAGGGAAAGATGGACGGGTTCTGTAGTAACGAGTTCTGACCCAAACACTATTGAAAGTTCAGAGACAAATGAAATCAGCCAATACAAAAAAAAACCCAACAACACTCATGCACTTTCTTTTCTTTTAGCAAGAAACATTTGAAGAGTGACAAATTATGTTTCTTTGTGTTTTTAAACTTCACAGTAAAAAAAAAAAAAAGACAAACAGTTCCTTAAAAATTTTTTTTTTTTAAATCAGGCAAATTATTTTGTGTCCTCTTGATGATTTTTTTTGTGCATAATTCCTGTTTTTTGTAACCAAAAGGGTTTTTCCCAAACCAATAAATGAACCCGTGATTGTACCACATTATAATCAAGGCACTCTTATAAATGACTAATGAATAGTTATTAATGCAGCTTTTAATTAAGCCATTAACATTAAATTAAACCTTTATTAAGCAGTTAATGTGCATTAGATAAAAAGGACAACTTGAACTCATTTTTTGCCAAACGGTGAGCCAACATTTATCTCCTCTCTATTCTCCCTGTTAACTGTATTCTTCATTATTTAAAATTTAAATGAACATTTTTCAGTAAGTTTCCTGCAAATAAGCACTTTGATTATTTTAGATACAAAGTTTGTTTTGGCAAAAAGAGTTTAGATTAAAAGTATGCCGAGTAGTATTAATACACTATATTCACCTGAATAACTACAAGTACATTACTTGGTCAAGCCAATCAGTGAGCATATTGCTTTATAAAGTGTTTACGAAGTCACAAAGAACCTATTATTAAAGTATCATTTATTATTTTTTATTGTATAGTGATGCAAGATGACGCGTGCAACAACTATTATTTAAAAAATTACTTTATATATATGCTTTTTTTTTAGCAGTTCTTCTCAGTTGAGGCATTTAGTAAAGTTTACCTTGAATATCTATATGTAGTTTATTATTCAATTAATAAAAAGTTAAATTATATTCAAAATATCACGTATAGCTGAAGCACCAAAGACTTGAACCAAAACTTTACTTTTTACTCCACTCTTTTTTCTTTTTTTTTTCTGGACCAGCACATCTCAGCTTCCTTTCAGTTTTACATCCAGAAATCAGTACAGCTGTCGGGTTGAGTAATGACCCGTTGGCATCATCTGTTCGTTTAACAACCCCCTCCCAAAAAAAAATAACATGAAGCCGCAAGCAGAACTTTAGCTGGCAAGACTAGAAACGCAAGCTGCGAGCCAGCAGAAACAAAATTAACATGTTTACCCAGGAGCTACAGTGAAAAGTGCACCCTAATGAAAAAATAAAATCATGCAAAATAGTAAATTAAACTCCTCACAGACAGGGGAAAGCATATACTTACTTTTTACTGTTGTAACTTCCTAGTGCTGTTAAATCAGCGCCTTCAGAAGGTAATTATTTCTTGACACCATAACTGGTTTTTAATGAAACTTTCAGAAAGAAATCAGTGGGTGAACAACAATACCTGGTTAACTTTTGAAAGGAATCAAATTTAAGAGCTAATCTACACTAGCCAACACAGAAATAGCTTTAACTCAATCTTACTGATAATGTGCTAAAGTTCAATGTGGGAGTGAGTCGTCTTGACTTCACATTGGCTCTAAATTTTTTAAAATTATATTTATCTGATAGATTCTATTTTGTAAATGTAAATAATGAATCTTCTTCATACACAAAGGTTAGTCATGGAGTTCCTCAGGGTTCTGCTCTTGGACAAATACTCTTTACATTATATATGCTTCCATTAGGTAAACTTGTCATCGTTATGCTGATGATGCACAGTTTTATTTATTTATGAAACCCAATGAATCCAATCAGCTACTTAGACTTCTACTTAGACTACTACTACAGCTACTTGGACATAAAAACCTGGATGACCCTTAATTTTCTGCTTTTGAACACAGACAAGACTGAGGTTTTGGTTTTTAGACCTGAGCATCTTAGGAATTAATTTTTCAGTCTTTTTCCCCTCCTTGGATGGCATTAATCTGTCCTCCAGCTCTAATGTTAAAAATCTTGGTGTTATTTTTGATCAGGACATGTCTTTTATTCCCCATATTTAAAATGTTACTAGAACAGCCTTCTTCCACCTGTGTAATGTCACTAAAATTAGAAACATTTTATCTAAAAATGATGCAGAAAAACTGGTTCATGCATTTGTCACGTCTAGACTGGACTATTGTAATGGTTTATTATCTGGGTGTCCAAATACTTCTTTAAAAAGTCTTCAGTTGATCCATGTTTCTATCTTAACATGTGATTCTTGACCTGCCATTGTGTATCTGTTCCTCCTTCCTGTCCTCTCAAACTCAGCCATTTGAAGCAGATGGCCGCTTGCTTGTCCTGAGCCTGGTTCTGTTAAAGGTTTCTTCCTCATGTGGGAGGTTTTCCCTTTCCACTGTCGCCTTTGTGCTTGCTCAAAATGAGAGTTCTGCGATGGAGTCAAATTCAAAGCAGCTGCTCCTCGGATAAATAATGTTAACTTATTATTTTTTACATATGAATGTTTCTGTTCAGCGCCCTGAGACGACTTCTGTTGTGACTTGGCGCTATATAAATAAACTGAGTGGAATTGAATTGAAATTGTTGGATGAGATGGAGCATACTGTAGCGTTATTTTCAAAGTATGTCCAACACGGTTATAACGACGTCCTGTCTCAACATAAAAGATGATCCTAGTCTAAAACTCTGGCAAAGAATGCTCTGCCAATGATTTTATAATGTACATTTCTTGTGTGCCTTTTTTTTTTCCCCTCTTCCAAAATCGAAACATTAGAATAATTTTCATCCCAGTTAAATCCTAAAAAATGAAGCTATAAAATGAGAGCTTTTCCCCAACACAGCGCCTGCATTAAACACTTGTAATGGTTTGTAACTGGATATGCTACTTGCTATGTGAAATTAAAGCATAGATATTACATCCCTTGAGACCACTCAAGTAGTTATGTGCATATTCTGCAGGGACACTAATGTGCTATAAGCTGTGTCTTTGTGTGTGTATCAGTTTATTCGTGTTCCATTTCTCTGCACATGAATTCAGTTTAATTTGCTTTCATAATTCATGCTTTCCCACATTAATAAATCGCGTTGTGTGCCGGTTTCTGTTTTACAATTAAAATATTTAATAAAGAAAACGCGCAGCTCAAGGAAGAGAGTTTTCGCTCGCCTATAACGTCGTTACTTCGGCTCCACGCTGAATGGAAATTTGATTATCGGGGACAGACAGATTGCGCGCCGTAACAAAACAAATGGTGCAAAATCTCCAACTTCTTCATCAAGATGAAAGCAAATTGTTTAATTAACTGGCAGTGCTCAGAAACAGCATATGGTGGCATTCATTTTAAACTGTGATGTGCTTTGCTTTTACAGAGTGTGGTATGTGAACCGACTGCTGTCGTGCGGCGCTTTTTGTCATTTGTGAGACAAACAGCAAAATGAAAAATGACAAAAATAGCTCGGAACTGCAGGCCTCGTATTCCTTGAAGGAATGGATTTCACCCGCTGCCTTTCATGTTATAGTTATATATTGTGAGACGACAGACTTGTAGTCATTTTGGTCAAACCTTTAAAAAATGTGCAATTTCATGCAATATTTGTTGGGGGCTTTTGACACTTGAAGTAAACGATTATCAGCTACCATTATGGACAATTTTAGCTCAATACATGTAAAATTGACTGTGTAGACAAATGTTCAAATAGCCGTGGAGGCCATCTTGAATTGGGTTGACACCTTAAGTTAATCAGCTGCAGATACCTAACCTTATAACTTTACAAAAGGTTCATTAAAAAAATCCATCCACTGGTTCATGAGATATTTTCTACGATAGTAGATTTCAATATTTAATGGTAAAGGTTTGAAACGCGTCAAAGTTCATGCTCAGTAATCCAGGTAAAAAAAATAAAAAATCCAACAAAGTTCAGTCAGGTCATCTGGACGGTTTCTTTTTTTTTTGTTGAGACGTTTTGTCCTTCATCCAAAGGGCTTCATCAGTCCTCTGGATTCATCAGTCCATCAGGATTACTGAGCATGATTTTCGATGTTTTGAACCACTTTGTCTATGGCTGCCTCAGAGGAGATGACGGGGGAGAGAGTGGGCCCCAGAAACCATCTTATTAACCATCAAACTGGTTGGTCCATTATGCGAGTGCTGCTTGTGGGACTAAGTTTGTTGTGGCTCTTCAAATTGATAAAGTCCTTTGGATGAAGGATGAAACGTCTCAACAACAACAACAAAAAAAGAAACCGTTCAGATGATCTGACTGAACTTTGTTGGGTTTGAAACGCAGCTCTTGCATGATTCGTTTGCATTCAATTTGCATGTTGGGGATAAGTCTCACCTACTACCACACCACATTTTAGCTCCATATCTGTCAAACTGATGGAGTTATAGACGTTTCTGTGTTTGCCAAGATTGCTTTGTCGTAACAGCCATCTTGAATCAGGTTAACTCCGTGTCAATCAAGCGATTACTTTGCGAATCTTCCATTAAGATCCGTTCAGTGGGTCATGAAAATAAGTGTAAGAAGATGAAAAGCTGTGATTTTTGTCTTGTTTAAAGTAAAACTATAAAGCTTTGATCACTGTGACTTTCATTAGAAAACCTGCTCCTACAACAGGTAAAGTTATATTGAACTTTAACCAAAACTACACGTGTCTCAATGTCATTAAGGGAGCAGGACTTTCATTAGCCTAATGTTCAAGTATGCATGTGTCAAATTTCCTCGTTAGTGACCTTTATTCTCTGACTAATAGCCTTCGGTCTCTGCTGGTGCAGTTTTCCCTCTGCAGGGGTACCAGCACATTACTTTTTCCATTTCATGTGTCTCTACGGTTAAAAGTGCTGGCAGAAGCATTTTGTAAGTGAGTAGAAGATTAACTCAGGACTTCCTGCGTCCGCCGAGCAACCTGCGAGGTTGAAAGGTGCCGTTACAGCTGTCGGATTATTATGTTTTCCTGTTGATTTATGTTGCACTACTTCACAAGATGTTTCTATGTAAGAATCAAGAGAACTAGAAGAATACCTGGTAGAAGTAAAAAATAAAAAGATAAATAGACATGCAGCAAAGATAGGAGACTTAAATGTGGCTTTTTTTTTTTAATATAAAGTAAAATAAAAAAACTAAAACTGGTTCTGAATGTTCTTTCTAAAGAGAGTGGGCACTTTTTTGCAAATGTCATTGCATACATGAATATAATATTTCACACCTGATATTTTTGCATTGTTTATCTTGTGTTACTTGTGCAACTTTATATGACTTTTAGAATATTTCAGGAGATTCATCAAAAACAAATTCTGAAACTGTAACTTTAATGCACCTACTTTATTGTACTTTATGAGTTGACAAGTGAACCGCTTTGGTTTAAACTTTAATGTAAAGTCTTCTAGATGTTTCTCCCGAGAGGGAGAGAGTTTTTATTGGAAATGTCAGAATGAGGCGGTTAAAAATATAGTCCAGTGTGTAGATATTATGGTTACAGTCAGCTGAATCAATCTTGTTTTCCAAAGGTCACGTTCAATCAAAAAGAGCTCGATTCTGAGCTAAACGTGTGCAGACGCAGACGTAAATGCTTCTTTGACATTTTCCTCCTTTATCAAAATATGCACAAGTCGTTGCACTGTTATTTGCATTAACTCCATCTGCAATGTAGTTTGTTAAAACCAAGTTACAGTTTACTATGATTTCAACTCATATTGTCTGTATTGTAGCAGCAGCTTGTCAGGGGGGAGGGTAAAAGAATTATAAAGTGCAGATTCATGTAACGCCTTAAGGTTTTAACGATGAAGGTTTCTAAGTAAATATCAAACGACGTGTTTTAATTCCACTACAAATAGGTTGAACTCTCACTACGGCCACTTTTAAAGAAATTCTCATGTTTTTTTGCACTTGCACAGCATTAACGGTGCAAAATTAAAACCCACTTTCCTAACGCACATAACTCCCTCATCTCCTCTGTCGTGCTCTTTATATTTCTGTTTCTATCCTCACTGAAGATTTTCATGAAGGCAATGAAACAGCCATCAATGAAAGGGCTGAAATGAATTTTCATTATGATGGCATTTTAATGAGGACTGAAGGAGTTGGCTGCTTTGGCTCGTGGCAGCACCTCTTTATCAATGAGTGACATGAAAGAACTAATAATGGTTCTGAAACAGCCCGCTCCCTGTCTCTTTGTGCCTTCATTTATCTTTCTCATACACAAAACAACACATGCTCAAAACCACAGCGCACATTGTGGTCTTCAAAAGGATTTGAAGAGGAGAAAGTCGATTTAGCTCAAATTTAAAATCTACAGAGATTTGAAATCACTTATTATTACTGGGAAACTTGTGCTACTGTTCTCTATAATTTTTTTTGCCATTCCTAAATCTAAAAATTCAACGTAGCTAAGCAAATGTATAATTTTTGGTATATCCACAGATTTTTAAGGATGACGCAACACATTTATTGTGTGAAACAAGTTGCAAATTGGACCTTGTTAAGCTGGAAAAACAGTTTGTATTTTTTTTAACCTATTTGTATGTAATGTGTTGAAAAAAAATCTAACCTTACTTCAACCAATATGAATGTTTGGACATTTAAATTGTTGAAATCTACACATGAATGGTCCTCGTTCTAACTAGCTGTTAGCTTCACTTACTGATGAACATTTATCTAAACTTACATCCCTCTGACCTGCAATTAACCTCCAAAACAAATATCTTTAAAATTTTTGGTCAAACCAAAAAGTCCCCCCCCCCCCCCCCCACTAGACTACAAACTAAACAAATCTGTTGAAAACGCTGATAAACTCAGTCTTCTCATGCTTTGTGCCCATTTACTCAGGGCAGTTTTCTACAAATTAAGTTAATTACTGTATTTTCTGCACTATAAGTCGCTTTGGAGTATAAGTCACATTTATTTAGAAGTAGGCCTATTGCGATAAATCAATTAATCGCATGATAAATTAAAATGAGGTTGATAATTTTCATTTGTCGGCTTTATCGTTTCTTCGTGTCTCTCTCTTTCTACTGAAGACTCTGGATGACAAAAGGCTCAACTCCGGTGCTCTTCACTGACCCCTCCTTTTCTCTTTTTTCTCTCTTTAAAATCAGTTTTAACCGTCCGAAATCGTGTTTTTGGATCGTTAAAAGCAGCTACACTGAGAAGCTAAGCTACGGGCTAAGCTAACAGGCCGACCTCCGGAAAAAACATCCATCTTGTCAAAGTTCCAAAATTCAAGGTTGAAACCCATGCCTTCGTGTAAAAATTGTTTTTCTCTGCAAAAAGAAGCAGAGGACTTGTTTACTGATCTTTTATTAAAAGCTTTGTGTGAAAAATGCTACGCTAAAGAGCTCAAAATCACACAGAGCGTCCACCATTTTAAGAACCAAAACAAAGGAAGGAGAGACAGCCCATGTCACTTCAAGGGGCCTCCCTCCCATTTTTCTTAGAGACATGCTCGCTCCTTCACTATCCATCCTTCGGTTCAAACAGTCTTATACTACCATCCAGTGGTCAAAAAAGTTACTACACTCAAAATAAAGTCAACATTTCTTTGTAAATTTGACAATTACTAATAATTTTCAAATTTCAAACAATATTATCGTTTATCGCAATAATGTCAGAGACAATTAATCGCCCAGCCAAATTTGTTATTGTGATAGGCCTATTTAGAAGTGTATTTCACAAAGTGCAAGAACAGACATTTAATCTGAAATAACAATAACACAGAGAACATACCTGGGATCCTGAACGGGCTTAATTAACATAACAAGCCAACGGGTCCAACAAGCAAGTTACTGGTAAATTCACCAATCTCGTTCCACATCATTTTTGAGGGCATTTTACTTGTAAGTTTTTCCTCAGTTGTCTCTAAGTGAATGTTTGGGGTTTTTTTGGGTTGTGTAGTGGTAGAGGAACAACATATAGTGGTCAAAAACCTAGAGGGCTAATGTTTACACTTTGGTTCATATCAGTAAGAACGAACTTCACGCGTCAGTCAAAAATTGCATCATGAATAGGGAAGAAAAAAACAAACGTATAGAAGTCGCTTTGGACTATAAGTCACAGGACTGGCCAGGTCTCTCTTGTAAATGAGTCCCTGAGGCTCAATGGGATTAACCTGTATAAATAAAGGCTGAATGAAAAAAAAAAAAACTATGAAAAAAGGTGTGATTTATAGTCCGGAAAATAGGGTAATTTAAGGCAGACAAGCTTTTCTACAATTAATTTTTAGTGGGATGTCTTATGTAACATTTGCGGCTATTCATTTTAGGCAGCACAGCTTTTTCCACCATTTACGATCATTCATTTTATGGTGAAGCAGTTTTCTACAAATTACAGAAATTTAATGTGGTACAGCTTTTTCCCATATTCACAGTATTAATTGTTATGTTTTATTTTTAACTAACTATTCACACAAGTAGAAACTGAGGACTACAACTGCTGCATGTCACTGCTCCCGCTTCCACGTCCACCTCTACTCCCGCCTTCGTTTATCATGTTTTTATCCGCGGCGCTTACGTTTTGAGTCATTGATTGGAAATAAATCTCAGGACTTTACAGTTTAGCTGCCTGAGAAAACCTGCCAGATATGAGAGATGAGATTGATTGAGCTGACAAAAGGTTGTGTTATTGGCCTGGAGAGGTTATGATGAAATCACGGACAAGGCCAGACAGGGCTCAGCGTTTGAAAAAACCTAATCATGTGAAGTCCACTTCTACCAGACGAGAAAGAGAGAGCGAGAAGGGAAAAAAAAAATCGCCTGGATCACACGCCTTAATAATCAGGGATTATAAAGCTGCTTCTCAAGTTCAGTAGAAATTACACACCCTTTGTGAAAATGACCTAAACGCAGGAGCTGTAATAAAGCTGAGACACGTTGTGAATTAATGTCACAAAAGGTGAAAGTACACAGTACATGTTAATGCCAAAATGTGCTAATTTACTGCCCGTTTCAAGTGCGGCTCTCACTTGAAGCCCTCAAACTAATGAGTTGTCAAGCAGAAACACAAAGTGTTTTGATATTGTTGCAACTTTATGATAAGCAGCAAATTAATGTCTGAAAAATGTCACTTGCTAAGATTTCCCCTCTCTTTAGCATGGTGTGTTTGATAAGCAGAAGACTTCAGATGCTTAAATGAGACTTTTACTGCACAGTGTGATCCAGCAGTGAGAGGTCCGGCTTGGCTGGCTCAAGGTCAGGACGATAGGAGAGGAGAGGCCCCCCCGGCCCGTCATCACCAGCCCGCCAGATGCTACACAAGACCGCTTCCCTGACTCCCCCTTCCTTTGCCGCACAAGGTCGTCTTAAGCCAGCTCCGCTTCCACAATTAGCATGCAGTCTGTGGCGTGGCCTGTCTGGAGGCAAACACACGAGCTTTCTGCTCTCCTAATGAGATGCCAGTCAGCGAAGGAGCTCACAGGGGCATCAAAATGTAAAATATAAATAAATAAATTTTAAAACATGCCTCCTGGGGTTATTTGCAGCCTCTTATGGGCGATAGAGGAGACGACTGAAGCGCACTTGGAATCGTAGGCTGCTAACTTTACATGACACGCAGTATTTGGTGGAATGCATACATTTAAATACTCTGCTGTGGCATTTTCAGTATTCCTCATAAAGTTTTATAGCTTTAGCTAGAACTTTAAAGGCAAAGGGCATTGCTAGAGGGAGAAACAGTCATATGGAGGCAGATTCTCACATTGTGGCTATTTGTTTAGTTTATTTCAACTTTGCTTCTGAAAGATCATTTTATACAACTTTTATTTTTTTATACAACTGTTCCAAACACCAGTCTTCTACAGCAGCATCAAGCTCTTTGGCATGCTGAATGGCTGTCGGCAATAAGAAGCCATTTTCATCGCCTGCCTGCATAAAAGGCGGCTGATAATGAATTTGCCCGTGTCTGTTTGTGTGTTAGCAAAACATCTCATGAACCAGTTGACATTTTGTAATGAAACTCTCAGAAATGGCTCCAGCTCAGTCAGTTTTACAGATTGTGAGCTAAAATTTGTTTTGATTGTAGCTGAGAGTCATTCCCAACGCACAATCTGAACGTTAACAGATCATTTGAGATCTTTGGCTGAAACTTTGGCAACAACTGTTCAAGCCAACCCTGTTTGTCTGTTAGCAAAATATCAAGAAGAACAGTGGACAGATTTTGTTGAAACTATGAGAAAATAATAACAGGACAAACAAGCATTGGTTAATTTCTAGAGACAAACTATTAAAAAAATCTTCTGGACAGGCAATATGCATGCTTTCAAGGACGCTACTTTCATTTTTTCCATTACCGGTACTATTTTTGGGCAAACATAGGCCTGTCGCGATAAACAATAAATCAATCGCATGATAAATGAAAATTATCAACCTAATTTTCATTTATCAGCTTTATTGTTTCTTCGTGTCGCTCTCTTTCTGAAGACACTGGATGACAAAACTCAACTCCGGTGCTCTTCACAGACCCCTGCCTTTCTCTTGAAAATCAGTTTTAACGATCCAAAATCACGTTTTTGGATCAAAAGCAGCTAAGTTGAGAAGCTAAGCTACGAGCTAAGCTAACAAGCCGACTTCAGGAATAAACTTCTGTCTTGTCAAAATTCCAAAATTCACGGTTGAAACCTGTGCTTTCGTGTAAAAAGTTGCTTTTCTTTGCAAAAAGAAACTGAGAACTTGTTTACTGAATTTTTATTAAAAGCTTTGTGTGAAAAATGCTATGCTAAAGAGCTCCAACCACACAGAGCGTCCGCCATTTTGAGAATCGAAGAGAGACAGCCCATGTCACGTCAAGGTGCCTCCCTCCCATTTTTCTTAAAGAGTGATGCTTCTTGCTCCCTCACTATCCATCCTTTGGTTCAAACAGTCTTATACTGCCATATGGTGGTCAACAACAGGTACTACACTCAAAACAAATTAAACATTTCTTCTTAAATTTGACAATAATTACTAATTATTGTCAAATTTCAAACAATATTATCGTTTATCGCAATAATTGCTAACACAATTAATCGCCCAGAAAAATTTGTTATCGTGACAGGCATAAAGTTGTAGTGAATTTAAAGATTTTTAATCACTGTTTATTGTCTGCATAAAGTGTTAATTAAAAATTCTACTTCCACAATTGCAAACAGATCTGAAAATGATCAAACAACAACAAATAAAAAAGAAGTCCAAGTTGTGTTTTCTATTACCCAAAGGGCTTTTTAAATCTAAAATATGTAGTACCTTCACTCTTTAGTGAAGTGTCACTTTAAACCTGCAGCGGCACGAAGCTTTAAGAGTCTTTTAAACAACTGGGATTGAGGTTTTTTCTCACTAATACACTCGGTGCGTTTTCAAGAGGAAAGAAAATCCTAAGGAGAGATTTGTTTCAACAAAAATATGTGTTCAGCATGTGAAATATAATATGCATGCCCGTGCAAATTGAAGCTGAAAAGCCATTTCTGCTCCATCATTTCGGGAATGCAGTGAAGTACCAATCAGTCAAGCAGCAGAAAAAAGTGTTTTTCCATTTCTTCTTTTATTGTTTCTTTCAGCAAGTTACAATTTACTATCAGATTCTGTTTAGACCAAAAATATTTAACATATTCAGAGTACATGCTTCCACTGCACTGACCATTTCATAATACTTTCTGTGAGTACCAGCTGCTAAATACCTTACAGATATCCTTTACTGTGTACAAGTTGAAAACATTTTTGTTCAGTAGGTATAAACATTTTGCCTTTCACTTTTTTGCTACTCAGTTGGTTAGCTTTCAGCACAGTCTCTTTGCAGGTGTAGTCACTAACATACAGCATGTTCTGCTCCTCAAATGAGGATTAAAATCTCTAAGAACATTTTCCTACAGAGAGCAAGTCGTTAACTTTGCTGGTCTTGAAAAGGGAAGCATGCTGGAAGTGTGTTCAAAGATAAATATTGTCAAAAATAGCATCAAAACGTTGAAATCAATGATAAAAATCGCTATTTTTGTTCACGTCTATCAGTCAAAGTCAAGATAAGCTGTAAGGTATTAAACATAAATATTAAAAAAACAAATAAAATCCTGAGGGAGTTTAAAGGTGTGATGCAGCGACATGCCTCACAAAGCCTTGGTGCCTGCTAATGGCCCCCCGTTTGTAATGGCATCCGTATAGCACCGTTTGACGAGCCGCCAAAGGGGGTGTTCTGTTATTGCGGAGCCAATCACCCACTAAGTATTTGCTGGCTCCCATTTCCTTCCTGCTAATGTGCGAGCCTCCCCGGTGCCACAGCTAAATCGACTCTTTACGCCTGACTTGTCACCGCTCTAGCGACGCGCAGAGAATCCCAAAGATGCAACGCCCGCCGCATGTCCAGCTCTCAAAGCCTCTGTTGCCGTGGATACGACCACGGGCAGGGTATGCAGTTGGGTGGGTTGCCTAAATCACAGAATGCGGTGGATTTTGGTGATTAGGATGATGTAGATGGCGTGACCTTTGCAAGGGCTTTGCGAGGCAGTGATAGCTCACCGTTATGTGTCTTCAGATCCGGCGTGTGTGGGCTGAAGGTGTGAGCTCGCAATTGGTGCATCTTAAAACAACAAGGTCAAGCTCAGTAAAAACACCTGTCCAATATACAGAAAACTTTAGTTATATCTGAAATAAATTCTTTTGAAGAGATTTCTACATAGTACCTATCATAGCATCTATATAAAATGTACAAAAAGTCAAGCTAATCCACGATTTGTAGTTATTGTAGAATATTTACTTAAACATTTGTTGCAGCAATATTACAATAAATGATTTTATTACATGTATTGCATCTTAGTTTATCTCAATTGTGCCTCTCAGCCACTTACTTAACGTCACCTTTAAAATGTACTGCAATCCATCATGAAAAGCTCTACTATATTAATTGTTTCCTTTAATCACTGGTGAGGCTTTGAAAGGATTAAAGAAAGCATGACTTTTAACAGTAAGAGTGCCTATACACAGTATTTTGCAATGTTTCTTAAATTAATGGAGGTTTTCTGAATAACTCAATGACATTAAGAGAGAATTTGGGATTTGAGGAGTTTTGTTTAAAATAACTGAACGTTTTTGATGAGCATAAGGAAGACAAAATGAGAAAAATATATATAAATTTGAATTCTCAAGGCTGATGGATTCATATTGAAATAATTCTGTGCATCATTGCTAATCCTAAAACTCAAAATATCAGTGAAAAGAAAAATGTTTCTACGGTAACATTTCCACAAATGTTTATTTAAATATATCTAATATTTTGCAACCCATTGAGGCTTTTGTGCCACGCAACCCTTTGGTTCAGTAATTAGAAAAAGAGAGGGAAGAAACGACTTAAAACAGTCTATATTCCCCATGTTTTCACAACTTGAGCATTTTGTGATAATTTTCTAGTTTATCTTAAAGTGTAAATTAAGGACTGCAAAGTTAAAGGATAAACAAAACAGCTTAAATGCCAATACAACTGAAGGATTGCATATCGGCTGCTGCCTTGCATGTCTACGTTTTAAACAAAAGTCTTGTTATATCTAGTGTACCAGACTGTAAATTATTTAAAATGAATTTCCAAATTGTGTAGATTGTTTATAGATGTTTGACTGTTTGGATTGACTGTGTTGGTTGATTAGAAATATTTTGCTTTGATTTCATGGTAATTGTAGTTTTCAACAAGTTCTGTTTATTTTGTACCTCATGGGATGCCATAGTCAATAAGGACCGGCCTCGTTTGTTTTTGTTTTCATTGTGATCATGGTGATCCAGATTGAAGAGAAAATTTAAAAAAAGGGAGAGGCTAAAAATCACCCGTCGAGGCGGCGCTGAATGTTGTTTAAGAGCTGGGGTGGGGGCTGCTACATCTAGTATTGCTCAACATATGAGATGGGAATGACCGTCAGCCACTACAACACATTTAGCTTGATATGTCAAACGGACCGAGTTAAAGCCATTTTTGTGTTTGCCCATGTTAGTTGTGTACATCAAATGATTACTTTTTGAGAGTATCATTAAAACTTGTCCAGTGGGTCATGAGATATTTTGCTAACAGACGAACAGGGCTGACTCCAACTGTAAATGCTACAATTTTTAACAAAAATCTCACATTATCTGTTAGCGCACAGAGGTAGTGCTGTGATTGATTTTCAGCTAATGCTATATCAAATTTTAGATTAATATGTCATCTGAATTGTGCTACAGTCGTTTTTGTGTTCGCTAAGACTGTTTAGCTGTGGCGGCCAACTTGAATAGGGTAGACTCCAAACGTTTTGTCAATTGTAGATACATTCAATGATTACGATCTGGAAGTTTCATTAAAATTTGTCCAGTGGTCCGTGAGATTTAAAAGCTGTTGTTCGCTGAGCTAAATATAGGAACAGTGTTGCGAGTACACTGCAAAAAAAGACCAATATTCCTGGTAAACTAAACTAGTTCCTATTTTTTAGTGCGTCTCTTAATAGAAGGTTAGCTTGTATAGCAACTTAAAATGCGATTTTCTTAGAAAGTTTCTGGTGTGTGAGAAAAGGCAGGCAATGGTTCTGCATTCATTCGAACAATGATTAATTGCCCTTCTGACAATTTTTTAGTGTGTCTCATAATAGAAGGTTAGCTTGTATAGATTTTTCTAAGCAGGTAGGGATGTCAAACTTTAGAGCGCATCTGAACAAAAACAGAAAGGTGCCCCGCTGATAGGGATAAAAAGTCAAGCTATCAAAGTGAGCAGCAAATAAACAGAAAGATGTGTCCTCAGGAGGTCCGTGTGGGAATGAGTTATATGTGAAAGGAAGTCGCAGGCTTAGAAAGCCCAGACATACTCTGCCCTCCGTTATCGTCTTTCGCAGATGTGCCTCAGCCTTCTCCACAGAGCTCCTGTTCGCCACATCCATCACACAAGTGCACCTTGGGAGACTGAGACGGCGGCGCGAGTGCCAAACCCACCATCTGCCGTCGTTTAGAAATAAATGACGAGCCCCAAACCTTGTGGGAGCTCGTCTCGTTCCGTTGCCAGAATGGCTGCGGCGGTCCGCCCAGGCTTTCGCTTTTTTTCCCCAAAAATCGATGTGAGAGACCCCTACCAGCCTCGCCGGTGTCTGTATCTGAGAGAGTGGATTTGGTCGGTGAAGCAGAGCCTTTTACTCAGGGGAGCAGGCAGGTGGAACGGCATGGTGAAGCCAGCTGCCTCCCTGCTGATTACAGCCGCCAACATGAAGCGTTGGAGGACTCGCACTAAAGCTAGATCTGACTGGAAAACCATCTGAAGACCCATTTTAGGATTCGATCACAGGTTTATTGATCAATCAAATGTCAAGCAGGGGGCTTTATGACACGCCTAATTTAGATTTCACATAATGAAAAGACCTGTCAACTGCAGAGACCACAACAAAAATATTGTGCAATTATGAAGCTTTCCCAAGGCGGAGATTAAGGAAAATTAACCAAAGTAAATGGATCATCCAACTACTGTGTGGATAATTAATGAAGCCACAGGAATTGTACAACTAACAAGCAGACTCAACCCCAATCTGAGTGAAAAACTGCAATAGTCTTGAAACAAAACTCGGTTCCCAGGCTGTATTTAACCTCCTGTAGATGCTGGTTACCTGCAGACTGGAAGAAGAGGCAAAGTAGTACTTCACCAAGTTCTTCCCTGTGACAGCTAATATAAGTTTGGCCCCAAGAACTGAGAAGTGAGGTAGACTTTATTAATTTCATGGATTTGGAAATGAGCAGTGGTGATAAGGCTATCACTCTCTTATCTGGGGATAGTGGGGGCGTAATTAAGCCGATAGCCAAGCGATGATGAGCGGGGAAAAAAGCCTTGGGGGGATATGAGGGCGGAAACTGCAGGGCTCGTTTACCAGAGAGATGATTAGATTGGCATTTAATTGCCACCTTTTCTATTTTTAGGGTGGGAGGTTGTCTTGTAAAATCTTCCACCCACACTTTTCCCTCTCGGTATTTTGTGTGTGGTCAAGGTCAGATTGGAGGATGTTCGATTGTTCGCTACATCTAAGTGTAATGTGGCAGGTTAGAGTGAATCTAACCCCCTCAGCTGTGTGAATATTGGGGAGATTGGGGTCACAAGTAGGTGGATTGCAATGTAGCGGCACAAGATACCGTCAAAGGTTTGTTAGAAATGGCAAAGTTTCATCTTTTGAACTTAACCAGGAACCTTGAACTCTGGTAATTGTTTCGCAGAAGAAAAAAAAAAAAAGTGCCTCACCAATCTTTCTATATATTAAATCTTTGTGTCATTTTCACTCCAGAAAGTCTTAACTGAAAACGTGAGCATCTCGTCAGTCCTCAGAATCACCTACTAAAACACGCCACTTGGACAACACAGGTTGCTACAGCTAAGAGTTTTGATATTCACCGAATAGTGTTCAAGAGGTTTAAAATATGAAATAAATCTCAACCAGGGTATAAGATCTCCATAAATGTGCCACAGTTCTCTAACAAACACTGTCAGCTGAAAGATTAGCAAGAGTGGATGCAAGAATGGTTACAAAGATGAAAAGAAACTGCAGTATTTCAAAAGCAAATCAAAACTGTGCATATTTCAGATAGCTGTTTAGAGATTAAAAGTCTTCATTATTATTGTTAATGCCAATAGAAGTATTCTACACATAAACAAAGCCTCTTTTTAGTAACAACTAGTTCAAGTACTTTTGAAATCTTGAGTCGATTTGTCTCATCCAGGAAAAAAAAAGGTTTATTGGGCTGTTTGGAAGTTGAAAATATTAAGGCTTTTGCAAAGTAAGGGTATAAATCACATTTCAATACATTTAATGTAGCGGCTAAGCGGTTGTTGGAATAAATTTCTTTTGACAAAGTTAACTACGTGGCTTTGTTTGGAAACTTTTTTTGGTTTGGCACATTTTATAGCGTCACTGATCTGCTTTTGTAGTTGTTGGATGACTGCTGAGCTCTTGGATGAATTTTTTTTTTTAATTAGTTCACTTTAATTACTTCATGTATTAGTTGATCATTTTGATCTTCTCACAGGAAAATTATGAGGAAAAAGAAAAACTAAACTTACTAGAACCAACGCGTTTTTGATTCCGATTCCAGAGGGGGGTGTGACATTCATCAAAATAGCACTTATTTTCTGGCCATGATGTCTAAACAATTTAATAAAACAAAAACCTGTGAATGAAATGAGACTTCTAATGACATTAAAGTTAATTAAACTTACAAGTCGATTCTGAATTACCTGTCGATGATTGGAAAACAATGCTCCCTGAGAACTAATTGTGACCACTGAGTGAGAAACGTGAGAATATTCCTCTGGTGCAATGTGACATTCGGTGTAAACATCTCGACCTGTGGAAAAAGGTGGCTGCAAATCAGCAAAGCCTTCCCCGTGAAAACCATAATCCTCGCTCCTCTGACGGAGACGCAGAAGAATAGAGCGTTATCACCTTGACTGACACACACTTGTGTTTTCTGCCTGCATCCTTAGGGGGTTTATCACTCCTGCGTTTCATTCCATTATCCGGAGCGCACTGGGGCTGTCCTTGGAGCACGGGGAACGAGACAACTTGTCAGGGTCGCAGAACAAAGAAAGGAGCATGTCGAGCAGCGGATTAGACATAGGCGAAGAAGTGAGGGGCTTCGGGGGAATTTGAGGGAAAAGCAATGCAGAAATGTGAAGGATGTAAAAACTGAACAAGGGAATAGGGTGGAGGAATTGAAACAAATAGAGGTACAACTCTTTCACAGCACTAATGTCATTCTCCCCCTATTGCAACCTTTCTTTTTACCTGATGAAATTCCTGCTCAGAAATAACATCATCCTCTCTGTGTCTTCAGCCCCAAAATAATTGCATTTTGTAATTTAAAGGGCGAGCATTCCTTAAAAGTATCACTCGCTGCTTTTCTGGCTAAAGTTTAAAATCAAGATCAAATGTGCAAAAATAATGGTGTTGGAGCCAATTTAGTCAAATCTGAAAAATCATTTATCCTAGATCTAATACTGTATCACATGTCAAACTCAAAATGTGTTGGGAATGACTCCTATCTATAACCACTGTAGCTCAATACCTGTAACATGAACTGAAATATAGTCGTGTCTGTTTTTATAACGTCAGCTGGCTGTGGCAGCCATCTTAAATTGGGCTGGTTCAAAAAGTTGAACACTTGTAGTCCTGCATCTGATGATTATTTCCTGAAAGCTTCACTAAAATCCATCCAATGGTTCATTACAATGATATTTGTTAACAGAGTTGACTCGACAAAGATCTTGAGCGATTTGGTAGTGCTCAGAATATGTGTTGAGAATCAAACTCTGTTTCTAATGCAACAAATTTTGGGCCAGTATCTGCAAAAAAAATGGAGTAAGGTAGCCGTTTGTGTTTTATGTAGGGATGCACGATATTATCGGCATGGTATCGGTATCGGCCGATATTCGCAATAAAGTTAAATATCAGACATCGGCCATTCCATCAAAATAACTCACGGATATAAAAGGCGCTGTTTTTGTACGACAAACCAGTGACAAGGATGCCTGCAGCGCCAGTACAACGTTATGACATCAAGCACAACGTTGAGTTTAGACTTGTGAAAATTTACAAATTTGTACTGTTCCAGTGTTGTCATTGTGTTAGGAGTAAATATCATGAATAAATTGGACATTAAACATAATCCAAGTTGAAGTGTTACATAATTTTCATCCCCTTTTTGGCATCTGGACTTGGTAGCAGGCCAAACTGACAAAGACCATGCAGAATAACTTCATATTTTAATTCCACAGCAGAGAAAGCTATGTAGTCTATGTAAGTAGGTCTGGGGAAAAAAAGGATCGGTATTGGTATCGGTTGTCGGCCAAATTAGTTTTAACATATCGGCCAAAAATCCAATATCGTGCATCCCTAGTTTTACGCTCTGATGGCTGTGGCAGCCATTTAGAATCTGGTGTACTTATTCCATGTAATTTCTATTTGAGTCAATCCAGTGAAAAATGTTGGTCGTTAACCATCATTTGTCTCCATTTTCTGTTTCTAAGTTTTGTTGATATGATTTTGTGTTGAACCTCAGCAGATGAGGCCTCACCATCTGTGTGCAACACAAACAGGTGACACATCAGCCCCACATCCAAAAAGCTATAAGGGCTCAGACGAGCGCACGCGGCAACCCCTAGATCCCACACTTCATTACACGTCCTGCCATCCCTGACTGGAGTAAATCGATGCAGAATAATAGCCAGCGCCCTCACCCCTCTCTCTTTTCCCTCTATCTACCCCTCTCTTCTCCAACATCCTCAGATCATCCCTGTGCACCAGCGTCCTCTTTTCCTCCTCCCTCCATTCGGCCATTCCCTCGTTCCTCTCCATCTAAATTGTCTGATTCCATCACTGCTGTGGGTCATTCCGCCTATCAGGCGAGGCGCCGGTAATGCCGCCATCGTATATAACATGTCTGTTGTGATCACTGACAGCTTGGCCGCGCTGCATTGACAGTAACCAGGATAATAAGCTCATTTCGCATGCGGTTCTGTGTTACTTCTCGTCTGTCTTGGCTGCTTCCTATAATTTAGGTCTGCCACATCTCTGGGGACGACGTTGTATATTAGCCCACCGAGGATTGTCTGCGGTGTTTAAAATTCCATTTCGTTAAGGATGTCAAGTTCATATGTGAGCAGATAATTTGCCGCTGTTACACTTTGTAATGGCTGCATTACCTTCATTTAACAGACTGAACTGATGGAGCGGCAGAGGAGGGAAACAAAGGCGACTGGAACGGTCAAAGTTTTTCCCCAAGTCTTCAAACTAGCTCAGGAAATTATTTATTGTGCTTAATGGTCCGTTGCGAGCTCGTTGCATGCAATTAAAGCTCGGATCTCTCGGTGAAAAAACAAAACAAAATGGACCGTCATGCTTGCTTAATTTAAAGAGTTTGAAAAGTTCAGTTACGATGATATTACTGCAAAGAAAAAGGAAAAGTTTTAAACAAATAAAGTATTTTTGTCAAATTTGCATGCATTAAAATTGATCAACCGAAACAAGTATTTCTTGAAGAAATGCTCACGTTTTAACAAATACCTTGTGTGGTCTGGTAATGCTTAAAGTATGTGATGGGATTACTTTCTGCTACTACTAAGGCTCAACGATTTTGGAAAATATTCTAATTGCGATTTTTTTTTTTACCTCAATATTGCGATTCGATTATTTTTCAATGTCTTCTTCTCATGTTTTTTTCATCGAGCACAGGCAATAAATTAATCTGTTTCAGTTGCAAAAAAACTCCACTGTTTTCAGCTCCAATGCAACTCTGTTTCTGCAGGTTTTGTGTAGCTCGGGGATAGCAACTTGGCTGAAATGTGTGCGCAAGGGCATTATGTACCGCTTATCTGTTGTGTTCACCAACGCCATAAACCCAGGCTTGGTCACTATATTAATGTCTTTTGCTATGAACTCCATTACTGCTCGAGTTATTTCCATGTGCCGTTTTGAATTATGTTCATACGAAGTAATATCTTTGGACAGTTCGGTCAGTTATCCCTGTCGGCTAGTACTTTGCTTACTTGAAGTTGAAGCACTGGTCGTTGACATTCTAGCCATGCAACTATCATAAATGGCTTTGTGGTGTTTTTTTAAGTGTTGATAAAGATTTGCGGTGTTACCTTGAGAGGTAGCAAAAGCAGCAAGGCAGGTTCTGCACAACATGTTGTTGCGCAGCGTCTTCTTTTTTATAGCCAAAATAATTCCAAACAACGGACGTGATGCCCCTCTTTGGTACCAAACTTTCAGATGTGTCAGCTTCTGTCGAGCCTGACGCCATTGTGCAACCGGTTAAAACGCAGTGTTGACTTCTCCCTGCTCTGCTTTGCTCCACTCAATCGCACGTCACGTAACCAGATCACGTGACCAGTCAAATCGCAGCCTTTGCGATCAGAAAATCTTGTTTAATCATATCGCAATATTATCGCAAATGCAATTAATTGTTCAGCCCTAGCTACTACCACACCAAATATTACCGCGATATGGGTAAAACTGTAGGACTGACTAGTTGTGACAGCCATCCTGAATTGAGTCGACTCCAAAGACAACCATTGGTACAACCAATTGTTTTCTGAGTTTCATTAAAATCCATCAATTGGTTTGAGATTTTTCATTTAAAGGCAGAAAAGACAGAAGAACAAACACGGAAACTACATGATTGCCCGCCTTCGTGGCGATGGATGATCAAAAACTTGATACCTATATCAGTAAAAGCAGGAAAGTAACACTTTTTGTGTTTTCTGTCACACTACATCCCCTAAAAGCTTGAATAATTTATAATTTAAGCTTCAAACCAGAACATGAGTTGTGAGTTGCAGAATATTTCTAGTGACTAAACAATGACAGTGGTTTGAAAGAAAGAAAGGAAAAAAAAAATCCATGAAATATTCAGGGGAGCTGTGATAAAGTGAGGTAGGAGCGATAGGGGGAAGACAGCTCGCTGAGAAAAATCAGAGATCAAAGACTCGGAAACCTCCCCAGCAATATTTCACACGTTCAGGGAGCAAAACATTCCTGTGGCCTGGATCAAAAATCAATGTGCACTGAATACAACGAATCTGCAGAATCTAGTGCTGCACACAACAGAGAACACATGCATCAGCCAACTTTAAAAAAAAAATAGTGACAACCTGGCAAATGTTTGAGAAACTAAGTAAATGTCAGTGTTGAATTATTAATTCTCCTTTGCTCAGTAATAATTATGTTATTGGAATCTAGATCAGTGAACAACTCAGACAAGTGTACGCAAGTTTCTGCTCTTATTTAGTCTTAAAACAATGTGTTTAAATATTGAACAACATTTTTAAAGATAAAGGTTGCACAAATATTGAATGAAGAAAGTTTCACCTCGTCAATTACAATTAAATATCTTGGAGTGAGGGGCACAGACGTACTTTAAAAGGATGAACTTCAGCATTGCATTTGCATTGCATCCAGACCCATATGAAGTATTGCAATGAAACAAATTGGTTGTTAAATTCCAAGTTGAATGAAATTATTGTTAAATAAATTTGATTTGGGCACGTTTTCGAGAATTCACTGCAATTTTCAATGCAGATTTTCAGATCACATTTCCTGTAATTCATATTAAGCAGCAACACTTTTCTAGTGTTTACGGCAATTCATTTTAGGAGGCACAGCTTTTCTTCAAAGAATGGTCATTATTTTAGACGGTGCAGCTTTTTTTTGTTCACGTTTGCATTAGTTTATTTAAATGGCGCAACTTTTCTAGCATTTACAAAATCCAATTTTATCCAACAAATACCATAGTCTGGATCTTTGCCAAAGAAAATATTATTTTGGTGAACCTTGCACATTTTTAATTGACGATCTCTGGGTTAACATTTTGCACGTCATGACGAGAAAATTCAAACAAAATTGACAATAATGATAATTTTCTTACATTTTAGTACATCAGCACATCATGACAGTATGGGTAAGATTTATAAGTTTTAGAATGATATTTTTTTTCCCCTTAAAGCTGCAATAAATCATACTTTTCTCATATTTAATCAATTTTAGTCCTATTTTTCCCCACAAATTTATAAACTACTTGCAAACCTTTGACTTCCCACTCAATAAAAACTCAACATAGTACAGTCTGACAGCGATCCTTTAATATATATTTAAATCAATTTTTTCTCTGTAAAACTTGACATCTCTGTGATTAACTAATTGGATGATAACCATTAACATATCACAACCACATATGGATATATGATACAAAACAAAAAGGTTAAGAAATTAATTTAAGCCCTCACAGTCAAATATTTACTCACAGAGTCCCTCGGGTGAGTACGTCTCAACTTAAACCATCTGTTCGCGCTGCGAGCAGCTTGGGATATCACACTCGCTTCCTCTCTGCATGGCGGAGCTGATTTTATCAACAAGCCAAGCAGCAGTACGGTCTGAAAATAAACCTCTAAATTCCACAATCAAGACACTTTTTTATTTTTTTTGGTCCTGTACGCTTATCACTTTGGAAAGAAACATTTTTCTACAGGTAAAATTATGGAGCCGTATTCCTCGTCTCACTATCACGCGATAAGCAGCAAAACACGAATTTCACTTCATTTACCGGCTGGAGATTGTAGCAGGAAAGATTTCTGCTGGCTAGCGGTTATCAGCCAACTCAAATCTGGAGTTATAAAGTAAAGTTGAGCAGAACAGGAGGAGAAAGAGCCCAAAGAACAGCCGATACATGTAAAAAATAGCCAGTCAGATAACCATTATAAAGGTAAATATGGACAATGTGAAATGTATTACAGCCCTACGAACTTATCTCAGTGGAAGGTGAAGGAAATAAAGTTTTTGTCTGTGAGTTTTTTTTAGTAAAACGTCATAAACCAGTAGACAAATTTTAATGAAAATGATTCAATGTACTTCAACACTGATTAATTTTTCTAGATGGCTGCCACTTCTAATCAACGTTAGTCATAAATGGCTTTAAGTGGGTTTTTTGACTAATTTTGTGCTAAAACTTGGTGTGGCAGTAACTAATAGTCATTCACAGTATTTTAAAATTGCACCGCTCAGGGTGGCTGCATGTTGGAGCAGCTCTGTTACATTCATTCAGAGATTTGGCTTTTGGAAACTTTAATTACTCTTTTGCTGCATGCAAATCACATTTTTTTGGATTATTGTTTCTTCTGGTATCGGATGCTGTGCAACTGGAATTCAAAAAGCGTTCAATACAAAAACAACTGGACTTTATTTGTAACAGAAGACGTTTCGCTCCTCATCCGAGGAGCTTTCTCAATTCAAAGAGCAGTGAGTGAGGGGTTCAGGTGCAACTGGAAGGACTTTTGCTGAAACTTTTTTTTTTTTTACTTTTGGACATTTGTTATGATGCGTAACCATAACAACAAGGTGTTTTTTGGGTTTTTTTTAACAACCGGGAGCAGCTGATTATTATCTCGAAAGCTCAAACAATATCTCAACTACAGCCCCAAATCTAAGATGCGTTGAAAAGGAGGCGCCGTGGATGCATTCTCATCTACCTGCCGGATGTGCTCGAGTGCCTGACCGCTGAGATCTGCAAGAAACGCGGCTTGTGACAGTAGAAGGATGGGATCATCCACCGACACCTGCAGTTGGCTGTCTGCAGCGATGAGCTCAGCAGGCTGCTGGGAGGAGTGGCCATCACTCTGGGAGGAGTTCTGCCCGGCATTCGGGCGGTCCTGCAGCCCGAGGGACCCAAGTGGCTAGACGAGTCTGGGTGGACGGATCTGATGGCATCTGCGGCCAGTTTCTTCAGATCTGCTGTGAGATGGACCTTTACAAGAGATCCTTCCTGCCTACAGCCATCAGCATCTATAACATCTCTTAATGAAACGAGAAGAATGAGTTGCAACATTTAATTTCCCTTTGGGATTAATAAAGTATTTTTGAATTTGAATATGTCAAGTTCAACCACTTCTTGTGGGATCTTGTTATATCTTACGAGATCATTCATATTGTCATTAAAGTTTGACCAAAATAGTTCTAAATCCATTATATTTTTAACACAAGTTAATCTTAGTCTAAATACGACATTCTTCCAAGAAAAGATAGGTCTTTATTTGTTTAAAATCAACTCTTACAACACCCCCCCCCCCCCCCCCAAAAAAAAAAAAAACACACTCCGAGCTTGACTTTTTTTTCTTCTTGAGACAAGACAATGTGATGAGATCAGCTTTGGGAGCAGCAGCCTCTTAAATGTCAAGAACAATCCGCCTACCAGAACAAAAATTCATCACTTCTTTTTAGATGAATTTCATCCCACGGCGTGCTAGAAATCAAATATTCATTATCCCCCCCATAAGAGTAACCCATGGATCCGTCACCCTGATGGTAACAAAGGCGATGTGATGAGACAGACGGAGGGTGAGGCAGAGCAAACACTGCGGCAGCAGCTGCTCTCCGCAGCCCCACCATTAAGACGAGGCGAAACGATGCTACCAGGAGGAGGTAATGAATGTGCATTGATGGTGTGCCTCAACATCTGTGCACCCGGCATACCCTCACCTTCTTCACACATCTTTAACAGCAACTCTTAAAGAAAAAAAATGCTCTTTTCTTGTTGGGCTTTCCGTTTTAGTTGGTGAATGTGGCAGCGACAAAGTTTAAACAGACAGGTGAATGACTGGTGGAAGGACAAGCATCCCCACCTTACGGCCCTCCACCCCCCCTTACAACTTTCCTTTGGGGGTTTTCTTATAAACCAACCATCTATCTCCATTATGCCCCCGAAATTGCTATTTGTCGCTTTGCGGGGAAGAAATAATCAATATGTCTTGTGGGGGCAGCGAGCGCATTAGAGGAAGCAAATTGATGTCTCTCGCCCCAGCGCTCCTCAGCCAGCACACTGCAGCACAGCTAATGGGAAGCCTCGCTGGCTGGCAGACAGGGAACTGGTGTGTTTGCGTGCGAGTGTGTTTACGTGTGTGTATGAGTGAATGAATGAGCGAGTGGCCAGGCAATAGGGAATTTGTTCATGCAAAGTGAATGCCAGTGCTCGGTGTATGTGTGTGTGTGTGTGTGTCCACTGCCGACAAGCCTTATCTCTCCCAGCCATCCGGTTTTAGGTCTTTGGGCTGTCAGAGGCAGATAGCCCTGTCACTACTGCAGCATCCCCTTTCCCCGAGAGCCTTGAAGGCTTCCTATCCGACTGACACTTCCAGAAAATCCCCCACCTGATAAGTGCACTGCAGATGGACGTGACTCGCCCACGTCTGTCTCCTCTCCCCAGCTTTTATTTCATTACAGTTCTCTATCTTTCTTAATCAAAAGACAAAAATGGCACAAATATCTTGATTTTTAAAGTCACTTTATGTTGCAAAAAAATAACTTTTAATCCAATGAGTGCAAGTTGTTAAACTTGGTGTCACTTACGTACCATTAAATTAAACTAAGTTTGTTTTTCTGAGTCTTAAAACAATAAAAGGAACTTCTTTGGGTCCACTTTTGTTTTAGAATATGAAGATTTTTTTTTATGAATCAGGTATTCTGTTGTGCCCTTAAGGACAAACGTTCATCTATCCATCCATCTTTACCCGCTTCTTTCTTTTCGGGTCACGGGGGTCACTGGTGCCCATCTCCAGCAGTCACTGTGGTAGGGTTTTAATTTCACTTTTAATTTGTTTTCAAATATTCTGGCCTTTTCTTCTTTTCTTACTTTGTTGATAAAACAAAAATCTAATTAAAGGCCAATTAAATTTGCACTTAATTTTTCGTTGATGTATTCTTTTCTTCTTCTTTCGGCTGCTCCCTTCTTCAGGAGTCGCCACAGCGAACTAAGTCGCACGAAGACTTGGCAGTTATTTTTACGTTTATTATCCATTCATCCATTTGTTTTTACATGTAATAAAAAATAGAATAAAACCTATGGTGTTCACTTGGTAACAAACATAGGGTGTCTACAAAGCTGAAACTGTGGGTTTGACGTACCGGTAAATGGGTATCTAAGTTTGGTGTTAACTTGTTTTGTATTAGCAGATTACCAAACATGTGGAAGCTCTCTGGTGTAACTCGTTCGTGATTCGTTGACTGCTCTAATGCAGGAACACCTTAAATGAGCTGCTAAAACCAGTTCTTTAGCTGCTTTGGCAGATTTTTAGTTCTTGGCAGATCTTTGTTCAACCAAAACTGTTTATTTAACTACTGTTATAACCTTAGGTAGTTCATATGGGTATATTAATAACTTAATTTCTTTAAAATTACTTCATCTCTTAAGACGGGGGTGTCCAACTCACTTACAAAAAGGGGCCAAAATTCAAACCTTTTTCAAACTAAGGGCCAATTTCAGAATCTACATTAACTCAAATCAGACACCCAGCATCTTTTTTTGGTCACGGTTCCTCAACAAGAGTTTGATTGGTCTCATTTGATGTTCTCTGTTGTGCTTTCGACATCATAACCAAAGATTACTGAAAAAATTCAAGAGATAGAAAGAAGTATTTTACGTTTCACATATTATCTTGGGGGCCAGATAAGACGTCAACAAGGGCCACATTTGTGCCCCGGGCCTTGAGTTTGACACATATGTCTAAAGATAAAGAGACAACAGTGTTTTTCGGTAATCTTGTAAAATATCCTGCATTGATTTCAAACTCTGCTTTTTGCACTTTTTTGCATTGCAACAACATAGAATTTGTATTTTATGTCTGTATACTTAAAAGAAATGTATATTTTTATCGTCCACTGCTGAAAGACGAAGGAGGACATTGCAGAATGTCGAACAAGTTTGGGCATAACCAAAATGGATACATCATCACTTCTCATTAAATTATCTTGTTGAAACTTTTACATGAATGATGATGGGCGATATGCATTCATTCAAGCCATGCTAGGCCTTTAATTAGGATGATTTCTCATAGTAGGTGTGTTCCCCTTCAGCTCGACTCTTTGAGCTAAAACTACACAAACGCTCATTCTTGCGAATGACTATAACAATACTTCTTCTTCGTCTATTTTTTTTGTTTGTCCTTGTCACAGAGTTTAAGAGCTCAGAAAATGTGAAAGGGTAAAAATAGATTCAAATGTTATGATGCACGTCCCATGCCTGTCCCTTAAAGGTTTGTGCAAAATGCAAAAAGCACCAAGCTGACAGCATGAAGGGAAGTGGCAGAAAAACATTGCTGTCACTGCATTTTAATATGACAAATAAATATGTAAATAGTGTGACTGATACTGTGAAACTCAGTGAATAAATTCATCTTTTTGGCATTACGTCTCTCACAAACACACACACACAATCAATCTCCGGCCATGCCATTGGAGTGCTCAGATGGCTTCGTGTCTCATCTCAGACATAGGACGTGTGTGTGCAGGGGAGGGGGGAAAGGGGAAGGGGGTTAGTCGTCACAACAGGATTCTAGATTATCCATTTATTTGCTGCAGAGGGCATTCAGGGCCTGTCAGTCCTCATTTATGCGGGCAGCTTTTGCACACGACTGAAGCAGTAACCATAAACACAAGTGGTGCTCTTTTACCTCAGACATACGCAGAGAAACATCTTTTAAAAAGTGACAATTTGTGTGACTTCTTCAGCCAAAACTATTTTTAAGTGATGCGATACACCAGTGGCTGAAAAAATAAAAAAATCAAGCTGGTACTACAACTACAATTCCAAAAAAAGTTTGGACACCGTGTAAAATGCAAGTTAAAAACAGAATGCAATGGTTTGCAAATCTCAAAATACCGTATTTTCCTCTGTAATAGAACATGGCAAACAAATGTTTAAACTAAAAAAACTGATTGGTTTTAAAAGAAAAATAGGTTGGGAGTTGGGACAGGAGCGACAAAACTGTGTACAAGAGAAATAAAAATTTTAAAAAAATGGAAGGAGCATTTTTTCCGTTATGAACTTGGTTCACGAATACTTCCTCAAATCATAAACTGTAAACACAGTTCATTGTGCCATCCACAAATGCTGGATAAAGCTCTATCAGGCAACGAAGAAGCCATACGTAAATACAACCCATAAATGGCGAATGTTGGTTAATTTTATGTGTAGTACCTTTTGTTGACCACCGGATGGCAGTATAAAACTGCTTGAACCAAATAATGGATAGTCTCTTTAATAAAAATGGGCGGGAGGACCATTGACCTGGGCTGTCTCTCCTTATTTTTTGATTCTCAAAATGGCGGACGCTCGGTGTGTTCTGAGCTCTTTAGCATAGCATTTGCCACAAAAATCAGTAAATAAGTTCTCAGCTTCTTTTTACAGAGAAAAAAACAACAACTTTTTAGACGAAGGCACAGGTTTTAACTGTGAATTTTGGAGATTTGACAAAACGTTTTTTTTTCCCCAGAGGTCAGCCTGTTAGCTTAGCTCGTAGCTTATCTTCTCAGCTTAGCTGCGTTTAACGATCCAAAAACATGATTTCGGACAGTTAAAATGGATTTTAAAGAGAAAGGGAAGAGTCAGTGAAGAGCACCGGAGTTGAGCCATGTTTTCGGTAAAAAGAGAGACACAAAGAAACGCCGATAAATGAATATGAGGTAGATAATTTTAATTTATCATGCGATTAATTGATTTATTGTTTATCGCGACAGGCCTAACTGAGACAAAGTGGAAAACAGATCTGTTGTGGAACAAATCAAAATTTGAAACTCTTTTTGGGAACCAAGGATGTCACATCCTTCATACTAAAGAGGAGAGGGGCCACATAGTCAGTAATCCACAAACAGTAGAAAAGCCTGCCTCTCTGATGGTATGTGGGTACAAAAATGACTGACACAAGAAGCTGTCTGAAAAGGCACCATCAATGCACCAGTTTTACAAGTTTAAGACTAACATTTGATCCCATCCAGACATCTTCCTCAGGAAAAGCCTTGTGTATTTCAATGTTAAACCGTATACTGTACTTGTTACAGCAGCACCTGTATAAAAGTCCAGGTGCTGAACCAGTCTGCCTGCAGTCCAGACCTCTCGCCAACTGAAAACATTTGGTGCGCCATGAAACACAATTTTGGCAAAGGACTTGCGACCAGTCCAGGGTGTACACTGCCTCTCGTACAGTGATGGCTGGACATGGGCGAGTAAATATAATGGATGGATGGAAACCCAAGACTGTTGAACAGCTAGAATCTAACATGAAACAAGAATAGGACAATGTTCATCGACAAAACCTCCAGCCGCTGGTCTCTTAAACATTTAGTTTGTTGTTAAAAGCAAAGGAAATGCCTCGCAGTGGTAAAATGGCCATTTTTCAACTTTTCAGATGTGTTGCTGCCATAAAATTCTAAAAAAATATGCTAAAAATGTACTATTTCTTAGTTTAAACATCTGATATGTTTCTGTTCTATTCTGAAAAAATATGGTTTTATAAAATTTGCAAATCAGTGCATTTTGTTTTTATTTACAAGAACATGTTATACATGTCCTAAACCTTTCTGGGAATTAGGGTCATATTTATCACGATTTAATTGTCCAAAACATTTTCTAAAAACAAATCTTTAATGTGTTTTTTTAAAGCAGATTTATAAAAATGTCAATCAGGATGACAAATTGCATTTGTTGACAGACAGCTGCATAATATTGCACAAGATTTTTTCTTTTTTTTTTTTACAGCCCTGGTAGTATTGAATAAAACTAAAGTGTTTTATTGCAATAAAGGAACATGCAACAAGGTGTCACAGAATATGACTTATTGATGCGATTTTATTGGTTTGTGCAGAACTGTGTTACTTAAAATTGAGAAAAACATCAAGTAGGATTGGCTTCTTTAGATAGTTGACAACATGATCAATAAACACAATAATAAAGACCAGACTAGATATTTTTAGAAATAACTTTTAGCCTACAAACAGCAGCTTTTTCCCATTGCAACATTTTATTCTTCAAGTATTATGATGTTGTTTATTCTTGACATCCACAGCATCGCCTGTCAGTCACACCGCACCTCACTATTGTTTTATTTTTCTTTGAATTTTCTTTTGATGAACTACCTTTGAGGAGATCCCCTTAGTTCTGACTGGGTGTCTTCCAGCTCAAAAGCATGCTTTGTTACCTAAACTCAAAGCTCGTGTTTGAGACTGTGAAAAGGCGTCATGACAGTACAATTTGTAACATGTTAATGATCATTTTATTAATGACAATAAGCATTGAAATTGAAACTGAGGAAGCAAAACTGAACCCAGGATGGATCATTGTTAAGATCTGTTTTTATTTCTGACTAATCTAAAAGTCTATTATGGTATAAACTCATACTGATGCTTTTCTGTAATCCTTCCTGCATGTATACTGTGTAAATATCAGACATGTTTCTCATTAAATCACTTGCAAATCATCCCTCCCCTTCCTTATTTCTCCTCATCAAAAGACTAAAACACACAGTACACACCCCTCATCTAACAGATTTCCCTCTAATTAAATTACATAGTGATGCACAATATTATTGGCATAGTATCAGTATTAGCTGATATTAGCATTAAAGTTAAATAACGGACATCGGCCATTCCATCAAAATAAAATATATATATATATATAAAAGACGATGTTTTTGTATGACAACTCAGTGACAAGGATGCCTGCTGCACTAGCACGTGATGACGTCAAGCGCGCCTACCTGATCTGATCACGGTGGAGAGGAATTAGTCAAAATGTTGGCGGTGTGGATGTTTTTTTTCCCGTTGAGGATATCAGATTCCAAAGATTTTTGGACTATGTTGAGTCTCGCTACATCGTCCCCAGTCTGAGATATTTTTCCTATGTAGCCTTACCCAAGTTACAAGCCGTCATTTCCTACATCATTGAGATGCTAATAGTCGATAGCATTTGGGTGAGTTTTACCAGACCTTTGGATGTCATGTTAGCCCCGTTAGCATGATTAGTCTTACGGCACGATGGATCGGCAAAAAAATTGAACTTAAAAAGGCTGTCCTTCATGCACAAGAGTGCAGAGGATCCCACACTGCAGCTAGGAACCTGGAACAAGCCTCCACAAGTGAGACAGCATCGCAAGTGACTAATGCTAACTAGTGCTAACCATCTTGTTAGCACTTTGAGATTTTTGTTAATGAAAAGTGCGTTACAAATTAAATTCATTATTATTATTATTATTAATGCTAATAAATAACATTTAACACTTTTCATTTGCTGTAAGTTAAAGTGCTATGCATATGGCTGTTACTGAATATGTCACCAGCTCTGACAGCTATTACACATTTTTTGTAGCAAATAAGCCTAAATAAGAGGGCTATGTTCTGACAAAAGAAAGTAAATAAAAAATATCAGTATTGGTTATCGGCTAAATAAGTTTTACCATATCGGTCAAAAATCCAATATCGTGCATCCCTAAAATTACATCTTTTATATTCCTTATGGAAGATGGCTCATTTAGTATTGCAATTTTGGTCCATGAAAATTTTGGCAAAGAAATGCTGCAAAAATAATTGGTCAGATCATTCTTATTTAACATACAGGTGTCCCACAACGTATGGCGAGTTCGAAGGACCCAAATGCAAGCAACAAGAACTCAACCATACGTTTAATTTCTAACAATAATTAGATCTCTACTGGTAGTTTATGATGAGAAGGGAGGGAGATGTAGCCATTTTGGTTAAACTGTAAATGACATCTTGTTAAAGTACAGGAAATTGCAAAATCATGCTCGGAGAATGTGAGGAGGATGATGCTAAGCAAATTTGAGCTCATTATATTTAAAATTGACTGAGTTGTAGCCATTTTATGTTTTTCAGGATTTGTTAGCTGTGGCAACCATCTTAAATTTGGCTGGCTCCAAAAGGCAATTTGTTGCAGAGGCGTATCTAAATATCATTATAAATGAGACCGGTAAATGAAGGGACAACTGTAGACATCTATAGATGAACATACTACAAGAACACATAAGGAACAAAAAAAATACTTCAAGAAAAACCTAAAACCCTCAAACCACTTCATACTATTTTAATATGAACTGGAGGCTGTTTAATTGTACACTAGGTTTCTTTTCCTGTCATCACAGCAAGTTGAACATTTGGTGTTCAAGTATCGCCAATTAGCTCAAGACACTTGATCAAACCTATTCTCAGCTACTACCACCCTGACTGAGTTGTAGCCATTTTTGTTTTGGCTAAGGTTGCTTAGCTGTGGCAGCCATCTTTAATCAAGCTGACTCTAAAAGTTATTTAGTTGGAGATACATCCACTGATTACTTTCTGAGAGACTGATAAATAAAATCTGTTCAGTGGTTCATAAAATATTTTGCTAGCGGGACAAATTAACCCACACAGACACAGGCAACAACATAATTGCCTATTGCAGAAATGTAATTCTGCGAGGAACAACTAGAGACTTGTCTGATGCTGTTCATAAAATGTTCTTTGTAGAGAGCTAATTTATGTAGTGTTTTTCAGTCCGACTAGATAAATAAGCAAATAAGGGAGCATTTTTTGGAAAGCTGTAGAAATCTCACGCCAGTCAACGTAATTTTTGCCGTTTTGCTTATCTCATTTTCCGGAGAGTGCAAAGCGTGGATCCGTGGAGCCACAATAACCACATTAATAAGAAAACCGGTGGTTGAAATGAACCAAAATTACCATTTTAATGTGTTATGATACGTGTGTGAAAATTAATAATGAATGAGTTTCATCAGTTCGCAATCAAATCAACAATAAATTCTTCTATGCTGGGTTTAGATTTGCAGGTAAAAGAAGCCCAGACTGATCAGATATTTATTATTCGGCTGTAAAATCCCCACGTAGTTCCACCATGTAGCACATTATTGTTGGAAAAACAATTCTACTTGCAGCTGCATGTGACAAACAGAACATTTGTGCCGCGCTGCAGGTTAATTCGCGGCTTTGACGGATGCTGAATCGAGGCTGAGCTGCGAGAGCAGAAGAAAGCATGGCAATTAGAAAAGCCCTGCGTGTGAGAGAGAGTTGGATGCTGCATGCACCGCTGGGCATAAATGAGTCTCGCAGCCCGGGCAACGCAGACAGAGTTTTAACACAACGCCACAGACACGCCTAAGACTCCCATTGTGCCTCTCGGTAATCCATTTCCATCCTAACAAGCTGCTGCCTTCGAACCCAACCATCCAACCACGAGTCTGCCCACCGTCTGCTGAGCTTGGTTCAGCTCCAGTATGCAGACTTCCAGCAGCCATTTTAAGCTCTCCGACAACACTCGTCCTCATCTGGGCTCAGAAAAAGATGCACCGTCTTCACGTCTAATTGCTACTGATGAGTTGGTTTGAATGAACGTGGGTGGCAGTTTGTTTTTATTTTGTGTTTGACTAAATTTCATGTTGACTCAGCATGCACACATTTTCCTGTTTTTATATTCGTTTATTCCAACTGCTTTTACATATTTAACATTATTTTAGTCATTCTAATATAGAAAGCCTCAGCTCATTGTGGAAATGGGTGCTATGACTATGCTTAAAAATATGCTTTATGCTTCCTACAAAGCCCTCAACAACCTAGCTCCATCTAATATTACAGATCTTATTGTTCCATATTTTTCTAACAGAGAACTTCGCTCTCAAACTGCAGGCTTACTTGTGGTTTCTAGAGTTTCCAAAAGCAAAATGGAAGGAAGATCTTTCAGTTCTCAGGCTCCTTTCTTGTGGAACCAACTTCCAGTTTCTGTCTGTGAGGCTGACACATTGTCCAGTTTACAGACTGGGCTTAAGACTTTCATTTTTGATTAATCCTATAGTTAGGGTTAGCTTGTTATGCTGCTATAATAGGCTTAGACTACTGGAGGACAAATTGACCTCATTTCTTCAAATGAACAAATGCATACAAATGAATAGTTTGCATTTGAAAATATTTCTATTTTAATGTGATTCTCGACCTGCCATTGTGTATCTGTTCCTACCAAACCCAGCCGGTCGAAGCTTGTTCCGAGTCTGGTTCTGCTAAAGGTTTCTTCCTCATGAGGGAGTTTTTCCTTTCCACTGTTGCCTTCATGCTTGCTCAAGAGTCTGTGACAAATTTAGACTCAAAGCAGTCTGCTCCTCAGAAAAATAATGTTATTAACTTACTTTTTATGTTTACAAATGTTTCTGTTCAGTGCCCTGAGATGACTTCTATTGTGACTTGGCGCTATAGAAATAAACTGAATTTAATTGAATTGCTTTTTTTTAAAATTAACTTTATTTACTGATATTTTTCCCATAGAAACAAATTGAGGTCTTTTCAACTCCCTCACAAAGATCCTCTTTGAAATCTGCTTCAGCAAACATTAGATTATAGTCTTTTTATGCCGTTTTAATAGTTTAGTCTAGTCTAGTTTTTTTTTTTTGGGTGGGGGGTGGGGGTTATCTACCACTTTGTTACTTTTAGCTTTTTTACTACACTTTTGCTACCGGTACTTTTCACTTTGAGTAAGCATTGGCACTTTTGGCTTTTTGCTAGTGTTTTGCCACTTTGCCACAACCATTTTTCTCCTTTGAGCTATCACTTTGCTCATTTGAGCTGGCCTTTACACTTGATATTACACTTTATATATGTATATATATACTTTATATATGGCCTTACACTTTATATATACATACACTTTATATATGGCCTTATACTTTATATATATATATATATATATATATATATATATATATATTTTACATATGGCTTTACACTTTATAATTGTGCTATTGTTGGATGTAACTGGGACCCTGTGTACACAATTTCGTTCCATCTCATGCACCATATGTGATGTGAATGACCTTACATCCTTTTGTTATATTTAGCTTGTGTCTAGCATTTTGCATGTTTTGGCTTTTATCTGGTATATTTCCTATTTTATATTTTAGCTAGGGTTCTGGACTGTCACACAGCAATTCTGCAGAAACGCAATTTCTCTAATTATTTTTATGTCCCATTTACATTAAATCTTATAGTTGGCTATGAAAAGAAAAGAAAAAAGCAGAGAACATCAATATAGTTTATTAACCAACCAAGATAAAAAGCCTGTCCTCTGTTTCACCTCTAGGTTTCTGTGTCTGGATTACTTCTGCATTTTCCTGATTTTCAGTTCTCCAAGAGCTCAGAAGACTCATTTATTTCACCGACAGAAGGATAAACAAAGGAACAATAGGTGCCTTTAGTTCTGCACTAATAAAGCAACATTACACCTCTGAGAAATCAACACTCCATTTTCTCTATTGAGCTGAAAATTGTGGGGAAGTTTAAGAGCAATATTTATGGTCCAAGTCAACTCAGTGGCCAAAAGACAAGTCAAATTAATAAATGCTAGAAAACTATGTACTTCTTTAGAACATTTAGGTTGAAATTTCCAAATATGTGGCAACTATGCTAACTGTTTTTTAAACTAAATATTGTTGTTGTTTTTTTTTTTGCAAAAGTATCATGTATTCATGTAAACGTGTACAATGGGATAGAAAGGAAAATTGATGCATAAAGAAAGTTTAAGTTAGACTGAAAAAAAAAAAATACATTCAGAAGCATTCGTTGGTCGATAATCCTTCATAACACAAATGTCAAGTGCCAGTTATTGTGCAAAATGTTTGGTCAAAACCTTCATAAAAATGTGATTGAACCCAATTTGTCAGTTAGCAAAATATCAAATAAACCACTGAACAGACTGAAATGAAACTTTCAAAAAGCAATCACTGAATTGATTAATGTTTGAAGTTTATTCAGTCCAAGATGGACGCACGAGTGCGACATCTCTTCGTATCGCATGAGAATAAATATTATGCCATTTTCAAGTTTTGACCCAAACTGATACAATTAGTCTAAAACTAAAATAAGAAAGTGTTTTAGAGCCATATGACTACATTCTGGGATCTCCTTTAGAATAAGCTGATTTATAGTGACACAAACAAGTCATTTAAATAAAAGAAATGATGAAAACAACAAATGGATGCAGGCTGTGCTTTTAATTAAATTTTCTGCACTATTAGTTATTTCTTTGTGCATGAGTGCATGTCTTTTTTTTTTTATCTAAATGAGCAACTGATACCGTAGTTCCCTACACACATAATGAGAGAAAAAGTATATATATATATATATATATATATATATATACATATAAGCAGTATAAGCATCAATAACAACGCTTCAGAGTTACTTGTAGCCTGAAATATTTGTCAGTGACTGGTTGTTCAACTCTTCAGTCTAAAAATGTCCCACGAGTTTATGTTTTTGATCATATTGTTCAAGAAAAACTCAAATCAGTGACAGATTTTTATGAACTAAATGGGGATTTCAGAGAACGCTTGTCGTAAACAGATAGCAGAGCATTAATGGTTTTTCTCCAACATATTGTTGCCTGAAACGCCACAGCTGTTTGTGGCTCTCCGAGCCCCTCTGTGTCAGTCTGTTCAAAGTAAATGCTTCTTGGCACAAACGCAGACACAATAAATATGAACAGAATAAACTCCAGACAATAAAAAGGCAGCACATCAATAACTGCTCGGCTTGGCTTAGCAGGGGGGCTTATTGGTTTAATTCTCAAAATACACAAAGATGGGAGACTGCATTAAAACAAACAACTGAAGGGGGTGTTTGTGTGCCGAAAATCCAATCTACCACATTTTCCAACACGTACAGCAGGCTTAGTGCAAATATTAACAATGCATCTACTGGAGGGCAATCTGGCCATCGCCATATTGTTGTTGGTTTTTTGCACACAAAGTCAGTAAACAGAGCCGAGCAGACGCTGAGCGTTGCCTCTGTTGTCGTGCTGCTCCAGGAGAGGTTGTTCTGATAATGAGCAGCAAGTTCAACGGCTTCAGTCTCTGCCGCCGTGCCTCAGCTGCCACAACGCTGGAACAAAAGCGATGTGTGTGTGTGTGTGTGTGTGTGTGTGATGTTTCAGCTGAATGTCATTTTAGTTAAAAAAAAAGAAATCTCACCACATGAGCAGGACTGCACAGACATTTTTAATCAGAGGAACGGCATCACTTAGTGGCTATACCTTCCATTTTGATTGGTGTCATTTCAAATTGACATTTTCTTTAATTACACACATTGAGTCAGTAAAGTGTGAATTGTGATGTAAAACATTATTTTGGATTTATTCTGGATTTATGACAGCCATGTTGATGTATTTATGGGCATGACCCTTCAGACAAAAGCAGATATTCAGATCTTTCTTAGTTCACATCTTAGATGTTATCACTGTTTTTCTTTTACATTTTACTGTTGGATGTAACTGGGACCCTGTGTACATAACTTCATTCCACCACATGTACCACATGTGGTGCAAACGACAATAAAGAATCTCTGACTCTGGAGATAAAGGCAACAAATACCTGCTACTTTTCTGATTTTTTTTAAATTTTTGGACACTTAATAACTGCATACTTGTTGAGAAATAAAAGAATGCACAGCAATGCTGTAAACATTTCAATGTAAACTCGTCAGTTCTCTCATGCAGTGGTTCTCAACCTTTTATTGCATCATGGACAGGTTTCATACAAGAGAACTTTCCCACGGACTAGTGGAGAAAAGAAATCTCCAGTAAAGTTAGTAGATATTAAATGAAGCAAAGTTATAAACATACAAAGTCATTTAAAAGTAGTGTTATTAAGGCACTGAAAAAAAAGACTAAATCTGGTAAATAAATGTTCATGGCTCATTTTTTTCCAGTTTGACCTCTGATTTAACTGGCGCATTTAAAAACAGACTTTAAATAAAGCTGTTATGGGTTAAAGAACAGCACTGTCTTATAGATAAAAGTCAAAATAAAAACAATGTTATGGATAAGTGGTATGGCAGTGAGATGAAGCACTTGGCTTTTTCTCCTCTATTTAAAAACTGGTAAAACAAAAATATCTTCATTGAAACAGCAATTTCAGTTTGTAAATAGTATTTTGAATATAAAAAAACATGAATGGAAACAAATTTAACCAAAAGACGAATGAAACCAAAAGGGTTATCTGTTCTTTTTAAAGTGGTTTAGTTCATAATCAAAAATGTCCAATGAAAAAAAACCTACATTTCTATACAGTTATGTGTTTCCCTAGTTTACTTGCCTTGGCAGGGCGCTCATATCTTCCGTGATTTTTGTCAACGGGGGCGGTGGAGACAGAGACACGTCTGTTTTTTGTATAGTAGTCCCTCGTTTATCGCAGGGGATCCATACCCTGATGCCCCACGAGAAGTGAAAAACTGCGAAGAAGGATTAGTAGTACAAGTAGTAGTTTATTTTAGAGTGTATATATATATATATATATATATA
>NC_056519.1:10941439-11025825 GCF_014905685.2 Nematolebias whitei | reverse complement strand
ACTTATTTTCCTCACTGTTTATATATATAAAGGTGTTTTAAACCCTTCCCACACTCTTGCATTATTCTAAACAATGTTTCTAAACTGGGCAGCACGGTGGCGCAACTGGTAGAGCTACTGCCTCTCAGCGAGCAGGTCCCAGGTTCAAATCCCGGTCAGGGGGCCTTTCTGGGTGGAGTTTGCATGTTCTCTTCGTGCATGCGTAGGTTTTCTCCGGGTACTCCAGTTTCCTCCCACAGACCAAAAATATGCATGTTAGGCTGATTGGTAACTCTAAATTGTCCCTAGGTGTGAGTGAGAGAGTGAATGGTTGTTTGTCTCTATGTGGCCCTGTGATGGACTGGCGACCCGTCCAGGGTGTACCCCCCCTCGCACAGTGATTGCCGGACATGGGCACCGGCGACCCCCGTGACCCAAAATGGAAGAAGCGGGTAAAAGATAATGGATGGATGGATGGATGTTTCTAAACTTTAAAGCTCTAAAAGAGCACAGAATGTCATGATGTCAGCTCCCTGCCTCCGCTACTCTTTGCCACCTGCAAGCGTCTTGGCCACGCCCACTTCTCCGCTCTGTATGGAGAACAGCTGATCAGCCGCAGCAAGAAGTTTATCCTACAGTGTGGGCTGCACAAATGTGCAGCAGGTGATAAATAATTTTAAATAATTTATTTTAAATAAAAATTCCATGCCGATTGTGGGGCTCGTCCATCAATCAGCCAATTGTGTGTCATGTCCAATCTTATTGTGAAAAACCGCAATAGAGCAAGGCCGTGATAAATGACCCGCAAAGTAGCGAGGGACTACTGTACCGACAGTTTTCGAGCAGGTGGTGGGGAGGGAGGTGGAAATGGCTCGCGCTACCACCATAGTCATAGCATTTTAGGTAGCGCATCTGTATTGCACACCGCTAGCTTAGCGCTATATCAGTGCTGGCAGCCCGGCAGTTGTTGACTGTAGGGTTGGGAGTTCAGTAGGCAGGGCGCTCGGTTCTGTTGACAGGGCAGTGTGCCCTGCTTGTAGGGGAAACACTAGTTATGTTGAGAAAAAACAAGCTCTGCCACTAAATCAACTTTTGGTAAGATGGAGCCCGTGTACATGGCTTGCAATCCACCTCTGCTGATGGTGTTCGGATTTTTTTTTGTTTTGTTCGTTTTTTTATCTGTGATATAGACTCACTACTGATGTATGACCGACAACAGCTTCTGCATCTTCGTTTCTCTGTCATCGATGTCGCTTATTTGGAACAATATGAGTGTACCTCTGGACCCCTCCCCCTCCCCCCTGCTGGCGGACATGCTAGCTTACCTCCGCTGCGCTCCTCACCTCCCTGCCTGGAGACATCGCTTCAGACGCCGGGGAAAACGTACTGGGCAGTTGGTAAAGCTTAAAGCCATGCGCACTGCATCTTCCTTTTCAGCTGGTGGTCATGGTTTCCATCGCCAGCTTCCCGCGTGCCCGGACCAGGTAAACAACGGGAGTTGTCAGCCGGTGCGCAGCTCGGACCGACCCGGAGGGCTGTTATTGAAAACCTGCGGCCATTGGCGCACGCAAACTTTACCGCTGCTGGCTCCACTTTGGACAGTATCCGGGTGAGTCCATCGCCTTGACGGAATTATTGCCACCAAACTGTCTGTGTTTTAACGCACCGCGGCCATCAGGCCGGCGCGGTGGTGGATTATTAACAATATTCAAATCAACTTTTGACTGTGAACAACTGCCCATCCCAGTTTCCCGTGCCAGCTTTGAGCTGAGTGTCTTTGAACTCGGCCATTCGCCTCCGACGTTATTTGCACTCATCTACCGTCCACCTCGGTCTAAGGATTTCATAAATGAGTTTTCTGACTTTTTGGCTGAAATCACACCATAATATAATCATGTTTTCATTTTTGGGGACTTTAATTTACACGTGTGCTGTCCTGAGAAGCCCTTGGTTATGGACTTTTTAGGTTTATTGGACTCATTTAATCTAACACAGCATGTAAACGGTCCCACCCAAGAGCGCGAACATACACTAGACCTTGTTTTAACATGTGATGTGACTGTTGGTAATCTTGTTATTGGTGATCATGTTTTTTCAGACCGCATGCCAGTCCGGTTTGAGTTCACCCTCCCCCATCAAACTCCTAAGCCGTGCATTCCTGCACGTTGCAGCTGGACCATTAACCATTTCATTGCCGCACATTTCACAGATGTTTATAACTCTGAAATGATCATTCAGCCCCCGGTGTTTCTCACTACCACTGAGGAGCTGATATCCCAGTTCAACTCTGTCTGCTTAAAGACTCTGGATCATGTTGCGCCTGTTAAAACCAAAAAATCAAAACTCAGAGCAGGACTTTGGCTGAGTGACGTCACCAAGGCCGTTAGGCAGCAATGTAGGAGGGCGGAGCGAAAGTGGAGGAAAGACAGGCTGCAGGTCTCTTTTCAAATACTTAAAGAGAGTTGGTGCTGTTATCAGAAAGCAGTGAAAGCTGCTAAATCCAAATACTTCTCTGATATAATTACCTCAAACTCTCGCAACCCACGTGTCCTCTTCTCTACCCTAAACTCTGTTCTCTACCTCACTGAACCATCACCTCTGGAAGCCTCGGCTGAGCTGTGTGAGAACTTCTTACATTTCTTTTTGGAAAAAATTGCAACCACCCGGGCTCTCATTTCCCTTCCAACTTAAGACCCATCCATCCCACCTCAATCTGTAGCTCCATTTGACCATTTTGAACCCATCACTCTATCTTCTTTAGAGCAGGTCATGTGCAGCTTGAAACCTTCTGGTTCCCCCTTTGATGTGGTCCCCCCTCGACTACTAAAGGAGGTTTATCCTACTCTAGATCCGTCCATTCTTGCCATAGTAAACAGTAGTTTATCCACTGGTGTGGTGCCAAAAACTCACAACTATTTAGTAGCATTCAACACCAGAGGATCTGTGTTTTGAACCTGTATGCTCCACACTGGTTTGTCGTCATTATCTGCATTGTTTTTATGTCTATATTCTGATTTACTTCATTTTGTATTTTGCTTTGTGTGTTATCTGTTGTTCTGTCTGTACAGCACTTTGGTTGGCCTTGTCACTGTTTTAAGTGCTCTATAAATAAAATGGTATGGTATAGTAAATAACTTGTTCACATATTAAAGTTGAGAGAAACCTAAGCCAGGTGTTTATTATAAAATATACATCAAGCATGGCTGTTCTAAAAATTACATAGTATTTAAAATGTAAAATGAGTAATGAGACGAGCATTTACTTTTTAGCCATATACCATAATTACAAGTCCTAATAAAGTATCTTTCCTGTGGTGAAGTGCTGGCGTTATCACCTTCCTGACATATTAGCATATCCTGTACAAGCACGGACATCAAGGTAAAGTTGTCTCTGTGTTCTCGCTCCGTTGAGCACAAGACTTTTCCTCTGTGATAATGTGAAGCCTCTATCTTAGGTGGGAGCAAAAACATCCATTAGATCTATAAATCAAGTTAGCTGAGAGATTGGGGGGTGGTATACAAAGAGGGGAGGGGGTGCAGCACAAGCTCAGGGTTGTAAATCTCATTACCTGAGTCTGCTGCCGACCCCCCGCCACATCATCCTGTCCTCAATCTCTCCCATTATCAGCTGACCTTGACCACCAACGCAGACACTTACACTCAATCAAGGTAGCACAGGGAGTGTGTGTGCATGTGTGTGTGTGCGCACATGTGCATGTTTATTTGCTATATTTCAATCCTGATATTTATTAGAGTTCTGACCAACTATACGGGGAATTTTTTAATTAAATCTCTTTCCATGTTCTTGTTTTCTTGCAACTAGCTTTGTTTTAATTAGCTGGTCTGCTAATAAATTCTACTTAAAAAGGTAAGTACATTTTTTATGTACACATTTTTTGTGACCATTACCAACATTTATGTGGAAAATAGTATTTTTGTGCATTATGACATTACTTGAACCAAATTAGAATTGAAATTCAGTAAAACATTAACGAAAAAAGAATTTATAGTCTACCACTCCAATGAATGTTGCATTTTTTTCTTTTTGTTTCGACTCATCATAGCTAAAATGATTTTTTTTTAAAAAGGCATTTCCTGTTCTATCTAAACTCAATTGATGTGATTCTTGTCGACTAAATAACTTTTGTTGTTGCTATAAAATGACTTGTTTGCTTACAGTTTAATGGTCTAATGTTAAAACATTGATTTGTGACTTTGGAAAAATCTAACTTGGACAACTTTCCATCTGCTAAAGTGACGGAGCATTCTTAAAGTGTTTAACAACTAAAGCTTTTCAAACTGGTATTTTTAAGCGCTGTGACTTCCCAGTCGGTGGTAAGACGTTACCAATTATAACTTTATAATGATTGTACAACTGCTCTGGTTCAGTCTGACACAATCTCTAATTAAATCCCTACTTAGAGTGGAAATTAATAAATTTTTAGTATCGTTAAAAAAATGCTCTTTGGGGGATTTAAAAAAAAAAAAAAATTCTTTCTTAATCATGAGGTTTGGAGAAATTGGTATGAGAAACTAATGGAAAAGAAAAAAAAAACTGCGTAAAAGTTCAGTCTGGCTTCCATTAACGTCAGCTGCCATTCTGTGTTTGTTTCTCCTTCCTGTCCTCTCAAACCCAGCCGGCTGAAGCAGATGGCCGCTCATCCTGAGCCTGCTTCTGCTGGAGGTTTCTTCCTGTTAAGAGGGAGTTTTTCCTTTCCACTGTTGCCAATGTGCTTGCTCAGGATGGGAGACTGCAACAAAGTGAATATTCACTGCAATCTGCTTAAATACATTTTTACTAATTGGCTTTTTTAATGTATGTGAATGTTTCTGTTCAGTGCCCTGAGACAACTTCTGTTGTGACTTGGTGCTGTATAATAGTTTCTGCTAATGTATTTACCTGTTTAGCAGGTTAGTGTTAACAACGCTAATTTTTTTAGTTAGCGGAATATGGGTTAGCTTCTGCTAACTCACACGAACACAAATAAGGCTAACAACATATTCTCTGATGAACAACAATATGACATCATCAGGTCAAAAACAGCAGGTATTTCACTGTTTGTCAACACATTGTTGCTTTGGATTTGTGTCTGTGTTAGTAAAACCATCCTCTCCATATGACGGACAACATATGTGGGCTGTTTATTACCACCTATACTTACATTTCAAAAAGAATTGACTTCTACTGTCGTAGCTGTCGGGAATTTTTTTTATTTTCTCAGTGGAGGCGAGAAAATCGAGCTTTTTAACAAGCTGTGAATGTTGTGAAAAATAAAGACATTTCTCTGTGGTCACAACCTTTTTCTAATTAACCAAGCAATTAGTGAAAATTAAATTTAAAAGGAGAGTTTGGACATTCATGCTGTGATGTTCTGTCAAATAGTTACCAGTAATTAGTAACTTATCTGTGACATCAATCGTAGAACACCTCTGCACTTTTGCACAACACCGTTTCTTCTGTTGAAGTGTTGTTGACTGAACAACCTCCATGTTACTACAGGAATGTGTGCTGAGAAAATGTCAATATTGATGAGACTCAGCCCGCCAGGAGTTGAGTAAACTTTTGGAATTTATTTTTGAGCAGAAGTTGTTTTATAAGCATGAAAACTATAAAATTGGGTCTTTTATTTTAATCTAGTTATTAGCCTAGCCTGGCCTAAAACCTGTGTCCTTTTCTTCATACTCTCACTCTATGACTGATGTCACAACTGATGAGGTAATAACTATTGATAACTTTTTGATAGAAGACAATGTCTATTCCTTTAAGCAATAGTCTCCAATGGTGGTCCTTAAGGGCCACTAACCTAGATGTTGCTCCAACACACATATGGCTGAATTAACTCTTCACTTCTGTTAATCACCAATTTATTCAGGAGTGTTGAAGCAAGCAAACGTCTAAAACGTGCCAGATTATAAACCAGGATTGGACACAACTGCTTTAAGGCTTTTAAAAATTAACAGGTGTTTTACCGCCTCTTCATCCTGTAGAAATGGATGTTGTCAACTTATTTTCAAGTTGAAATGTCAGTCAGCTTGGTTTAGAAAAGTTTCAGAAAAGTTTAGGCATTGCTGCACTCCATAAGCAACAAGCAGAGATGGAGCACATCAGCTAACTTGCACATACTTGACAGGATTATTTACTTGGACATCCAAAGCAATAAACTTGGTCAGACTTTGTGAAGCGACAATAAAGTGCAGTCAGGTCACACGAGGTGAAAGGTCTTTTGTTGAGTAAATCAAGCCTGTGGCTGTTCTCTTGGTCACTGGCAGCACCAGTAAAACAGACAATGAATGTTAGACTCTCAGACTGTTGTCAGTTTTTTCCTTTGTTTTCTTCAATATTTTTGCAGCACATTTACTTGTAAATGTCACATTCTTATACAATAAAAACAAATTACTCTGCATGTCCTGATGCAAGCTCAATAATCCAGGTAGAAAAATGTAACAAGGTTAAATCAGGTCCTCTGGACGGATTCTTGTTTGTTGAAACGTTACGTCTTTTATCCAAAAGGCTTCTTCAGATTGAGATCTTGCAACAAGATCAGTCTTATAAATGGCACCTTCTACGAAGAAGAAGTCTTTTGGATAAAAGATGAAACGTTTCATCAAACAAGAATCCGTCCAGAGGACCTGACTTAACCTTGTCACATTACTCCACGTGACACTTTTGTGATGTTAAGTTCCAGATAATTGTATCAGTCACTCACCCGGGCAGAGCGTCCTTCAACCAGCTGTGGTGTTTCAAAGAAATATGAAATAATTTAACTGTTAACATGCAAAATATCATTATATGAGAATGAATCAAATTAAATTAATCTTTTTCAAGAAACTATGACGGTCCCTTCTGCAGCTTTGTCATTTTTTCACCACTTCTTCAACCCTTTTTTTTGCTTCTTGCAATGCATTTTAATGGGTTTTCGTGCCTGAAGCAGATTCAAGGCCAGAGTAAGAATTTTTTTGCATTGTGGTGTGTGTGTGTCTGCCACGACTCAATAACTCATATCCTACAACACTCTTGGCTATCACACAACCCCCACCCCAAAGAAACCCGTCACTGTTCTACCTCTGTGCCTTTGGGGTAAGCAAGTTCACCGTGAATAATTTCACCACAGTAGCACACGGCAAGCTTGCCCAGAGGAAGGATTCTGAAAAGTACATTATGTCTACCCCGGGGCACGATTCATGGGATGGTGACAGCTTCAGTCGTGTTTGATAGGTGAGGATGTGCACTGCAGCAATCACCAGTAAATCAATATGTGCTACACTACAATAAAGGACATGACTTGGGGCAAAAGAGTTGCTGTGTTTTCACTTCCACTAATAAGTACAGGAAGTAAGAAATCACCAGTAACTCTGCAGGATTTTCTAACAAAAGTTGACTGATTCCATCTTCTACACATGCATGATATTACAAAAACATGCAATTGATATTTTATCATTAGTTAAGCTAAATCCACATTTTCCTCACGTGACCATAATGCTAATACTCTTTTGTAGATTAGATAGATTCGATTGTAGATTTGTAGATTGTACATTTTGGTTACAATCAACTAAATCAGCTGTGGGTGTTTATAGAACATAAGACCCATATAATAATCAAATATTGTCTTTTACCTGTATGCAGTTTAAGTTTGCAAACTATTGCAATCTTTTAGGAATATTGTTATTGAGCAAAGTGATATTGCAATGAGACATATTTCCAACATTTGGTCCATCTATGCATTTTCTTTTCCTTATTTGTGGTTGGATCACAAATGCATGATCCATGCGGGAAAACCAGACATCCGTCTCCCCAGCAACTATTTCTAGATCTTCCTGGGGGATCACAAGGCATTTCTAGACCAGACAAAATGCATAATCCCTCCAGCAAAAGTTCTGGGTCTGCCTCAGGGTCTCTCCTCTCAGTGAAACGTGCCGGGAAAACCTCCAAAGGGAGGTGTCCGAAATGCTTCATGATCAAATGCCCAAATCATCTTAGATGACTCTTTTTGAGGAGGAACAGCAGCTCAACTCCAACTTCCCCTACGATGACGGAGCTTCTCTCCTTTTCAAAAGCCTGAGCCTGGCCACTCCATGAAGTAAGTACAATTAAGCCACTTGGCCTCTTGTTTTATACATGATACATATCTTATGACCATAGGCTAGGGATGGAATATAGACCAACCTGGAAATCAAAGCTTTTCCTTTCGGCTCAGCTCGTTTTTTTGTCCCATCTGATTGGATCAATGCCCTTATTACATCAGATGAAGCTCCAATCTGTTGATCCACCTCCAGCTTGATCCTACCAACACTCATGAACAAGACTCCCAGATACTTGAACTCCTCTGATTGGGGCAGAGGCTCATCCCCGACTCAGAGGGAGCATTCCAGTTTTTTCTGGTAAATGACCATGCTCAAACTTAGAGGAGCTGATTCTCAGTGCAGCCTCTTCCCACTTGACTGCAAACTGCCCTAACACACGATGAAGATCATGCCCTGTAGACACCAAAAGAGCCCCATTATTCACAAAAAAGCAAAGTCAAAACCTTGAGGTCCATAAAGCAGAGACAACCTTCTCCATGAGTGTGCCTTGAGATCTTGTCCACGAGCATCACAAACAGGTTCGGAGACAAGGGATTATACTTATACCTTATACTCCTGCAGCACCATCCCACTAAATGCCTCAATGAACACAGTTGTAAGCCTTCTCCAAATCCACAAGACACCTTTGGACTGGACACATTTGAGTGAAGATCTTGTCCACAGTTCCACAGCCTGGATGGAAGCCACACTGCTCCTCTTGGGTCCAAGGTTGGAAAATCAGTCAGAATCTCTCTTCCAACATTCTGGAACATTTTCTGGGGAGGTTGACTGCTTGCTCTGATCTCTCACTAGTTGGAATACACTCTGCAGTCCCTATTTTTAAAGATAGGGGCCATCACCCTGGTCTGCCATTCTGCAGTTGTCCTGGTCCTCTGCAAAACGATATCAATATATTGTGCAATCCTAATATCTTCTTATATTACAGCAGAACTGCAGTTCTTTGTGCAAAAGCACAAAAATATTATAACATTCTTTAGAGTACTTAGAAATACTAGCAATCTATCAAGCAAGTGGATTTAAAAACTCAGTGCTTCATCTTCAAAGATTAATTTTTGAAGCAGTATATAGACATTCTGAACATCTTCAAACACCTGAATGAGCCTGTTTGGAGCTCTCACAAGCTCAAATCTCTGAAGTGATACAATTACAAAGACACTGTAGCATCTTTGAGCAGAGAAAAGTTTGGACAGCACTTAAGACAGCTTCTTTGCTTTGAGCCGTTTGAGCAAATGCCGCTCCAGAACAAGTTTTTAAAAAACAACCTAATTAACGTAACTCACATGGAGACTCTGAAACTCAGCAGCACTAAACTGTGGACTTAAAAAAAAAAAATCAAGGCAAAAAAAGCTGCATTTTAACACATTTTATCTGTGAAAAGTTTTGAATAACTTCATAAAGTGATGCGAACACCCCACAGAAATGTAAAGCAATTAAATTTTTGTTTGAATAAATACACAAAAGATGAATGCCATGCAAATGTTCTGCATTAACAAACAGAATAAACATCAGGTAATGATCGACAAGTTGATGTAATTTGCAGAAGAATGAGTGCAAATATTTGTATCAGCTTGTCGGATGAAGAACATTTGCTTTAAAAGTTCATTAACGTTAAAGACAAATTATATTTGTGCCTTTTTATTTTTTTGTTCTACAAACTAAATATGTATTAGAAGGAAAGTAAGGGTTAAAAGTCTGTTCAAATGATAAAATATATTAATTCATCTTCTTTTTGTTTCTTCCTTCTATTTGTGGCTTCCTGTCACGCACAAAAATACATGAACCACAAGTGTCCTTTTCCGCTCTGACTCATTCTTAGGTCAACCTCCCGGCATCTCGTCACTCTATTGTTTTTCCTGTATCTGCTCCATCAGAGAGTAGCAGGCCTCATTAGCGTTCGGGGCTCCTGTAGTGTCCCCGGGCCCCACAACCCATCCAGTCGACCTCCAGCAGCCCCCGTGGGCTCAGAGCCACAAACACAACAAATCACTGAAACAAAAAATCCCTAATGCCTGAATCTTTACACTTCAAAAACACAATTATGCTAATGCCAGGAATCATTTGCCATTCCAGCTCTGATTTAATGCGGCCTTTTAGTGGAGAAAGCTAATTAGAGGCTTTAATTAACATGTGCGATACAAACTGGAGAGCAGCGCGAAGGAGCCTGTCGATCACGGAGGCGCTCGGCGAGGGCGATGAAGCTGGGGAAGGGCGAGAACAGGAAGTCTAATAGCAATGCAAATGAGGCTGGGGAGCACCTCAGAAAGGCGTGGATCTCTGCTGCAACAACGGTTTCTGTAAATATCACCGTGACCCGCAGACAGAGTGGAGTCATCTCATTAACACAGATTGGAAGGTGTCACCAGAGCTCAGACGCGAGGGTCGACACTGACGCAATGCATCCTGAGCTTAGTGGGGGTACCATCATTAAAAACCTCAACAACATGCAGGATTTCAGTTGTTTAGCTTCGCTTATGTCATCCTCCCCTGTATAACCACATCAGAGAGGACCGTGCACCCTATACCAACCTTCTGTGTGTGGAAAATTCCATAAGATTGCTGCGTATATTCTGCACAGCTTTTAATGTTCATGTAAATTTAACAGCAACATGTAGACGAGACTGAACTCATTAACACTGAACTCTGCAGCTCGGATTTTCGCAGTGTCGCTTTCCCTTAAAAAATAATTACAAACCGAGCTGCAGGAAATAGAAGAGTAAAATAGATGATATGAGCTGAAAATAGGGACAAAGCCAGGGGAAATAAAACTATTAACGTCCCGGCTTTTATTCTTTTTTTCCCCACCCATTTGAAGTGTTTTTCTGCAAAGGCAATACATTTTAATAACCAAGATTAAGATATTTTAGGACTTAAGTCATTTTTCCTCTCTCATTTTACTGGTTGAATAACATTTAAAGTTTAAATTAAATTATCTTTTTCAGGGGAAGTTTCATTAAAATCCATTAAGCTGCTGTGTAGGTTGAAATTTTAATACTTGATGTATGGAACAAAAGATTTGCTGACACCGTTTCTTTTATTTCCCCTGGAAATGGTCTAGCAGTTCTTTGCATTTTTTATTTTGACAGTTGCATTCCTAATATGAGTCAATTTCCTTTCATTTCATTGCTTGTGGGTTTATTCAAGTAATGTTCTGAATTTAAATGCCATCATTTTAGCTTTGTTTGGCCAACAGTGCTCATTATGCTTCATATTTTTGCAAAGATTTTTGTAGTTTGTGATACCAGTGATGCAGGAAAATCACGGTTTTTGCAGCCTTTGTAAAAAAAATTAACCTGCAAAGAACTGAAAAGGATAACTTTTAACTTTATTAACGAGTATAGATGGGGCGTCACTGCGGATATTTTGCTTTTGCACATAACATACAGTGCAGCAGGCGCTAAAACAATGTAACACAATGATGGATCACTTAACTGGTTATTCTGACACATAAGGCAGATCATAACGCCCGATCCTTCCATCCATCACCTCAAGGATCTTTGTTATTAATGTCGAAGAGGAGACGAAGAACATTGAGACTCACCTGCATGTTCAGGACAGCCAGTCTTCTTCAGCTTCGGTCACAGGTAACACTCTTAGTACACCGTGTTCTTTTGAGCTGCAAGGAGAACAAAACATCGGGAAGGTTCAGTACCACGGAGATACCTGTCTCAGTCTCATTAAATTGGAGTTTTTGACATGTTTTCAGGTGGAAAGCTCGAGTTTGAACCAGCACTTGTGTTGCATGCGGTGAAATGCACTGCTATAAGTTCTGCTACATTTAAATTCATGTACAAGTGCATGGAAAAGTAAAGCCCCTCCAGCGTGTAGAGGATCTTTTAGGTCAGCTCAGTGCCCACGCTCCTTATCTTCACCGTGTCGTAAAATCTGACCTGATAGTTTTTGCACAATTTTGCTCAAACTAAACTTTTCCTAAATCTTATTTTGCTGCAAGTATTTCATAAACTTTTAGCCTTTTAAACAGCAGTAAAACAAATACCCTGACAAAAAAGTAACTAAATTATGCCAACCTGTTCTGAATTAGTCGCATTGCTTTGATTCTCTATTTGATTTTATTTCAATAAGAAGCAACTTTGGGCAACGGACTGATGAGGTTTATTGATGCACGATATTATCGGCATGGTATCAGTATCAACCGATATTAGCGATAAAGTTAAATATCGGACATCGGCCATTCCATCAAAATGACTCACCGATATAAAAGGCGCTGTTTATATATCTGTTTTTGTATGACAACCCAGTGACATGGATGCCTGCAGCGCCAGTACAACGTTATGACGTCACAAGTGCCGTTCAGTTTAGATTTGTGCAAATTTACAAACTTGCACTGTTCGAGTGTTGTCGATGTGTTAGAGAGAGTAAATATCATGAATAAATGTGACATTAAACATATTCCAAGTTGAAGTGTTGCATCATTTTAATCCCCCTTTTTGGCATCTGCATTTGGTAGCAGGCCAAATTGACAAAGACCATGCAGAATAATATAGTATTTTAATTCTACAGCAAAGAAAGATATGTAGTCTCTGTAAGTAGATCTAAGAAATAAATATTGGTATCGGTTATTGGCCAAATATGTTTTAACATATCGGATATTGGCCAAAAATCCAATATAGTGCATCCCTAGATGAGGTTTATGCTTAAATGTACTTAAGAGTGAGAAAAATGTACATTTTAACACAGCATTAGCACTGCATGTTGGAATATCACGGTGCAGCGTGCGCTCTGAGGACATTATTACCTGCAGTGTTCCCTCAGTGTGGACTGAACTTGGCAAAATGGTCTTCTCCTACTCTGCGCAGAAATGTTCCTGTTTTTAGTTTTCTACACCGCCTTACATCCTAGTTGATTTTGTGTTACATTTTCTTTTAAATACCATTTTATTTTCACTTATTTAAAAATAAAAATCTCAATCTGTACGCATCCTTTATGATTGTCTATTGTTGTCCACTGTTGTCATCACTCTAAATTCAGGTCTCTCTTGTAAAAGAGTCCCCGAGGCTCAGTGGGATTAACCCGTTTAAATAAAGGTTGAATGAGAAAATCATGTAAAATGGCTGCCTGTTGCATTATATTTAAATGCACAGAAACCTGCTGAAGCAGCATCATATGAAAAGTTTATGCTGCCATGCTCATTATTCACATAATGTAACTATGGATATTCAGTGCAAAAATTTATTTTAGCAGCTATAACAAATGATTTCAGTTTAATAACTATTTTACTGTATGTGGGTTGAGATGAATACTGCAGGAGAAAGCACGCTAGCACAGTATTTGTTTGTGTTACGAGTACAATTGGCTAAAATTGACTATTTATTGGATTTAACAGATTCTATTTGCCAACTTCTTATTACATATAGTTTGTGACAACGTAAAGTGTGCTTTGTCTTTGTGATGTTGTATTCTTACTGAAGCAGTGAGACACCAGTCGTGATATTTCAAACAAGGTGCTCTTGTTCTGACTATTGAATTAGCAATGCAGCTGGGTAACGGCGCTCATATTATGCGCTTCAGATTCAAGGTCAGCGACTATTAAGTGGTTATAAAATGTGTTTATTAATATGACACAGCAGGAACTTGTCTCCCAGAGGACACAAGAAGGAAATGACAGGGTGGATGAGTTCACACTAAGCCTTTGAAATCTGATGTTAATCCGTGGCATTTGTGAATTATTTCTACTTTACAGTTTGGCACAAATAGGATTTTTTTTTTTTTTTCAATTATTCTATTTATTTGATTCAGCTGCATTTATTAGTTATAGTTAAGTTAAATGCTAAATGAGCCTGAGAGGTCACCAGAAAGCCATTTCCTCAGGAAACTTTTCAGACAGTTTCATTTAATTGACTATTTCAGGTCTGTTTTATTCCATATTGATCGAAAGCGTATTCTGCACCCGAGCTATAGATCCACTTCCATCACTAACAGCAGTAAAATGAGCAGAATCGCAAGGACTAATTGATTGGTAGAGCAAGCAACACTAAGCAGCTGCTTTGATGACAGCTGGACCATTTCCATCATTTTTAACCCGATGGTGCCAAACATGTCGCATATGCAACAATATGTTTAATGGATTGTCAATCAAATTAGGAAATTTGCAGCCATGTTCTCAGCCCATCGAAAGCTTTCTTGGACTTTGGACTTTGACAAAAATCAGTTTATTTAACAATGAGACTCAGTTTGAATTTGGGAACGTATGAAAAACGAGGCTTCCTCCGAAGAAAGAGCAATAAACAGAGCAAAATTTGCACTCTTTCAGTTAACAGTATTTCATACCTCTCATAAAGAAATCAATATAATTCAGAGAGATGGAGCAGAAAAAAAAAACAAAAAAAACAAATGGAAGTGTTGCTGAGGCTGGCATCAGAGGGCCCTTTATAGTAAACTTGATTAAAAGAAAATTGCTTTCAAGTGCTCTCAGCGGGCTGGGAGGTTGAGTGGGTGTGCTCTTGTGGGTTTCAGGGTGAGGAAACAAGATGAAGAAATGCTTTGAAAGTGCCGGAGGAGAAAAAAATAAGAAAAAATGAGACTGGTGACACAGTGGCGCAATATCTCTTATCAATTTAGGTAAATTTTCATATACATTCCACCTTTTGTGAGATAAGGTAATTCTATTTAGTGTCTCCCTATAATAAAAAAAGTGGTTTAAGGGGAAATTTTAAAACTTTAAACTGTCTTTTGATATCAAATGCCAACTTTCTGTTTCATATATCAAAGTGATCGTCAGTAAAAATTCTGCAAGGAAATTTTTCTCACACAAAAGGTCTGTTGTATTTAAATATACTGTATAGTAATTTGTCTTTTTAGTGGCATTCTTGTTAGTTTTCTTCTCTCGTCATATTGTTTTTGACTTGTTTCAGGTCTGCACATCTCGGTGGGCTGGCAGCCTCAGTCAGCAAAAGGAAGAAGGAAAGCACAGGCCAGATGTGAAAAATGATGTAAATGCTAGAAAAACTGTGCAGCATCAAACAAATGATAGTAAACTGAACATAAGCTGCACTTCTTAAAAGGCTAAATAAGATGTTCTGTATAAAAAAACATCATTAATACAAGAAAAATGTATGCGGTTAAAACATATTTATATAATTTAAGCCTTCTTTTGGGCACCTGTCTGCCATTTAGAGACCTCAAATACAGTATATGAGATAAGAATTTAAAGTATGCGTTCTTTTTAAACAGACTAAATGCATCAGGTGTGTCAAAGATGCATGGACAGATCAGAAAATGAAATAATTTATGAGTGGATTTTAGCTTGTTAGGTCTCCCTCTGACAGAAATGTCAGAGGGATGAGGTTTTTAATTTGGGAACTGTCAAATTTGTATAATTTATTCCCTGATAAATTCAAAAAGACATCAAGAGATCAAATACTGTTTCTGATTTCCATGAAACCTTCAGCTAATTGGTTTTAAAAGAGTGAATAATTCAACCTGCGGGCTTTAAAGCTGCCTGATTCGGGGCGAGAATAACATTAGGACTGCATTACTGCAAAAACTTTTTGTCAATTTTGTTTCTGATTAGACTTAAATGGATTTCTTCATCCATGTGCTCACTATAGGGCAATGTCAGTCTAGTCGTGAATAAAATAAAAACAGGAGCAACAAAGAGCTCTATGACGCACAGATGTTGCTTGTGTAAAAGTGTAGCAACACTGAACAGTGCCGTCTAAATATTACATCACCATAAAGATGTGTGGAGGATTTTGTTACATCATTAATTCAGAGCGGTGACACAACCAACTAATGACTGAAGATGATCGTTTGTAAATTAGTGAAGAGAATAGATGTTTAAAAAAAAAAAGTGAGTGAGTGATAATGTAATTGCTTTTGTCTGTGTTCATTTGTCTGTCAGTGAAATACCTCACGAGACTCTACACCGCCAGCAACGAATTCAGAAAACAATCAATGGCTGTCCAACTGATTAACACTTGGAGAGAACTCATTTTAAAATGGCTGCCACAGCTAATGAACATTAAAACACAAGAATTGCCCTTTAGCTCCAATTCTTTTCAGATACTGAGCTAAAATTTGGTGTGGCAGTAGCTAAAAGCCATCGCCAACACATACTCTAAGCAGTGACTACTGTATTATTCGGATTATGAAGCGCACCAGATTATAAAGCGCATTAAGTGAAACAAAACAGTCAGATAAGCCCAACTTTATTCAACTCATTCACAATAACCACATAAAACTGGTTTGAAGTCAGTAAGCACAACCAGAATTAAGGCATAAAATGCACCTGATTATAAGGCTCACTGTCAAGTTTTAAGAAAATTAAAGGATTTTAAGTGCGCCTTGTAGTCCAAAAAATACGGTAATCATGTTTGGTAAAAACCTTAAAAATAACTGTTTAAGTCGACCCTGTCTTTTAGCAAAATATCTCACGGACCACTAAACAGGCTTTTAAAAAGAAAAAGTAATCACAACTCCATCTGATTAAGCTTTGAAGTAAACCCAGTTTGTGATGGTCGCCACAGCCAAATGACCTCAGCATACACGAACTGCTGCAAGTCACATTCGGTGTGGTAGTAGCAGAGACTCATTCACAACACATACTCTAAGGCTATGTTCATTTTTTGCCGTGTTCCATATTATTCTGCGAGGTCGCTCACATTATATTAAAAACGCAACTGCTGGGGCAGCTTGGTCAGTGCCGCAGTCTCGAAATCCTGCGATCAAGCCCAGGTTACGTCAAGAAGAGCATCCAGTGTAAAACCAAATCTTTCATGTAAGTTTGCTTGCTGTGGCAACCCCTGAAGAAGGGAGCAGTCGAAAGAAACTTATCATCACACTGTGTTTGTGTGAGTAAATACAGATGCTACTTATGTTAGCATGTGTGTATAACAACGAGTTGTGCAATCAGGATCAATTAAAATATAATCTGACATGCTTCTTTGGTCCAGTGTTTACATTTAATCTTTGTTCTTTCAGCCAACTCTGGCGTGATGTTGTATTTTTGGAAAGGGAGCAACATTTTGAAGATAAAAATAAATTCAAGTATTAATCTTATTAGTATCGATACGGTCCGACGATAATATTAGTATAACATTATCGATACTTGAATAGAGCCACATACTCCTAACTTACTGACATGAACATTTAAACCGAGGCCGCTTTGAAAAACCAGATATTTTTGATTTAGTATCACAAATGAAAAAGACCTGGGTTGGATTTGAAAAAAATAAAATAAAAGATTTGCTAGGGTCAGACTGTCATAAAAATTTAAATCAGATATAGGTCGCTTATGAGCAAAGAAATTGGACTTGTGCCACATTTGCCAGCAGTGTGAACTAAGTGCTAATAGATTAAGCAAAATCTTTAGCAATATTGCGCACGATAGCGCAAAACGTCATTTTAAAGAGATCACCTCTGTAGCTGAAAGTGTATCAAGGGCACATCTCCGCTGACAAACTAGGAACGGTTTTATTTTTTAATCGTGATTACAGACTAAGAATTAGTCCATCATAAAATGATAAAGTAAAACACTAGTTTTAGCATATAAAACAAAAATACGAGAAGTTAATTTGTAACATAAAGGTATTGTAGAAAATAAACTTTTTTTGATTAATTAAATTTCCTTTCCAACAAAACGTTTGCACATTATTGTCATCTTATAAATTTTGATGTGGGATGGGAACTTTTTATATTAGCATATGAAAATAAAGTCTGAACACATTTTTTTGAAAGTGTCACAAAATGTTTACAAGGTTAAAACATGAAATTGATATCAAGAGGCTGGACTGTTAATTTCCTGTCATACAGAAGACAAGAAAATAACATTAAAGCTCCACTAAAGATTTTGTTAAGTTTTATGATTAAAGAAACAAAACAATCTTATTAATATTTAATAAAACGTAAGTCATCCTGACATTTTTAGAAAAAATTGTGGGTGCCTGAGTTTGGACTTGGCACACTTCCAATCATACGTTTGAAAAGAAACTTATTTTCTTCTGTAGTCTCATTTCTTAAATATAATATTTGCCTGTAAACAAGTTTGTGTTCATTTGACACATTTCTGAGACCAGACTGTCTCAGTTATGGAAAAAAACTGAATTTGTGCAGTGGTTTCCCATTTCCTCAAAACTATTTGATAAAAAGTTTATTTTTACTTCTTTCTACTTAATCCAAAACAACAAGTGTTTCATTATGTGTTTTGCACATATTGTAAATTTTAGACAAATTGAGCATAAAATGTTAAAATTTATAACATCGAAACAGACCACAGGGTTCCGGTTTTGATCAAAAACCTTTCTTTTCATACTCTGTGAGGCGCAGCTGACAAAAGCTTGTAGCAACTTGGCATTCTAGAGGAAGTGTAGCCCACAGACAGACACCGAGACAAGATGGGACACTTCAGTGACCACGCTCTGATGGGTAAAATCCCCCAGTCCGACAAACTCATCCCACACGATTGATGGCTGCTGTGACAACAGCCCTTCTCGTCACAGGCTGGAGAACAAGCTGTTGTGAAGGTCTGAAAATGGAAGATAGACCCCGGAGGGGAGGCTTGATTTACAACCCTGAGTCGAGAAGGAAGCAGCATCGCCTACAAGCTTTGGACGGCCCTCCAGCAGAACCAGACTCCCTCAGCCTATCTGCCTGCCTCGCTTCTCATCGACTTTCCAGTTTCTCTTTGCCAGCCTGCTGACAGCATATATATATATATATATATATATATATAGACACACACAAGGGATGCGCGATATTGGATTTTTGGCCGATATCCGATATGTTAAAACTTATTCGGCCGATAACCGATGCAGATACTTTATATACATACATTCCTTTGTCAGAACATATTCCTCTTTTAGGCTTATTTGCTACAAAAATTGTGCAACAGCTGTAAGAGCTGGTGATATATATTCAGTAACAGCCATATGATATGCATAGCACTTTAACTTACATTAAATGAAAAGTGTTAAATGATATTTATTAGCATTAGTCACCTGTGATGATGTCTCACTTGTGGAGGCTTGTTCCAGGTTCCTATAGCTGCAGTGTGGGATCCTCTGCACTCATGTGCATGAAGGACAACCTTTTTAAGTTCAAAGTTTTTGTCTATTGTGCCGTAAGACTAATCATGCTAAAGGGGCCAACATGATGTCCAAATGTCTGTGGTAAAACTCACCCAACAAGTCGTGCTATCGGCTATTAGCTTCTCAATGATGTTGGAAATGAGGTCTTGTAACTCGGGTAACGTTACGTCAGAAAAATATCTCTGACTGCAGACCATGTAGCGAGGCTCCACGTACTCCATAAATCTTCGGAATCCGACATCCTCACAAACGAAAAATAAAACTTCCACACCGCCAACATTTTGAATTTTCCTCTCCTCTGTGAGATCGGGTAGGCGCATGTGACGTTATCTTGTTGTGCTGCCACTCCAGGCAAAAACAGCACCTTTTATATCGGCGAGTTATTTTAATGGAATGGCTGATGTCCGATATTGAAATTTAACGCCAATATCGGCCGATACCGATACCATGCCGAAAATATCGTACATCCCTAACTTTTATATATATTCGTCAAGGGCGGACGTCTTCTCCTCCTCTCCCTCTCCACTTTGCTTTGTTCTGTCCTGTGAAACTGCTTAGAGCCTCCCTTCTACAAATCTTCCGAATCATAACTATGGACTTGGATTTGGTCAGTTGGTCCCTCAACACAATTGATAACATTTCTTCGAAGGGAAGACGGGCTTTAGGTGAGCTGACTTGCACTGTTGGCACGCACGCAGCTGGATATCTCATCGACTCTTAAGACTTGATGTGTCTATCTCTGCTGCCATTTGTGGATTTCAAGAACACATTTATAACTGGATTTATGATAACTGGTTCTTGCTTTTTGGATTTGGCTGGTTGGTTGCTGGTTTATCTACAATCAAGAAAGTCGTCGGCAGCAAATTCGGACCTGATCATGCTGCTTGCTTATGATGGCTTGGTTCATGCCTCAAGCACCCAGACTCAAATGCTTTTGGCAGGATGGATCAGATCTCAAGAATTAAGCTCAGGCATGGTCCAGTGGTGTGGCCATGTAATTTGGACGTTTCGGAATCGAGTGGACCGACACAGACTCAAGGTAGATGTCACTAAAGTTTTGCCCGTCCCCAAAACAATCATGTTTATCTGAATTCGGCTCCCTGACTGGCCTTGACAGGCCATCTTATATCAACCTGCCTGGAAGTTTTGTAAAATTGATGGCTCTTCCCCTCCCTTCCCTCCTACCGAGGAATTTCCATGGACTTTTCAGAGGGGCCCAGATGAATAAACACTCTGTCATCATTTCAGGACTCTTTGGATTCGTCTTTGGTTGTCCTCGGCACCCCCCGAATGTGTACGGATCTCTCCAGAGAGAACTATTTGAACCGAGTGATTTTATCTGAACTCTGCAGTGCCTCTGTGTGTTGTCTCTGGACATGCTCACCGCCCTTGCGTCCCCCCGCCCCTCGCATAACGTCGGCGCGTGAGATTTCTTTCATTATCACGCTGTTGACCTTCAACCAGAGGTTAAAAACCTGGTAGGAATTTTTTTTTTGTCTCCAAACCCTACGTGTTATTTTTCACCACTTTTTTAATTGTCTGTCCAAACAGGTCTCACTTGTAAATGAGTCTTCGAGGCTTATTGTGACATATCTGTTTAAATAAAGGTTGATTGAATGGAATTATTTTTATATATACACACACATTAGTGGACGATGTAACCCTGTCACCTTTAGTTTATATTAGTTATTATTCATTTTTTACAAACCAAGACCGAGGGAGAGGATGCTTCTCCACGTTTGGACAGATATTGCAAGAGATGGAGCTAAATTTACCATCTCATGTCGCTGCATTTCAGAAAGGGAAACAAAGTGAGGACACTCAGAGGGTTAACCGCGCTGCTAGACAAAACAACAACCCTGCAGGAAGAGATAACGCTGTGTTTTGTGGGGAACATGTCACCTTAAGGCAATCATACACGACACAACGCCGCTGTATGTGTTGCAGGAAAAGATAGGCTGTCATCTCGTTTCTGCCAGCTGGAAAAAAAAAAAAAAATCACAACACCTTGGACACCCACTGTTTTGGTGAGCAGCTTTTTATTGTGAGGCAAAGATAGAAAGATGTTTCAATCCCACATTCTGTTCCTTCCTTCAGACACTTTCTCATGTGGAAAATCACATATCTTGTTTATCTACAAATGAGTAAAAATTGCTTTTAGTTTCAGACGTGTGAGCTGGAGGAATGTGGACACGATGCATCATTTTGCAGTCATTTGTATTCAAGTCAAACAGATAGTACTGACAGCTGGTATAGAGCCAATCTGACATTTTTAACTCCTTTAACTCATCTAAATGAGACCTGTCATGAGCCTTTTCAGCTCTTGACCACATATTCTGCTGCTTTTATACCCCCAAAGTCCTCCCGACACAGAGCGCCCCTCCCCCTGCTCGTCTTTAATCTGCTGTTGAGTGAATGAAGACACCCTCTCTTGCCTCCATCTCTCTCCTGAGCCGTATCAATATTCATGGGTCTGCCGGGTGCGTTTGTGCGATGGCTGTCTCATTAGCCTTTGATCCCCTCGCGCGAGGCCTTTTGGAGCGTTGCGGCGCCAACAACAGAGCAGCGTTTGAAGTGCAGAGAGAACATCTGCTTGCATTGATCTCCATATACTTTCTTTGCCATCCATATGCACGTCCACGCGAACACAGATGCAGCCCACAGGCACATGAATACATGCATCTACTGTAGGATTGACTTGGCATGTCCCTCTCAAAGTCAATTTATGACACGCCTTAAAGCTTACAGAAAATTAATGCACAGTATTTTTTAAGCGATATGCTGTAGTTACCGTAGTTGTTGGAGCGTAGCACCTTAGAGATATTTATTTTTATAATTTTCCCCACATTTAAAACCAACAAATTAAAAAGACTCCAGATCTCTTGAGGTGGGGTTCTATGGATGCTTATGAACAAATAATACCTTACCTGTTAGTGCTTTGAGCAACTCCAGTTTGGAGGAAAAAGAGTTAATATCTGAGCAGAAAAATAAAACAACTAATGGCTAACCTGAGCAGGGCCAGGACCAAGAAGGATTGCGGCCATCTTGAAACAGCACCTGTCAAATTTCACGACAATTCATAAAAATGCTAATTTATAAAGTTTTTCGTGCAGATTTAACATATTATTCCTGGAAGAGCCTCGAGCTGAACATGAATGGCTTCAGATATTGGCCATGCCTGTCCATCCTTAATCAGTTACCAGACAGGAAACTGAAGTTGCAGCAGCAACTCCTAACTTACTTAAAGAAACAAGTTCTTCTACACGTTGCTAAACTCATGTATTGTTTTTAAAATAGGCAATTAATGTTGTTTTTGTTAAATATAAATAATGGCCAAAAAAAAAAAAAAAAAAGTTGTACATTGTTGCCCTGATCGATTGAAAAAAAAAAAAAGTGTTTGCTTAAAAGCCACAACAAAATTCTGTGTAACGAGAAATTGACAGAGATTTAAGTTTAACAAAAAGTTTACCTGAACCACAAGTTTTAAAATGGCAGAAATCCATTTTATTCTCATCTTTCTCAGAATAGCCATAAACTCTTCAATTAACTCAGAAAAACTATTTCTCCCACCTGAGGCTGTTCAAAGCTATTTATTAGGGATGCACGATATCTGCATGGTATCGGCCGATATTTGCGATAAAGTTAAATATTGGACATTCCATCATAAAAACTCACTGATATACTGTAAAAGGCACTGTTTTTTATATATATATTATATATTTATATAGTGTTACATCATTTTCAGCCCCCTTTTGGCATCTGCATTTGGTAGCAGGCCAAATTGACAAAGACCATGCAGAATAATGTATTTTAATTCCACAGTTGAGAAAGCTTTGTAGTCTCTGTAAGTAGGTCTAGGAAAAAAAAATTGGTATTGGCCAAATAAGTTTGAACATATCAACATATCGGCCAAAAATCCAATATTGTGCATCCCTAGTATTTACTGTTCATAAGCTCTTCACAGCGACTCACTTTAAAAGATCTGAACTATTGCTTTGCGTAACGTTAAAGTTCTGGGTGAGGGAAAAAAAATTAAAGATAAAATGGACATTTGCTTTGATGACGTAATCTTAACGATTTACACAGCAATTTGCCGATACTAGTACTAAAAACCAAACAGTAGACAGATTCAAGTGAAATTTTATTTTGAAATGTATTCAACAAGATAATCATCCGCCCATCTGTGACGTTTGCTATAAAAACGTCAAAGCAGCCAACGTTAAATAATCTCACACTATAACTCTGGCAGAATTCCTTCGACGTCACAGCGTCGAGACTTGGGCTCGTATCGCGCTCGGGCTTTTTAAGAAGTCAGGAGTCGCACTGAATTCCCCCCCCCCATCTAACCACCACGCTGTCATTATTGAACACTTTGTCTCTACAGTGTTAAATACTTTTTGCAGTGCAGCCAGAAAAGAGTTTGTAGGACATCCTGACATGTGCACAAAGACAGTCCCTGCTCTGTAATATCCAATAAGTCTCCTCTCTGAAATAAGATCTGCTGAACATAAAGCAGACTTTGAAATGAAAGAGGCTTGTCTGGACTATTGTCTCGTTGGGCATGGTGTAGCAGATCAATACAGACTGTGTGTGTGATAACATTAAACCACCCTTAATGGCACTAATAAAGAGAGTGGCTGACAGATACTCAGGGAAACCTGTGTCAAAGAAGCAGCCTGTTAGTGACAGAGTTTATTAGATAAAGTGTGTTGAAATGTCAGCTTGTAAAACAGCTGTTTAATTTAGCATTAAGGTCAAAAATATGACTACTATAAACCAATAATGTCTCACAACAGAAATAGGGATTAGCAAAAAGTATGTGCAAATTAAAAAAATAGACTTATTAAGCTCAATTTTTTTTTAAGTTTTTGGTCACTTTTTCTGTCAGCAGCAGGATGAAAACAGCCTCAGAATTGAGGTTGTGAACTCTTCTCATCGTTCTTTGCAACATCAGGTCACTTTGTGCTGAGGAGGACTCTGATTGTAGGAACATTATCAGTCTTCAAATGTCAAAGGAACAGTGTCTCAACAGAATTGTCGCTGACATTTTGATCAATCGCACCCCAGTCACACACACACACACTTAAAGTAACTCCCTGCTAAAAATAAACTTATACTTCGCAGGATCTTTGCCGTTAACACACCAGTGCCCGACAGGAGAAGTAAAGGAGGATTTAAAAAGGGAACATACCTCATCTCGGATGGCTTTAACTTCAGGACCGCTGAGGTCGGACCAGCTCTATCTTCTGTCTTCCCCGGGATGAAGATTCAGGAGGAGGGCTGCTCCTCTTCTGCCTCCTCTCTGCCTCTGGCTCATTCTGCTGTAGAGTCTCGGCTCGTCTCACTATCATACCTCCCCCCACTTTTTTCACCCTGCTCTTCTACTCCTCCCCTTTTCTAACCTGCTCCCTCCCGTCCTTTCCTCTCTCCTGCACCACCCAAACAATCAAACTTGGGAAAGAAAAAGAAAAACAAGGGGGATCTTTTTACAAAATGTGTGGGATTAAGTGCTAAATAAATGACTTTTGGGATTAATATAAGGGTTTGTGTGTGTGCGTGTGTGTGTGTGTGTGGGGGGGGGGGGCACTCCATTGTACTCTGGTAGATATTCTATAAAATAAAAAAATTCATGCTTTATCTTTCACTATCTGATTATGTTTCAGTCTATAAAATGCAAAAATCACAGCTCAGTTTCCCCCTATTAAGGTAGTCAAATATTCTTTACATTAAATTTAAACCAAAATCAGAAGGCATTAAAAAAAAAAACATCAAAATGTTGGCAGTTCACTTTTTATCTTTCAGTTTCAGTGTGTAAAAAAGGATGGAGTTCGACAACATACTTCTAATTTTCTTACTTAAAATGTGCTAACCAGAAAGGGGGGTGTAATTCGGTGGCCTACAGGGCATGATAAAGGATTTTCAAGGCCTTTAAAAATTCAGAACACAGCGTGCACATGTGGAGAAAATTACGTAACTGCTGGAGAGAGTGGACAGATATGCTGAAACAAAGAAGCTACTTATAGCCCAGTGAAGTGCTCCACATAAGAAAAAAGAGCACCTCCACAACCGTCTCCACTTATTGGGTGAATGTTTAATTATTATTTTTTTACCTCACCTGCCTTTTGTGATACAAACCCCGAATAGAATCAGTGAGACGACCAGGCGTGGATTCCTCAGCACTGTCCACCTCTTAGCCCTTCTCTCTTCCCTTTCTCCCCCTCGCTTTCACAGACAACCCTCTGCTGATTCTGCCCCTGTTTCCATAGTGACACTTTCCCCGACTCCGGCTCCACATAATCAAGTGAACGGGATGAGGGTGGGGGCTGAGAGAGATAGAGAAAATTTGTGAGACGGGGGCTGAAAGAAAAGCCAAGTTGAGAAGGAATAATAAAAAACAAAAAGAGATAAATGAGCAAAGAGAATGCCATTAAAGACGGTTTGTCTGCAGCAAACAGTGACTTTGGTCGAAGTCCATCACTGACTGGTGCTGGGCTCTGATCAGGTGCTGTTCAAAGCCCTGTGGCATATGGCTAAAATAATTATCGTGCTCATCAAACAGCGAGATGGCCACTCGTGCTTTGCGACAATGCTCCCACCAGAGCAGAGATGAATTATTAGAGAGCGCTGATCAATCTGAATTTTAATGTGAGCGCCGCTCAGCATGGGTTTGCCGCATGATGCCAGGGGAGACTGTGTAAACCTCTGCGAATGCCCGAGTAGCGTTGTGCACAACAATTTAGGGGACATTACAAACCGCTCCGTTTTAATATTTTAACCATCCTATCAGCATGGGTCGACTGAGTCGGTCTGTTTATTGGTAAACCCATCCGTCTTTTTGATGGATATTTTTACAAACCTCTTCCAGATTTATGTCCCGATGAACATTAATCAACTTTCACAAACCACCAACTTTTTCAGTGTTTTTAGTTTTCAGTGTGTGTGTGTGGGGGGGGGGGGAGATATGTTGAATGATGGACGGTTGTTGAAAAAAACTAATTATCTTCTGATACAGGAATTTTCGATAAAACTTACTTGTTTTTTTAAGTCTGTCTTTTTAAATTATTATTTTTTAGCTGTTTCTAATGAAAACATTCCAATAAAGGCCATCAAAGCAGAATAAAAATAAACAGCTGCTAACAGTTCTCCCTAACATTTCCAAAGAAGGAGCTGTGAAAACCACAGAAGAGTTTGACATCCTTGGTATTCGATTTGTTCGGTTTTAAATAAATGTGCAACGGGGACTCTTCCTCTCAGCACGTAGCTGCAGAGGCTGCAAAGGAGCAGGGAAAGCTGTTCTCTTAAGCTTGAATGAGGTGGATCACGCTGGTCCTACTGCCTGACATGTTCGCTGCAATCAAATTAAAGAGGTGGGGACATCATCGGGAATAATTTAAGCAGGAAGTAATGAGACAAAGTTTTTTTGGTTTCCAAGACGGTTTTTAACTCGATCAGAAATCTCATTTTGTTTTAGTCTTGTGAGATCCCGTTACACCCCTTCTTGTTAAAGGAATCAACCCTTAAACACCAACATGATATAAAATGATTCATGCCGACAACTTAGAGCCATAAGTTACTCCGGTGGTTATAATTTAGCACCATGTCTGAGACAATGTTTTTATATTCAGATTAGGAGTCATCTTTCACAAACCTTGGATTGCAGCTTTAAATATTAGCAGTCCAATAAATGGTTCTCATCAGACATCACAAATAAATGTTTAATGAATGTCCAACACTTTTCAGTCAGGTCATCTGGACAGTTTTTTTTTTGTGCTGAAACGTATCGCCTTCGATCCAGAAGGCTTCATCAGTCAAGGAAACACACAACACAAAACTGAGCCATTGTTGTTTTCAACCAGTTTGACAAGACTGTCAACAAGGAAGAGGGCCGGCAATGGAGGAGGGGCGTACCAAAGAGACCATCTAATCACAAGCAGAACTGGTTTGTTCCACTTTGGAGTAAGCTGTTGGAGGAAGAATCAGTTTTGTTGTGCGTTTCCTTGACTGATGAAGCCTTCCGGATCGAAGGCGAAACGTTTCAGCACAAAAAAAGAAACTGTCCAGATGACCTGACTGAAAAATGTTGGATTTTATACCTGGACTATTGAGCATGGACTTTGTTGTTTTTAATGAATGTCCTTCACCCAGTCTGTGTTATCACTTGTTAGTTCAACCCAACAGCTCATATCTTCAGTCAGGAGTTAATTGGTGGGTTTGCATCTCTTGGAAGTCATATTTTCCCGCTATTCCCCATATTTCACGCTTTTAAGAGCACCGTATTTTTCGCCATATAAGTAACTTTTTTTTGCATAATTTACATGCCCTGTGACTTATAGGCCAAAGCGACATTTATGAATTTTTTTACTCATATTTCTAAACCAATTTTTAGCTGAGATATGACCATTTTATTTCATTCTGACTGAAAATATTGAACACTACCATTTTCATCCATGGCATGCCGTTGTATCATGTAATAGGTAAAAGTGGCTATTAATGGAACAATCTGCTTGCCATAAACTGCCACCTTTGCTCTGCTTGCTGGGAGCAACCGTCAAACCAGCTTCATTTCGCTGCACCGCCCCGGCGTAATGCAGCTAATTTTACAATTAAAGTGCATTTATTACGTAAAAGTTCAACAGACACACCTTTGCTATAAAGTCGAGCAAACAAATAATTGTTTTAGGTGCTAATCTTGTTCAATTTTTGAAGAAATGCGCAGCGTTCCTCCTTCCTGATTTCCTTCCTCCACTTTATTAGACAAATATGGACTGATGCGACATGTCTGGCGGAAAATACCATAAATTGTAGTAATTTAGTATTGGTACAAATGAAATAACGTTAAAGTGACTTAAACTGCTGGTTGTAAGCCTCGATCGCGTACCCAAGCTGATGGAGCAGAGTACTGTTAAAATAAAAATGTACATATGTTCGTTTTCAGTATTTTGTGGAGGCTTTGGTGCCCAACGTCTTCTCTTTGAGTTTGCTTTTGCTCAGGACATAAATACACCACTCAGCCACAGTGTGCACCATCAATACAATTGTTCTATTTAGAAGAAACAGCGAACGTCCCCGAGAGGAATGAGAGGAATCGGGTTGTTGTAGATCATCATTTTGCGGCATTAATCACCATGGAATGGGATTACCGCCAGCTGCCATCCTTCCTGTGTGATCAACGAGCTGCAAAGATATGACTTGTGAATCATCTAATTCTCTATTGATCCCCTCGAGCTGCTGTGTAACAGCCTGCCTCCCCCCAGCAGGAAGGTCAGGAGGCAGGGTCAGCTGCTTGTGGACCTGGAGCAGATTTAGAGTCGTGATTAAAAATGAAACTTCTGCAGAGAGGACGCCGAGGGTTAGAGGGATCCAGTGGGAGCTTTTATGGCTTACAGGGTACTTTTTCTTGCCTCAAGGCTCTTCTGGTGGTGCTGCTCTTGAGGAAAACTCACTTTTAACACCTAGAAGAAATTTGTTCGTTTTTTTTTAATGCGTCAAGTAACATAACACAGAGTCATATTAATATTTGTTTGTAAATCGGTGTTTTGAGGTTTTTTTAGACACTTTTTCTCATTTTGAAAAAGAAAATTGCACATCCTTTTCTGGTGTGAAAGACAAATTAGACGCTGGGCTTTCCCTTAACCACCATGTCGGCAGCATCCCTGTCATCCAATTTGGTAATCTCCCTGCCTCCAAGAGTGCTTCCTTGTCAAGCAACAGACTTGTCGGGAAGATTTATGTCTCACTAACTTTAAATTCCAATCTCAGCCTGTTCGTTATACACCACCTTTAGTTTTGTTGGCAGAATGACTGACAGCTGGCTGATTGGGGAGCTGAGGATTTCTGTGCCCTCGAGTCAGATTCTGTTGGGATTCGACCAATTACTGCTCAAGGGCATGAAGACAAGGCACAGGGAGGGATGGCATCACTGCAGGTTGGTCTAACCCCCCCTTGAGATGTTTGTGCAAGTCAGAGGGTACAACAGGAAATTGTGAGATGTGGCAGGTTATGTTCCTTGTAATTTGACAGGGGAAGAAAGTGTCTTAGAATCACGATCAAGTTGCTGAAAGTCAAGAAAGTGCAACATAAATATATTCATATTCGTAATCCTTCACAAGTCCAATGATTCTTAATTTCCTTTGAAGATCCTTGAAAAAGCTAACTATATATTACTATTCTCTTAGATGAAAATCTAATTTAAATGCAAATAAACAAATATTTATGAGTCTAGCGATTCATTTTTGTAATATGTGGGATGCAAATTTCTGAAACTTCTTGGACAATCACAATTTTTCATTTCTCCTCGAGCCTTGCTGTACAGTGAAGAAGAAGAAAATCACTGTCGTGGAGCTAACAGAGAAACTGGACTTTCCTCTTAAAATGGCAGCAATGGCATTTAGTGAATGTTATCTTTTACTTGAAAATAACCAAATTGTTACTGGTTGGGTTTTTTTTTCCTCTCTGTCCTCCGGTGAAACCAGACGTGTCTCCCTGATTTTCCCTCCAGTTCTCAACCAAATTATGCATCTTACAGAAAACTTCATGTAGAAGAAATACTTTTGTGTTCACGGTGTGACGTCAGCTTTACTAAACGTGCATTGAACTGATCTTACTCCATCTCATTCATTTCATATTAAAACAATGGTGGAAGACAATGCTATACTGTACTAAAATGTACAAAAATACCACTACTGGAGGGTCTGTATTTAATTTATACAATTTATAAACATTGGATTCTTGAGAAAATGCCACAAGACACAAAACAGAAGACATTTCTCATCAGTGATGACAGCCTAAAGCTGCAAAAGATGTGGTAATTAATCTGAAATCCACAACAAAATGGTAATGGGATACTTTTTAATGCACCATTTTATTCTGCAATAACAACGAATTTAAAATTAGATTTTAAAAGCATTGGGGAAAACACCTGTAACATCATTGAAAGCATAAAATCTACAAGTTATAAACAGCCAAATGTTTATTATAGATGTCAAATAAAGTGCAATATATATATATATATATATTGTATTCTATTTTTTTAAAGAAAAATCTCAAAAATATTTTTAAAAATTACTTTTACAAAATCGTAGGCTTGACTATTCTGATTAATATTATTTGCTATAAGATTTATGATTTTTTTTTTTAAAGGAGGATGTCTCAAACTTCAGGTTCATTAAGTTTGGAGTCAATTGATAAAGTGATAAATTATATATCAGATTCCTCAGAGGGATACACTTGGAAACACTCAGCTGCTGAGCATCCATGTTTAGCTTTTGAAATGTGCACTTTTGTTATGACCAATACATTTAGCTTGACCCATGTGAAGTTTGTTGAAAACACAAGAGTCAGGGTGGATTTAACATGTAACAGAATAAAAACACACTTTCACTCTGGTTTTCGTGTATTAGAGCTGCAGCAGCCAGTTGTTATATGTGCTGTTTGTGTGTGTGTGCATGAAGATGGCGCACAGAGGGAGAGCAGATACCAACTTGTAAATGATGTCTTTCATCTCTCAACTTCAGATGCGACCGTCATCCACTTCCATTAAAACGTGGAATGAAGTGGGACACGCAAGGCAGACTGTAAGACACGAGAGCGAGAACAAAGGAGGCCGTGAAACTTGTGCACGTACTCACACACACATACGCCTTCCTGGTCGAGTTGGACGTGTCATACGCACAGAAATGATAAGGAATTACTCTCTTACTTGAACTTTTCTTTGTAAGATTGCTGGGCAGATAATCCTGTAGGTGTGTGAGTGTGGAAAACGAATGAGCCGCTCTCTCAGCTCCCTTAACAAACAACACTGTGGTGCCCTCAAGGAAGCCACTTAAACCCCAGAACGCTCCAGTGGAGCTGCTCAGTGGCCAACAGCAGCAGACTGTGGCTGCACTGAGCGAACGTCTGCAAGAATTTCAAGCAGGAGGCTGGAAAAGCAGCAGCAAAAATCACCCATAAATTTGAAGAAATCTCAAAGCAGGCATAGCCCAGAGGAATGGCAATTCACTCAAACCAAAGCATCAAGATGAACAATCAAAGTCCCTTAGGGAAATTCAGTTTTGATAAAACAGAACATTCCCATATCGCAGTAAAACAGACAGCCATGTTTACAATAGACATCTCAGATCTCAGTGTGATACCTGTCACTTCCTGCTATCAGAACTAGCTGTTATAGCTTCAGTCATGTCCTGGACAGCAGTCAGCAGGAACCCACTGCAAACTGAAACAGCTTTCCTCCATCTTCACACACGCAGTAACCACCAAGTTACCTTTTACCTGAAGAAATTCAATTTGTTTGGTAGTAATATATTGTTTTATAGCAGTTATACGGTTTAACATAGTTCAAAAACACAAATCATAATTGTGTTTAATTAATAGCACCTCGGATTATGGAGAAACTCTTAAGGTTTAGATTTTTTTTTCCTCTTCCTTTGTCTGATGTTTGTCATGAGACAAAACCAAAACCTCAAAACTACAGTACATATTTCCAAAATTAACAATAAAATCAAAGGACAAGCTTAAATGAAATTGGTACTTCATGTGTTTGTCTTCAAAAGTTATTAATATTACGTAAAGAACAAGTAAATAAAAAAAACAACATTAAACATCCATTATCGCCTTAATGCAGCCTCATTCCTGGAAAAACAGTGTCTAAAAAGTGTTTTATCCATTTGTTTTTATTAGATGAAACTGACTTCTAGGTGTGCAGATGTGTTTGCTCTAGAGACAGACCAATCATTCGGCTAATATTAGCCATTTTAAACAAGCAAATTGACAATCAGCCATGCTTGTGCATGCCCAATCAATTACCACATAGGAAAATGAAGGTGCAGTACGACCAACGCAAGGTAGCCTACATGATGCTTTTAAAGCAAAAAGCTCCTCTACTTTGCATCTTTAAAAGGTGAAAGCTCATGTAAAATATCTAAATTGAGCAAGAATTGTTATAATTTGTTAAACCTAAAAGACTTAGACTAAAAAATAAACTCAACTGTTTTGTATATTGGCCATCGGATGCCCTTATTTCTAAAGATTAGCCACAATCTTACATTGATTGACCTCTAGTTTGCTATAAATCCCACTTGTGTGGGTTTTTGCAGTTCAAGAAGCCTTTTGTCATCTCTAATTATATTTTTATACATATATAAACATATATAAAATCAACAGTTTTTCTTATGCACTGCAAAATCTCATCTGAACACTTAATTCTGCTTTTGTATAATAAAAATGGAAGCATGTTAATCTGACATCTACTCCTCACATTAATGGTACTTTTGAACACAGACCAAAATACCTGTAACTAGCTTTTCAGGTTGGTTGTTATCGCCAAAGGTAAAGTTGAGAATTTCTTTGCCTCTGCATGTTCATTTGTCTGCAACATTAGCTAAATATTTAATGAACCACTAAATGGATTTTATTGAAACTTTGAGAAAGTAATCTATGTATGCACATTAACAACTGATTGAGTAAACATGATTCAAGTAGGCCACCACCGTTTATAAACCTTAGCCAACGTAAAAAAAAAAAAAAACTACAAACTCAGCCAATATTACAGATGCTGAGCTAAAACTCGGTGCAGTCGTAGTTAAGATACATCCACAAAACATACTTCGAGCGCTAACAGTTGACAAGACATCTCGCATCACACGAGATCATGCACAACATCATTTACTAGGTTGAATCAAAACAGCTATGTCTGTCTCCTCGGCTCTCATAAGATGCTTTTAGTTTAAAACTCTGGCATGAAATGCAGTGGGTGATATGCATTCCTTCAAGGAATGTTGAGCCTTTCATTTTACTTGGTTTTTCATCAAAGAGCCCTGGTAAGGTGAAGGAAACTCATCCGTTGTGTCAAGTGGGCCAAAAACTAAGTTCAGTGAAGCTGTTAGCTGTTCTCATAGCCGCAGGGTAGAAGTGTTAAATAAGTTTAACAGACAAATGCTTGAGGACAGAGAGATGAAGGAGGGGTGGTATATTCAGCAGCAAAACTGATCTTAATGAGAGCTGCATGCAGAAGTGGATAAGAAGCACTCTTCACCTTACATAGCAAGACCTTGGCTGCTGAGACAGCTTCATTAAGCTCACCAGACTATGGACTGTCACTCCTGAAAACAGGCAAGGCGGCCAAAGGAACGGGAAACAACAACACAGTAATAACATTGACATTTACAATAGGCGTCGGGTTTCATATCCAATTTCTCCCTGCACACTCTTAATTCCTTTTTAATTGCTTTTCCATGTTGGTTCCGGGATAAGGCCGTCTCTCTTCATTTGAGAAAATGGAGAGATGGATAATAGTGCAAGTGTGTGTGGACAGCTGACGGTGTGTGTGTGAGAAAGGGAGATAGTGTGGATGAGAGGTATCAGATGCTAAAGCTGGCGGTGTTGAAGGGAAGTTTGAGATAACTAGCTGTTCAAATCAAATACTTTTTAAAAGAGCATTGATTAAAACTACAAATCTGACTTCATTTGATGAAATACCCAAAGAATTAGATGATTAGAATATACACTGCATGATTAATTATCTGACAGCTTGCTACCAAATGAATATGAATTACCGTACTCATCCTTGGAGGGTGAATCACGGTGCTAAAAAAGTCAAGACACCAAATACTTCTTGTAATATATTTTCAGAACTGTGCCAAGGAGACTGTTAATAATATATTTTAATCCATGCACATAATTATAAGATGCATACATCAACATATTGAGGCCAGTCAGAATCCACCACTTAATTTTAAGGATCTAAAGTTTCTAATGTGCTTTAAAATGTTAATTTCTCAGGTTTTTGTTGTTTTTTAGCATCATGATGTTTCAATTAAGGTGATAGCAAATTATTTATCTAGCCTTCCTGACACAAAAGCGGCCTTGTGGATCATTTTTGGAAGGCTAAAGAAATGCAAATCAGCAAGGAAGGCAGCATTTTATCGATTAATAAAAATGTAAAATGTAATGTTACGGTGATAGTTATAACTTATTAGCATAAATTACTGGAAACAGAGAGAAACAGCCACGGATACATTACAAGGAATAGACAATTTGGGTGAATAAACCTAAAAGCTTTAACCCTGAAACCAGGAAGTAGAAAAAAGTTTCATCCCTCAAGGCGGGAGCTCAAACAGGAAGTGACCAAGTTACCACTGCAGCAAAATGACCCAAAAATAAACCTTTCCACCCAAATTATTCTCTTCTGTCCTTCTGAATGAATGTTACAAATAGTTTATTCTTGTTTATCTTACATAGCTGTGTTCCATGTCCCTAAATGGCCACCTGTGTTTGCAGCTTCCCTTCAACAGCTAACATTAGCCTAGCTTTCACTCTTTTTGAGCCGCTAGCCAAACGGCTCTAAGTTTTAAAAAGCTATAAAAGTTGGGGTCTTGAGCAATCTGTTTAACACAAACTTTTTTTTTTATCAAGCGGTTATCTTTAAAATGCCGCCGATAATAATTCAGCCATAATTATATTTACCTGTTTTCCAATTTCAAGATTTTCGAGCTGAGGGAAGCTCCGCCGTTTATTTAAATTAGCCACGTAGAGTCTAAGTAAACGCCCACTTAACAAAGTCTAAATCTGATTGGTTGATTAATCTGTCACTCAGCACTTACCTAGAAATTCTGCCCAGAGACCATAAACAGATTTTGATTGGTCAATTTTTTTCGACACCAAACTAATTTTGCTTTTAGAGAAAAAACATGAAGGTGGTGTTACACAAAAATTATAGACAAGCAAGTTATTGAAAAATTTATGAAAGGGATTAACAAAAATTGTTAAGCTATTTTTTTTTAGTTTATTATTATTATTGTGTGTAGCAAAAGCTAATTGGATGCTAAGCAGCATCTGGTAAGCATAGTCTGCTTTTATTTGTGTGCACATTTCATGCAGCATGTTGGTATGGATAACATAATATATCATATGGTTTTATTGTAGTCATAAATTTTAAAATAACTTATTTTCACCCAAAGTTTTCAAACCAACAGCAAGTTAGCTTAGCATATACACACACAATAACTTTTTATAGCTTTTTATGGATTTGCAAAAAGTTCCAAAGAGTCATAACCACTCTTGAAAACTTTATTTTTGTACAAAAGGTAGATTAAGTCAGTTCTCATGTTGTATAAAACACATATAATCACATCTTCCAGCTAAAAGAAAAAAAAAAAGCAAACAACTGAAACCTATTGGTGTTTGCAGGTACTCTTCCTCATGTCAAATAGAAAAAGCAGGTAGATGTTGCAGTTTTGTAATATGTATTTTCAGACTGAACAGCAAACATCAATGGAGCATCAGGTCCATCACGTTGGTGACTGACGGCACTGCCCGCTGCACCACGTAACTTGGCAATCCCAGAGTTACTTTTATCCAGCAGAGTGTGCGGTGTTTAATCAAAGCCCATCATTTCCATAATTCATGGATGCCCATCTGTTGCCACCTACTCCCAGGCCCAGTACAGAATAAACAAATTCAGGAGAGGGGCCAAGGGGCTATTTAATGTCAGCATCAGCCAGGGTGTACACACAGCAGAACACACACACATCGTAGGCTAAGAAATCTTCTGGGGTGAACCATAATTCATTTTAAACACAATTGCTTGATTCATCTATGATGCAATATGTGTGCTATAATTTACACACAGAGGTAAACCAATTAGGTTTTGTTAGAGCGTATTGGGCTTTCAGAAGTCTCACATTAAATCTCTGAACTTCATACTGACTATTTCTCACAAAAGCCTCATCACACTCAGATTTTACACTAATTTAGAAGAGCGTTGATGTAATAGGAAGCGAAGCTGCTGGATGATGCGGGGATAAATTAGATCAGGTAAACATGTTCAAAGTGGAGGAGCCGTTAAAGCGTCACATCGCATCTTAGATGCTCTGGAGAAATTAAATGAAATATATGTATGAGTGAATACAGGTTTTTTGGGGGGTTTTAGGATCAACGTAATCATTTTAAAATGCTTTTGTACCTTTTTATATATAGTTGGTGTTAATTCTCACCGTTCATAAGACAAAGTTTCATTAATCATAGTAACTGAACAACAAGTGGAGTACAAATAAAAGAAGTGGAGTCGACATTTATGGCTTCAAATCTTTAAGTATGATGTGATGTTACAGGGTCACAGATGTAATCAGAGCCCCTCTGACCCAACTGGTGAGCCACATTTAGAGTATTAAAGCTGGAATACACGGGGGACACAGAGGGACAAATGACTTTCTCCCGTTAAAAACGCTTGACGTGATAGCCAAAGTTCTCAAACTCTGAAAAGCATCAAAAGTGAGACTCAAAACTTGAAAAGTATCTGAGATCGAGTCTTTTCCGAGAAACTTTCGTGGCAGCTATTCTGCACATTTCTCAGGTTTTTTTTCTCTTTAAATAAATAAATAAAATAAAGCTGTCTACTTGAGGGTGGAGATGGGATTCAGACTTCTGCTTGAGCTCTGAAGTGCAGGTGAAGAGGCTCTGCTGCCTTCACTTGAGAAGAACATTAAAAATGAAGTTGTTTTCAAACCTTTGCAGATTTTGAGAGGGTCATTTGCGCTTCGGTCTGATTTTGTTTAATGTGGAAGTCATGCAGACATCTCATGTTTATGAGGCAGCACGTGCTTTTTGGCTTTTATGGTACCGTATTTTTCGGACTATAAGGCGCACTTAAAATACTTTAATTTTCTCAAAAATTTGACAGTTTGCCTTGTGGTGCTGGTCATAAAATTAGAATATAATGAAAAAGTTGATTTATTTCAGTAATTTTGTTCAAAAAGTGAAACTTTTATATTATATTCATTCATTACACACAGACTGATATATTTCAAATGTTTATTTATTTTAATGTTGATGATTATAACTGACAACTAATGAAAACCCCAAATTCAATATCTCATAAAATTAGAATATTGTGAAAAGGTTCAATTTTGAAAACACCTGGTGCCACAGTCTAATCAGCTAATTATCGCAAAACACCTGCAAAGGTCTTTAAATGGTCTCTCAGGCTAGTTCTGTAGGCTACACAATCATGGGAAAGACTGCTGACTTGACAGTTGTCCAAACTACAACCATTGACACCTTGCACAAGGAGGGCAAGACACAAAAGGTCATTGCTTAAGAGGCTGGCTGTTCACAGAGCTCTGTGTCCAAGCACATTAATAGAGAGGTGAAGGGATGGAAAAGATGTGGTAGAAAAAGGTGTACAAGCAATAGGGATAACTGTACCCTGGAGAGGATTGTGAAACAAAACCCATTCCAAAATGTGGGCAAGATTCACAAAAAGTGGACTGCAGCTGGAGTCAGTGCTTCAAGAACCATCACGCACAGACGAATGCAAGACATGGGTTTCAGCTGCCACATTCCTTGTGTCAAGCCACTCTTGAACAAGAGACAGCGTCAGAAGCATCTCCCCTGGGACTGATGCTGAGTGGTCCAAAGTTACGTTCTCTAATGAAAGTAAATTTTGAACTTCCTTTGGAAATCAAGGTCCCAGAGTCTGGAGGAAGAGAGGAGACACAGAATCCACGTTGCTTGAGGTCCAGTGTCAAGTTTCCACAGTCAGTGATGGTTTGGGGGGGCCATGTCATCTGCTGGTGTTGGTCCACTGTGTTTTCTGAGGTCCAAGGTCAATGCAGCAGTCTACCAGGAAGTTTTAGAGAACTTCATGCTTCCTGCTGCTGACCAACTTTAAGGAGATGCAGATTTCATTTTCCAACAGGACTTGGCACCTGCACACAGTGCCAAAGCTACTAGTACCTGGTTTAAGGACCATGGTAGCCCTGTTCTTAATTGGCCAGCAAACTCACCTGACCTTAACCTCATAGAAAATCTACGGGGTATTGTGAAGAGGAAGATGTGATACACCAGACCCAACAATTCAGAAGAGCTGAAGGCCACCATCAGAGCAACCTGGGCTCTCATAACACCTGAGCAGTGACACAGACTGATCAACTCCATGCCACGCCGCATTGCTGACACCTTGTCAGTTATAATCATCAACAGTAAAATAAATAAACATTTGAAATATATCAGTCTGTGTGTAATGAATGAATATAATATACAAGTTTCACTTTTTGAATGGAATTACTGAAATAAACTTTTTCATGATATTCTAATTTATACCAACACCTGTGTGTTAGAGTATTTTACTCTATCTATTGATCGTTTAAACTTATACTCATTTAAACTGTTCTATAATGCTGTGAAATCTTTCTCTACTGACTTGTTGGAAACTCACAGTTCCTGTTTTGATAGAAACTGCCACGTCTATGTTACCTGAAAACCACCAGATCTTGTGTTTCTTGTTTACCAACCCTACTTGCCTGAATGTTTGCCATTCCTACTTGCCTGAATAAAAAAGGAACGCACGCTGAAACAAGTTGGACTTTGTTCTGACTTCGGTCGAACGCTGTCCCTCTTTGCAAAGATACGTTCTAGAAATCTCATTCTTGTCTCCCTTGTGTTTTATTTAAGGTACAGGTAAAACCCTGTCACTGTGTAATCCAGTAAACCTTGTGTATTAATTCTGGCTGTGCTAACTGACCTCGAACTGATTTTATGTGGTACAACTGAACAATGTTGAGAGTTATTGTGAATGCAGACCCTGGTGAGGGTCCTGTAAACCCCTGGACGAACGAGTGTCACCTGGATTTTAACTATTTAAATTCCTTCCTCTGATCTGAGTGACAAATGTCGAGGCAGAAAGTGTGAACCGCTTCAGAATTAAGTTGTCATTTACGCGTTTGCCTGTCCTTATGTTCACAGTAGTTATCTGCTTTGAAATCATAAAATAACAGAAGGGATTACCGAGTTTGTTCAAATCTACAACAGGTAAGATATCGTTTGTGACTTTTTTTACAAACTTCAACTTCAGAAGATCTGAACTATCCCTTTAAACGCTTAAAATCCAATAAAACAGCGAGGTAATGGCAGCAAACTGCATCCAAAGTGCAACTTTAATCCATCTGTAGCTTCTGTTTTTATTTTATTTTCAAACAGTTGGTGAAAATCCGCTGCCATCATTTTTTAAATTTAATTTTCTGCACTTGGTGCTTGGTGACCTCACCGCTGGGCCTCGACCCCAGCTTTGAAAGCTGCTGCGGTACATGTTGTAAACGACAACATGGTGTGAGCGGCAGATGGAGGACAAGCAGGAACTCATTCACACACTGCTGATGAAATCTGCTGGCAACGGGCGTCACATTACTCAAAGAAAGAGACGTGAAAAGATTTAAGATTAAAAAAATTAAGAGGACATGTTGATTTGAGGAGTGCAGTCGTCTTATTTATAGCTAGAGGTTTCATGGAACACATTTCACAAAAATGATCATTTGTTGGACCTGCTCGTTTTATTTTAATTTTTAGGCTTCCCTTTTAGTTTAACACCTTGCTTGGTTATGTTTAGGCTTTTAAACTAGACCAGAGTTAGGCTAAGGCGAAGAATTAAACCTAAATTATGTCAAGAAGTAAACAGGAAATGAGGTAAATTAAGACTTTCTCACAATGTTCACATGAAGATATTGTTTGGTTTTACCATTGTTAACAAACCAAAACCACTCAGTTACGTTTAAACCAGACCAGAGTTAGGCCAACATGTCAGAACTAACATTCTTCTATAGGCGGCAACATAAATTAGTCAACTTTATTTATAAAGCACATTTAAAAACAGCAGCTGTTACCAAAGTGCTTAACAATAAAAATCAATGGCAGTAATAAAAACATACCAAAAATTAATTAAAAGCATAAAAAAAACTGAAAAAAAAAACAAAAACAACAACAAATCAATAAAATGCCGACTCAAATCACACAGTGTTAAAAGCCAGTGAACACGGATGTGTTTTTAGGACAGATGTAAAAACAGGAAGTGAAGTGGCCTGTCTAATGTTGGGGGGCAGATTGTTCCAAAGTTTAGGGCCCACGGCTGAAAAAGTCCAATCTCCTCTGAGAACAGAGTTAATCTGTTTATTAAACTTAACGTCGGAGTCTAAAACCGTCCCAAGATTTATAAGAGACTGCTGAAGATATGGCTCAAGAGAGAAACAGCAGTAGAGCAAGGGCTAAACACAACTTCAGTTTTCTGATTGTTAAACTTGAAAAATTTGAAGCCATCCATGCCTTAATGTCATCAAGACATTTTAACAGAGGGTGGATTGTGCATGAACTACTGGGTTTAAAGAGCAGATCAACCTGACCATCATCAGCATAACAGTGAAAAGAAAGACCATGTTTCCTCAGGATAGACCACAAAGGCAGCAGATACAGAGAACAGAAGGGGTCCAAGAATTGAGCCCTGTGGAACTCCACAGGAAAAAAGTGCTGAAGCACACAGTTCAGTACTGAGTAGCAGTTTATTGACATTTACCATGTTTTCTTTTTTTATTTTTTTTATCACTTATTTATACATGTACATTATTCCTGAATTTAATCAGTAACTTAAACCCAAAGAGAACAATTTGATAAATTCTGACAGAATAAAAAAATACAGTAGGCGACTTTGTAGGCAGACAATACAAAATATATTAGTTTTTTTCCCGATTTTAAATGAGATTATTACACATTAAAGGTCATTGATCCAATTAGGATGTTTACAGAGGAGTGTTGATGTAAACATGCTTCAGGAAACATCTGAAACACACTTATTTTATTTACGTCCCTCCCAGCTACGTTACTTGCATCGTGTCTTTGCTCCAGTGGTCCTTCACGACAAACGTCCGATTTAATTCGCCAAACGGTTCGAGGCATTGTGAAAAAGCGTTTATCCATAATTACTTCCTGTCCATTCTTGTCTGAGTAATTCTGCGTCTTGAAATGTCCCTGAGCCACGACGTCTCTCAATGAGCTTTTTAAAACCTCTTGATGGCCGTTCTCATAATGGCTCCATCATCTAATTTGTGAATGCACTTCTGAAAAACGCCACTGACGGCTCAAGAGAAGCCGATTAGCGTCTTAGCGCGAATCAGAGGAAAAACAAAGATACAACCAGCCACAGTGTTCTTTTTCTTTTTTCAATGTAATATAGGTCTGCTTTACATTCAGAAGCGTTCTTATTGTCAAAGAAAGAAAAGGCATGGAAATAATGAGGAGGTTTTGCTGTTTTTTTAATGCTAAACCCACTCATCATTAAAACTCAACGGGGCAAAGCAACTAAATTTCCTTGGTTGCCATTAATTGGGAGTTCAAACAACCCAAGCGTACGTTAGCATGCACGTACAGCTTACTAGCCGACACTCTGCACACATCAGACTTGAATCTACTGTAAAAATAGTCCTTACATCGACGTGACACGTAGACATTTGTTTTTCTTCTCTGTAAGGCATGCTATTGTTGAAACTTTCCGTTATCGATGTGAAATTCTCCAACTACCGTTGCGCTGTGAAGGAAAGCTAAGCTTCACCTCGCTGTTGTACATCAACGTCTTCGCCTGGGCTCAAGTAGGATTTCCCAGCTTGTCAGATGAAGTAATTGCAGAAAAGCCTACGGTTGTTTGGAACACCCGGAAAGAAACCGCAGGGGATTTTTCGAGCTCGCGGACAAACGGAGAAGATGTATGGCTGCGCAAATTAAAGCTGCTCTGAAACAAAAACAAACAAACAAAACAAGAGCGGCCTCGTGCGAATACTGATCCGCAGCAGGAAACTGACGCACTGTCGGTGCACAAACACAACTTTAAAGCTCCTGACAACCAACAAGCAGGACGTTGGCGTACTTACAAATTTCTGACTTACATTTTCATTTCATCTCTGCTGAAATTAAATGTTGGGAAGCGTTGCACTGGACGCTAAATTTGCAGGATGAGTCATCAGCATTCCCCCCCCCCCCCCTCTCTGTGTTGGGCCAGATACTGGATTATGAATGTCCTATTGTTCAAAACAGATCATTAGAGCCACTGAAATAGCAACAATGACTTTAAAGGACTAATTCAGATCTTTTGAAGAAGGGTTTTGTGGAGGAATATCAGAGCAGTTGCAGATATATTCTTGAATGACTTCTAATAACCCCCCATCCCCTTTCAACAAACCCAGAAAACACATTTACAAAGTGAAGTTAGAGCATATACATATATATATCTATATATAAAATACATTCTTCTATTTAATATTTATATTTTCTTACACTAGCTTTGGTTCATATGAGACATTTTTAGTTTGTTAAAATGTTAAAAAATAAATGAAAAAGTAGCACCTTAATAAAGTGCTGAGGCTTTGTTACAAATGAATACCCATTCATACATGACCACAGTATGACGCCTGAATAACACGTGTTTTGTCGCCACCTGGTGGTCATGTATTGACACTGCATCTTAACGCTGAATTTCACATTTCAGCTACATTTTATGATTTTAAATCTCTTTTTTCTTTACCGAACACACAACAAAGAGAGGATTTCCTTAAAAAAAAAAAAATACAAAAAATAGGTTAATTTACCTCCCATTTCAATCCACACAAACGTCTAAACTTGTATAAAATAAAACAAAAACCTCGACCTGGCCAGAAGCTACACTGACACCCAGTGGTTTCCTGAATCAAATTCATATGGCGCGTAGTGTTTTCATTTTGCTTAAACTTCCTTTCTTTTTAATTGGCGTCTGGTGCAAAAACACCAGAGTAAGGCAATCAAATATGGCTATGATTAAAACACAAGTAAGGTCTGTGCATGCTCATGCAGCTAGTATTCTGTACATTAGTCAAAACTCCTGAATTTTTCTTGTGATTTACAGCAACGTAAATACAATCTGTCTGCAGCGGTCGCCTCAAAGATCAGATCTGCTGGTTTGTTTTGCTTGTTAGTTTTTGAACTCATACAGATGCTTCATTTTGGAGCATTCACCCATCAGAGGTCAAGCCGAGTCAAAATGTTAAAAATGCAAATCAATATTGACATCAGTTTGATTTTCCAGTGAGATGGAGGCAAGATGCAAAACCGAGCCTTGTTTTGTGCACTGGAGGTTTGACACAGCCTAAAAAACTGTTTCAACTGCAGATCTTTGTTTGGATTTTTTTAGGTTTCCGTCTCATCAGTTTGCTCAGCTGTGCGTCTGTCTGGACTTTACGGAGTCAGACGTAGATGCCTTCGGGGTTTAGGCTGGACGAGACGCGGCTCTGTAGGGCACGGAGGGCGCTGGGGAGAAGTCGGGAGGAACCGAGTCGTTTCAACTCCACGCCTGCAGAAAAAAAAACGTTTTATTATAATCACCTGTTTGAGAATAAGATCAGTCACAATCTGACTAACATCTCAAGATATCACGTGGGATAACTGTATTTTTTAAGACGTTACTGTAGTCACGGACAGTTTTGCTTCATCAGTTGTTTAATGGCTCATTCTGAGGATGACCACAAGATGGCAACACGTCCACGCACATGCAACAAGGCAGCATGAGCCAAAAGCAGGTGAGGGCTTTTAAAATGGACATGTTTACATTATGTTTAGGATATCTGCGTGCACTTTCAGCCTGGTTCTGTAGATACCACTGCTGTTGTTCTCCTCCACGGGTTGAGCAGGCAGCACCGTCACTTTGGTACCAGTCTTCTGTATGAACTGCTGCAGGTTGACCTGTCGGAGCTCTTTGGTCAGCTGGTCCAGCTCCTGCTCCTTCTCCTGCGGTGGAAAATACAAGACAAGGCAGTGAGGCCTGCGCCTCCGCCGATGTAAGGAGCGTGACTCACAGAAGGTGCAGAAACTTTCATGGAAAGTCCCTTTGTGGAGCACAACTGATGCTACTGGTTCCTTTTTCTTCATTTCATTACCTCAAAGTGAGTTTATATTTTAAGTAAAGGTGGAAAGTGGAATGACGCTTTGCCTAGAACCTCCAAGTCATAACCAGATTAGCTTTAAGATGGGGTTGCATACTTATCGTTTTTTTATTTACTATAAGTATATACAAGTATATATAAACCTTAAAAAGAGGAGAAACAGGTCTGACCTCAAGTCTCTTGCCCGACTGGCAAAATGAGCGCTCCAACGCCTTGCAGCTGCTTTCCAGGCATGCCGCTTGTTGGCTCTGCACCTCCAGCTCTTCTCTCACCTTCTGCAACTGGGCTTGAACCTGAAATACAAAAATTACTTACAAACTTTAAAGTAAAGCGAGAAAAAGAGAATAATTGTTAGTTTAACAACAGCGAGAGATTTTAAAATGCAAGTTGTGCCTTAAAGTGTTTTTTAAGGAATCATGAGCTTGAGATAAACTTTTTACTTCTCAGATTGTTAATGGAAACAACCCACTCTGCTTGCAGGCTGGTATGAGTTTATAAACCAAGAGAAACTGATTTGTACCTCCTCCTCCTGCACCTTCAGGTGGAGCTCAGCCTCCTGCTGCAGTCGCTCCCGCTCCAGGCCCGTTTCCATACTCTTAAAGAAAACAGCAAAAATCACCCCAAAGCTACAAACAAATAAGCTGTTTTACAAGCTCAGTACAAAAAAAGTTGAAACATTTGATAACTTACAGAATGCAATGATTTTTGAGCTGCACAAACTCTTATATCACCAATAATATAATAATATAATAAACAACTTGAATATTTTGACAGAGAAATTGTACCATTTAAAAAACATTAATTAAAAAAAGTCATTTTGAATTTGATGGCAACAACATCTCAAAGTTGGGACAAGAACAACAAAATGTAAAAGTCAGTGATTTGACTGAGTTTAAAAAAGGAGATTTAGAAAGGCTGAATCTCTCAGACGTAAAGATGGGCAGAGGTTCACCAGTCTGTGAAAAACTACTAAAACTAGAGAAAGTGCATTTGTTGCTGGAAAACAGCTGAAATTAGCTGAAATGGAAGAACAAGCCTAAATTAGCAGAAGAAAGCGGAAAAAATACATATTTGCTGAAATTGGTTTAAATAATCTGAAATGAGCACAAAAAAGTTTAAATTATTATGGGGAAAAACAGAAATTTGCACTAAAAACAGCTGAAAAAAAAACCCCAGGAAGAAGCTCAAATTACCAGAAGCAAGTGGAGAGAGCATATTTGTGCCCAATTAGGCTTAAAGCAAAAAACGAGCACAAAAAAGTTGCAAATATTTGAAAAAAGCAACAACAACAAAAAAAACTGTCAAACAGTAGCTAAAATAGCAGAAAGAAGCTTAAATTAGCAGAAGGAAGTGAAGAGAGCACAATTGTGGGCAATTATGCATTCATAAAAGTAGAAATTAGCACAAAAAAGTGGAAGATACAACAACAAAAAAAACACAGCTGAACACTAGCTAAAAAAATGCAGAAGCTTAAATTTATTAGAAGTGGAGAGAGCACGTTTTTGCTGAATTAGGCTGGAAAAAGTTGAAATATGTGCAAAAAAAAGTGGAATTGGCTTAAAAAGCCTAAATTAGCATAAAGACAGCTAAACGGTAGCTGAAATAACAGAAATAACTGAAACTAGCAGAGATTAACAGAAAGGAGCATAGCAAACAGAAATTAGCAGAAATAAGTTAGAAGAGGCAAAATAATGTTGTAGTTAGCAGAATAAAGCAAAAAGGAGTACAAAACAGCTGAAAGAACAGCTGAAAGAACAGCTGAAAGTAAGCAAAATGTGAAAGGAGCAGTAAATGGTTGTAGCTGAACATTTTGATATAGGATTTGTTGAAATAGCACAAAAACTGTGGAACAAGAGCGATGCTGAAAAACGTACAGAAGTATAGTAACCGGAATAATAAATATAAACAGGATCACAATAGTGTGAATGCTTATTAACAAAATTCACTTCTGGACATCACTAAATGGGCTCAGGAAAACGTGCACGAATCACTGTCTGTAAACTCAGTTCACTGTTCCATCCACAAGTGTTGGTAAAACTATCACGCTAAAAAGCATGTATTATTGTCTCAAGATTACTTTTGGACAGTATGGGCTTCAAATTAGACAGTCTCAACTGAAGAAAAAAAAAAACAGGATTTAACAATCGTGTTTACATGACTGTTTACTTTCATGGAAGGGTCCATTGTCGCTCGCAGATTAGTGACCACTTGTTTCTCTAATGGGGCTAGAGAGGAAAGGTCAATACAGTAGTTCCTGATTGTGACATTAGGAGGGAACAACGTGACTTCTGTCTTCGTCTCATTAAAGTTTAAGAAATTTAAAGCATTCCAATCCCTGACGTGAACGAGGCAGTCAAGTAGATGTTGGATAGAGTGTGCACCAGTGTGCTTCAGAGGAAAGTAAATTTGACAGTCATGGGCATGAAAAATGAAAAGGTATGCCATGTTTACAAAAAATAGCACTTAGTGGCAGCAGGTATAAAGAAAAGAGAAGAGGACCGAGGATAGTTCCCTGTGGTACCTCCCACCAAAGAGCTGCCAATGTTGAAATCAAGTCCTTGATGTTGACACAATAGGTTCTGTCAGAGAGGTAGGATCTAACATCCCAACACATATTGCAGTTGTACTTTACTGAGGACAAAGTAACAAAAACAAGTAAAATGGTGGAATGCTGCAGCTTTTCTGTTACGCTCACCTGAACATGTGCCAAGTACTCTGAAAGTTTGGCTTCGCAGTCATGCACGCGGCCCTGCAGCTCTGCTAGCTGTTGCCGCAGCAGCCGCTCGCTGTCCTGCTCAATCTGCAGCTCATTCTGCCAGAACTCCTCCTCCTTCATCTCAGCATCGTTCCTCCTCACCTGCTGCTCCAAAAGCAGCATCTCGTCTTCCAGGTTTCCTTCCTAATAAGTAAAGCAAACATGATAGTCGCTTTAAAGATGATGTTGAGTTGATTTGAAGAGGTTTGAGTAAGGGCTCTCACATCGCTGCTCTGTGCAGTGACATCCTCCCAGTCCTGCAGCTCAGCCTCGCAGCCCAGCAGGCGACTCTCCAGCACCTGGAGCTTGTCTCTCTGCAGCTGCACCAGCCGGTTCAGCTCTCTGGCTGGACTCCCAGGCAGAGACGCAGTTCCACCACCTCCGACTCTGCTCAAGTTCAGGTTCACACCGCGCTGCTGCGTCCGTTTGGCTGAGAGAGAACAAAAAAGAACACCAAGTTGTTTGAAATAAAAAAAATAAAAAAAACATCCTCCATAAGAAAATCACAAAAGTTGCCTGTAATACCTTCAGCATCTCTGCTTCTTCCAAATATCTCCCGCAGACCCCTGGCGCCCCCAGTGAAGGTCAGAGACTTGCGTTTGGGCTCCCGTCGTTTGAACGAGCGGTCCGTCCCTGATGGATGAAGTTTGGCGAGAGGTGGGAGGCTCTGGTGGTAGAGTCCCCGCTCTGGGACACGAGTCAGCCCCTCGGAGGTCGGCCGCTCGCTGATGGACGGGCCGTTTCTTTGGAGGATGAGCTGCACGTCGCTGGCATACTGACCCCACTTGTTGAGGGACACCACGGGGCTTTCATGCGGCGCCAGGAGGCGCTCCGTGTCCCGCCACTTCTCAATCAAAGTGTACCGGCCCGTCCGTCCTGCATTGAAGAAAAAACCTTCAGAGTCACGTTTTAAGGAAGGACATATAAGGTTTTTAAAGGCCTATCACTGAAGGACAAGAAAACAACAGAATTTATACAACAAGGACCAAACCACCAAACTTCTGTGCACTGGCATCTTATATAAAACAGCACTCTAGTGAAATATGAGTCAAAGTAGTCGGCATTTATATGAGCAATAACGAGCACTTGCACTTGTGTAGCCCCGATTCAAAGAACGTCACCATCAAGTTGGGTTCAAAGACGTTTTATGGTGGGAAAACTCAGCTCAACAAGCAGCAGTTGTGTTCGCCAAAGCTTGAATGATTCACAGCTTTGTGTACTCCTGCATTCTAGTCTGTATGCACACAGATAAGAGCAGAACTGTTGCACCCTCGCCCCCCTCCTGCACAGTAAGGGTCCTTGTAAAAAGAGGTGCATTCATCACTTCAGCCATTTACATCAAAGCAGCCTGGACAAAAAAAAAAGGCCAATACAAAGGACGGTGAATGCATTTATTGCTATGCTGTCACCGTGACAAACGTGTTTCTACTCAAACGCGTCTCTGAAGACTCAAGATGCAACTCTGTTCTTAAAAAACAGAAAACGTTCTGTTAAGCAAACAAGCCCCAATAGATGCAGCGTGTGAACTTGTTTTCACTGCAACTACACAGCACTTGTCAATAAGCCAAAAGACTGCAGTATGACTCATCTCATTTCAGTAAGGGGCTGTTTATGGTGAGAATCTTTGTACACTCCTGCCACTTTTTGTAATGCATCACCTCAGATCAGTTTGACAATTTGCCTCCATCATATTGGACACAGTTCACATGGTAAAATATCCTTGAAGGGGTTCATCCCAGGCTCCGTTTCACCATCAAATTTTTACTTTACATGATCACTCGTGCAGTAATAAGCAGGAAGAAGTTTCAAACTTACCGATGGCTTGTGCCAAAGCAATGACCACTTCCTGGCAAGTGGTGAATTCTGTGACGCCGCACACGATGCGCTGCACTCCGTCCACCCACACTTTCAGCTCCATGGCCTTCATCCAGAAGCCTTCATTCCTCCACACCACCAGGGGGAGCTACCGGTTTCACTCTTTCATCCTTAAAACAACAAAAGAGAGCGTTCAGTTTAGATTTGTACACATCTCAATGTTTATCCAGATGTGTTATAACTCGAAACAAGATTGGAAGCCAGAAATTAAAGCTACTAAGGACAAGCGCCCCCTAGTGGCTGACTGCAGTCCTGCTCCTCCATGTAAACAATACACCTCAAACTATTGTTTTTTTCAGGAGTTAATTTTATTTTAATCTTAGTGGAAGTAGACTTTCATACCAAAAGATACAATATTCACATTTTCTAGATTCTTGATTTCAAAAATACAACTTGGCACCTCCCAAAAGGACATTTCACTTTCAATTTTGGACAGTGGAAGTTAATAAGAGTCGCATTATCCATCTTTATTGATGGGCCAGACCTTTTTTTTAAATTCACACAGAAATTATGAATTCAATAAATTTTTTATACTGTTACTGTAATATCAACAGCACGGTCCTAAACACCCAAAGCCAAAGTGGCAGAAATGCTAAAGCACACAGAGGATTTTGAGCAATATGATGAGGAGGAAATTAGAGTGTGAAAAATATCAGTTTAGTCCAAGTAACCGTCAATTATATTAAAGTACGGCATGTTTATCTAATATTATGCAGCTCTGTTTTCAGTTTAAGCTTGGTGGTTTAATTTGATCAAATGTCGGTGCCCATTCTTCATCCTTTATTGTGCATTTACAAATTCATTGCCCTACTAGAACAGATCAAAATGTTTTAAAGACACAAAAAGTGTAAAACAGGAAGAAATCCGGTCTGTTTAAGTTCCTGATTTAAGTCTTCTCTTACAAAAAGACCCATTCTGCTCGGGTTGATCTAAAGCTAATACCACTATCCATCCAGTTCCTTCACCCAGTTTGCCGTGCAGGTTTGTGGGACGCTGGTGACCATCTCCAGCTGCTATTGGACGAGAGGCGGGTACACCGGTCCATCACAGAGCCGCATATAGATCAAACCATTGAAACTCTGATTATACCCAGTGAGAGTTACCGTTTAACCTCGCATGCACGTTTGTGGTCTGCAGAAAACTCATAGAAAATGCGTGCACAGGGAGAACATGCAAACTCCACACCGAGAGGCCTCAGCTGGGTTTGAACCGTCAGTGTAATGTGTATTATTTGCACTCATCGTGATCAATAAATCTCCTGTGGGAACGTTCTGCAATGTCCTTCTGCTCAGTGAGGAACAGAAAGAACTGGTGGTTTTGATATCCTCAAGGGCTGATTGATGTGATACTGATATGATAGAGGTGATATAATATGACGTGTGTCAAGCAGAGTCCTTGACTCAGAGCCACTTCTTCCTGTCTGCAAGCGGACCCTTGGATGACGGGTCAGACATGGAGCTGGAGCTGAAGCCTGGGCTGGAGGTTATTCTATAAAACTTGTCCGGTTCAGGAAGTTTGAGCAGGTCAGGGTTTCACATGGATGAGCGCACTAACGGTGTAATCTTGTAACTGCATGTTCTGTGAATTGTTGGACTGCTCTCCAAAGCTTTGTAAATAAATCCGATCGACTACACCTCGGTCTGTTCTGGGAATCTCCCGTTTTTCCACGACAGAACCTGCGACCTTCTCACTATGAGACGATGGCTCACGGTGAGAAGCTCTTTCGGGTTCACCTTAAATTACTCAATTTTACCGTTCTGGCCCCATTCTCAGACCAGTTTCAAACAAAATGGCTTTTTAAACATCTGCCGACTGTTATCAGCTGCATACAGCAGCAAAAAAGACAAATCGCTTCGCAGAAGTGGTTTTTATGCGTTAATGTTGCTTCAAATGTGTTTGTATTAAATAGGAAGGTCCTCACTCTGAGTGGTACCAACACTTAAGTTTTTTTTTTTTTGTCTTGATCTCAGCAGAGAAGTGTAAAACACGTCCTCACAAAACGATTGCACCTTGCCTCATCACCTTTCAGCGGTTCCCTTAACGACTTCACAGCCACTGGAGTCGACACTTCCCTTCAGCAGAGGCGTAAACGGCCCAAGCTCGACATCGACGCCCGTTCTCTCCGAGCGGTTTCCTTTAATGCCGCTGATAAACTGCTGCAAGAGCAACAACCCCCCGCGGTTCAGCAACTGTGGCCGTGTAATGGAACCTTTCCAATATATTTTTCATTTGCTGGCGTTGGGTACGTGGATGCAGAATGAGGGCCGTTTTCAAACTGCTGACACAAGCAGCACCAGAGGGGCAGTCATTATGGAGCTGGCAACGCCTCAACAGCCGTCGGAGCAACAGAGCGGTGACGGAGCAGGATGCTCGGTTTCTGCAGCTGGACCGGTCTGCAGATACTTCCTTTCTTTCTGCTCCGTCATATCACAGCTGCAGTGATGCTTGTTGCATTCAAATATTCTGTTTTAATGAAAAGAGCTTTTTGAGACGTGAAATAGTACAGAAATACAAAACTAGACTTTGACTTTGCGAGCAACTTTGGGTTCGTTTAATTTTTTTATTATTTTTTTCCAAGGACACTTTAGTATATGGAGCTGAGAGAACCTGCAATTAAGAGCACAACCTGCTCCACCATCTGAGCCTCAGCTGTTTGGGGTCAAAGGTTAAAGGAACAGACGGGTAAACAAAACACAGCAGGTGGTCGGTGGGTAACAATCAGGCCAGGAAACGAGTTGCGATTGCTCAAGTGTTTTCTAAATCAGTCAGGCAGCAACTGTCAGGAGCTAAAGAGGGGAATAGGTTCAAAAAATAAAACGTGATTTCATAACACTTAATTTTTTTTAAGTTTCACAAATGTTACTCAAATGTTCTGATGAGAGATAACCAAACTGTGCTATGTTAAAGCCAGTTTCCATAAACTCACTCTCGCGCGCTCGCACACACACATTTATTAAACTATATTTGGGTGCACAGATGATCTGCAAAAGCATCAATCGTCAAATTCAAGCTGAAGTCATTCACTCCTCTGTGCTACGATCAATTATCAAAACTGAGCTAAACAACCAAGAGAAAATTTACGTCCTTATCACCCCCGTGTTGACAGCGAGACAATTCACTTCCTAGTGAGACTTTATTAAACAAATCTGCATAAATTTAGTTTAAGGTGGGGGGTATGAAGCTGAACAAACCTGGGATTTTTAGAATATTGGACACAAATAAAGATAATGGGTTTTTACATAATAACTTTATACATTACCTAGAAGTTTATAAGAATTAAGAGATTATTTATATATTTGGTGACCATTTATTTATAGTGTCCAAAACAAGAAATTAGACATTCATTAAGATGTTATTTGTACTGTTTGTTTTGCTGTTTGGAGTGTACAGATAAAGCCTGATCAGTACAATACGTACAGTGTAACTTAGTGAACTAATGTCGTGCTTAACCACCCCATGGATGAAACCAGAAGTAAAGTAGCTTTTGGCTGTAATGGAATGTTTTCTTAATTTTATGTATTTTTTTTTATTTTAGAAGAGATTTATCTTTGCTCTACAACTCACAGTCCGACATATGCAAAATGGATGTTTACTTGGATCAGAGGAGAAGGCAGCTGTGCAGCAGCAGATGTTCACATTTTTGATGGTGGAACTGAGCAGGACCATAAACTGCACAGCTTTGTTCTGAAGAAGATGGAAGTTCTTACAGGGCGACTCTGATTCTCTTCAGTCAAGCAAAACAAAGATGGAGCAAACCTCTAACTCACATCTAAAAATGTAAAACGCAGGCTAAAACCTAAACATAGCAAAAGGTTATCAACAAGCTAAAAGTATCACAAATCTAGGTACAACTAACAAAATATTAGAGTAGCATAAGGCTAGTTAAAAGTAACTAAAATAGTTGGAAAATACTGTTTTCCACCGTAAATGTCGCTCTGCCCTATTCGTCGCATCAGTCCAAATATGTCTAATAAAGTGGAAAAATCCATGAATATGTCGCTTCGCCGTATACGTCGCATCTATTACGCATCAACACTGACGCGTCACGTTTGTTATACGTCACTGCTGACAACCTGGAAATGTGGACCTAACCTAGAAATGTGGGCCGGTGTCGACTGGCTGCCAAATGGCGACTGCGGGAGCGTACACAGGAGAACTTTAACACGAATTTAACAAGATTAACACTTAAAAACAATTATTTGTTTGCTCGAAATTATAGTAAAGGTGTGTCTCAGTCTAACTTTTGCTTAATAAATGCACTTTGATGGTCAAATCAGCTGCATTTCAAAACCTGATTCGCGGAAGCAGGCACACGCAGAGGGATGAGTCGCTGTGCATTTCTTAGAAATTTAACAAGATAAGCACCTAAAACACTTATTTGTTAGCTCGACTTTATAGCAAAGGTGCGTCTCAGTTGAACTTTTACTTAATAAATGCACTTTAATGGTCAAATTAGCTGCATTTTGATGGGGCGGCGCAGTGAAATGAAGCCGATTTGAAGGTTGCTACACGCGAGCAGAACAAAGGTAGGAGGCTATGGCAAGCCGATTGTGTCATTATTAGCCACACTTCCCTATTACATGACAAAATGGCATGTCATACTGCTCTGGTGCCATCTAGTGGCTGAAAATGGTAGTGTTAATAATTTCAGTCAGAATTAATGAAAACGGTCAAATCTCAACCAAAAATTGGTTTAGAAATATGGAAAAAAAATTATAAATACGTCGCTTCGGAATATAAGTCGCAGAGCATGCAAATTACGCAAAAAAATCAAATAAAATAAAATACGCGACTTATAGGGCAAAAAATACAGTAAGTGGCAAAATGTTAACTGATAGCTCACAGTAGCACATGACTAGCTAAAATAGCAGAAGGCTATCTAAATGTAGCAAAAAGCTAGCTATATGCTAAAAGTAGCATATGGCTAGTTAAAAGTAACAAAAACCTAGTTAAAAGCTAAAAGTAACAAATGACTAGGTAAAACATTACAGTAAAAAAATCTAGGTACAACTACCACAAAGCTTGCTATGAACCAAGAGTAGCAAAAGTCTCGCAAAATGTAGCAAAGACATAGGTCAAAATAAAAAATAAAAATAGCAAGAAGCCCAGAGTAGCAAAATGGTACCTAAATGACAAAAGTAACAAATGGCTAGCTACAAGACAAAAGTATCAGATGGCTCATTAAATGTATCAAAAAGCTAGCTTCAACAAGCAAAGTTAGAAACAGAGAGCAGCAAAAAGCTAGCTAGCAAAAGCTATCAAAAAGTAGCTAAAGTTAACTGGAAGATTGCCAAAATACTACCTAAACTCTAACATAGTAAATAGCTAAAAAAAAAAGGGGGGGGGGGGGGGGTTAAAAAAATAAAAATTTAAAAAAGACTAGCCAAAATTATCAAAAGGCTAACTAAAAGCTAAGATTAGCATAAGACAAAAACAAAGTAGATTTCAAAGAAGATTGTTTCTGGAGGAAATGAAGATATCTCCAATCATGTCTATGGGGAAAAATATTAGGGAACTTTTGGTCAAAGTTTATGGACGTTTTTAACTGCTATGGCTAAGAATGCTAACTCTGCCCATGAACCACATGTTTGGGTTAGTAGAAAGCTGAATGAGGAGATGGGTGAGGTGGCAGCATGCAGCTATTGCTCCAAGGTCACCTCAGAGTCTGTGAGCTCGGCTGAACTGATAAGAGCATAAAAACAAGCTGTCCACACTGCCCGTGCCAGATTCTTGTCACTGGCCTTCATGCGTAATATCTGTGTAACCTGTCCTGGAAATCTGTCCTTGCAAGTAAGAACCGGTTAAAAATCTTCTCCTGTCATCGAGTGTGGCTCCTTTTAAGTGAGATAAAGAGAATATTTTTCTCCAACAACAACAAAAAAAGTAAGTATACCAAAAAAGTATAAAAGTATCTCATCAATGAGTTGAATGTTTTGATATTCAAACAGCTAAAAGAGCTCAAACAGACGTAGTGAGAGCACAGTTAGTTTTTAAGATGCTTGACATAATAAAAGAGTAAAACTGTGAACGCCGAGTCAGCATTCACACGTCGGCTTACAGATGCTTTGACCTGTAAACCTGAAGCTTGACGTGTAAAGACACTAACCGAACTCCTTACTGCACAACTCCAGCATCACCACGACTGAAGTCAGCTTCCTTGTGGAAACGAGCTTCGATTTTCTGCGCCCTCCCGGCGAGTTGTAGCACTCCGATCGCTATGGAAACTATAGCTGTGCTCAGCCACCTCCACCTTTTGCTCTCTGCAGCCACCACTGCTCTGAATTTTCATCAGACCATTTCCACTTTCTCTGAATCCAGTCTCGATAACAGCTACTCGGATGCTGCCAGTGAATAAATAAATCATACAGCCGAGTGTAGATTAATTAGCATGCTGCGACACGGCCTGCTATTTTTGGGGCTGCTTCATTGGAAATGCATGCTTTCATATTTAGACTAGCGCTGCGAGTCGTGTCCACACAGTCAGAAGATGTGGGGAAAATGCCAGATTCAGCAAAACCACATTCTAAGTCACCTGGCAATTCATCAAAACAATAAATCTTCCAGTATGAGAATAAAGAAATTGTAGTGCTGTCACCATTTCCCATAGATTCACATTAATTAACAAGCTGTTTAGCTGAAAACTGTGATAAAGACAGCACGCTTAGCTTTACTAGAGTCAGTTTTTAAAGGGACGGGAACAAAATCAAAAAAAGAATTCAATAAAAATGAGGCAGCACACACTAGTTCATCCTTGAACAGAGCAATCAACAGAATAAAAATAAAGACAATTACATATCGCAGTGCTGTGGCGAAGAGAAATCGCCACCGACTGTGCAAATTCCTGCTTTCAGACAGATTTTTCCCGTCGCTTGCTTTCAGACATGATGACTATTACGCTGTCTGGGCTGTAAACCACCGAGCTAATCTTAGTTGTGACTCCAGTCCGCCTCCCCTGAAGTTTCATTCTCAGGATGCCAGAGGAGGGCAGAGTGACAAGTCAGGGTTTCCTTAGACTTTCCTCAAACAAGCTGCAACTCATGGGGCGGATCAGTGAGAGAACGCCACTCGAAGCTCTTAATACCACAGAACGGGGCCGTAAAAGAAGGAAATCTTGAGTGAACCCTGAGATGCAAAACAAAAAAGGTTTAATTTCACACAGAGTTGAACTGGACAGTTCATTTCCTGCCGTGCTCAGTCCACTGCTCTCTCAGCCCTCTGCTTAATTAAAGTTTAACCAACCCGCTGATTGAGTTTGAACTCCTGACCCTTGCTACTTCTCTTGCCAACTGCCCCCCAAACAATCAGAACAAGACTGATGGACAAAAACAATATTTATCACTTCTAGCCTGAACCGATGTAATTATTTATTATCTGGGTGTCCCAAAAGATTTTAAAACGTCTTCAGCTGATCCAAAACAATGTCGCCAGAGTTCTGGTGAGAATCGTATCTCTCCAGTTTTAGCTTCTCTTCATTGACCTCCTGTAAAATTCAGAGTATAATCTAAAACCTTACATTGAAGCTACAAAGCCCTCAACAACCTAGCTCCATCTTATATTACTGAGCTTATGGCTCCATATTTTACACTGGCCCTGAGGTGTAAATGAACAACATTTGAAAAGTGGAAGTGGCCAGAATCACATTTGAAAAAAACAACAACAAAATAAACAAAACAACGGAATTACATTAGAAAAAATAGAATCACATTTGAAAAAACGGAATTCATTCAACCTTCATTTTGACAGGTTAATCCCATTGAGCCTCGGGAACTCATTTACAGGAGATCTGATTTCTTAAGATCGATGACAACAGCGAGTAACAACGACAACAATAGACGGTCACAAAAAAGAGGCATACAAAATTTAACTTTCTTTTTTTTTTTTTTTTAACAAATCAAAACAAAATAGCAACTAAAAGGACAGTCACAAGGAAAAGTAGAGAAAATAAAAAAATTAATAAAGAAAAAAAACAGCTAGATTATAAGGCGGTGAAGAAAACTAAAAACAATAATCATTCAAAAATTATATAATTTCACTTTTTTTAATGTAATTCAAGTAATTCCATTTTTTTCCAACTGTAATTTCGTTTTTTCTAACGTGATTCCGTTTTTTCAAATGTTGTTGTGTTTTTTTTTTCTAATGTAATTGCGTTTTAACAAATGTTGTTCCTTCACACATTAGGGCCACCGTAAAATATTTCCCCCAACAGAGCACTTCACTTTCAGACTGCAGGTTTACTTGTGGTTCCTAGAGTTCCTAGAAGTAAAATGGGAAGCAGAACCTTCAGTTTACTTTTAAAGGACTTTTGTTGTGAATTTCTAAATAAACTGTGTGGAACTAAAACCTTTGGCATCGCGTATTTCAATAAAAATAAAAAAAACGGAACTACTTGGGGTGAATGGAGAGCAATTCAACACAATGATTCAATCTGATGCCAGGTTGTTTTGTTTTAAGGAAGTTTTGGCAGCAAAAGGGGGTCCACTGAATCAAGGAAGGGGGCTCAAACAAAACAGCGCTCTGTAACGTGTGTGTGCACATGAATAGTGGCCTGACTGGATGCAAACAATCCCTCACCATAGCAACCCTGCTCTGGCTTTGTCTGAGCTTTTACACACAGACTACCGGACTGATTACCGGGAACAGTCTGGAAGAGAAGACCTAACAGGCCGAAACAATTAAGAAGCAAGCCGTACTTTCCTGTTACTTCCTCTTTGTCTCCTTTGAGTGCAGTCTACGAGAAAACACAGAGGTGTGGTCTGCACCGGGGTTTCTTTAAGTTTGGTCTGGTTGGCCTCAGATTTCATCTTTAGAGCTTCAGCTGGAGCTGCCATGTATGATCCGCCTGACAATACAAATCAACTAAATGTTTCTCTTCTACTCATGTTTATATACAAGGACTATTCAACTGGCGGCCCGTGGGCCAAATCAGGCCCGCTGGTGAGCTCAGTTCGGCCCACTAATGGGTTCATTTTTAAATAAAATTAGATTTTAAACTGTAAAACCAGCTTAATTTATGACATTAACTGCTGGATGTCCGGCCCCTGAGTTCTAGGTTTTCAGTAATTGTGGTCCCCTGAGCAATTTAGATGAATAATCCTGTTGTAGACAAAACAAAGCATTCTATTATCTGCGTATTTTTCAGACTATAAAGCGCACTTAAAATCATTTTCCTTTTTTAAATCCTAATCCTTAATTAAAAGGATAATTAAAATGTAAATTAATTTATCTAATTTGAGAGGTAAAGTACTCCCGTCTCACTTTGTGTGCAATTTCAGAATTTGAGTTTCCACTTCACGCTTGCATAAAGTGCCAACCAATGCAGGACATGTCGTCATCAAGCTGTGAAATCACCAGTCCTGCTCACAGGAACTAGCCCTGTGCCTTTTAGGTCTGCGTGTAGCAGAGTTTAAACTCCATCTTCAGGAGGCGTTCATAGATTTTTACGACTAAGAACTCATTCATTTTGATTTCTGAATACAAAAACGCACCATTAGTAGAATAGTGGAAGTTAATAATTGTTATAGTGACCAAGCTAACTGCTTTTAGCCAGCTGCAAATGTTTTAAGTATTGTTTTTTTTTGTTTTTTTTTAAATGTAGCTGCATGTATATATCATTTAAACAAAACATCAAAAGTATGAATATGTAAATTAACGAGAAAATTGTAGCGTGAATGTCAAGACTGGATGACTTTGCTGCAATTTCTTTGAAAATTCTGGGACTTAAACAATAAAGTCAAGAGGAGGAAAAACTAAAACAATAACAGCCACGGGCCCAGAGTGGGTCAAATACACATTTTGATGTTGTTGGTTTAGGGAGTTGAACCAGAGACCTTCCAATCCTAGGCTCACCTGCTCTAACCTCTGCACCACCACTCCCCCAGCAGAGCACAAACTAAACCGAGCAAAACAGTGCAAAGCTAAAAATGATCACACCGGTAGCTAAAGCTACAAGTAGCAGAACGGTGACAAAAAAAGGCTAAAATCCACAAATCAATAGTAATAAATAAAAAGCTTAAAAAACAGCATTATAGCAGCTAAAACGAACAAACAATAGGTAAAAGCTCAAATAAGCTGAACATTAGCTGAAACATTACAGAGCGGAACTGTTGCTAATAGCATTTTTTTTTTTTATCTAATTTGCTGAAGCAAATGTTAAATAAAATAATACTGTAATTTTGAATGAATTAAAGAGACCTTCATGTATTGTTATGGGTACAATAAAATTAAATGTTTTTGAAAAACAACAGTTATAAAGTTATAACTATTCACCCGCTTCGGATGTTATCAGCCATTAAATGGCCGTTATTAGTTGTTATCTCCATATGTAGCGGTCAAACTGCCCCTCCTGTACCTCCTAGTGGGTTTAAAGATACGTCGTTAGCGTTGATAATAGGCTCTGTTTTTAATAGCTTCACGTGGTTAGGTTCAGAGTAAAGGGTCTGGCGGTTAGGTTGACGGTCTTGGTTAGGTTTAGGCACAAGGGTAAGGGGGTTAAGTTTAGGGTTGGTCCTCTGGGTCAGGTGTAAGCTTACGTTTAGGAAAAGGGTTACATGAGCTCTCCAACTCTCCAACTTCAAGGGGCGATGAGGTTTAAATTTCTGACTCAGATCTTGAAAATTCCAACGTCTGAGCCCAAGTGAATGCACCACAATTTACATTTTGCCTCTCATATCATCAGTTCTCAATCAAAACCTTGGAGTCATCTTTGGAGATGGCATATAAAAAAAACGAAAGACAAAGTTGGGGGTACCATTTCTCGAGAACACACGGCTGTTGTTGACATACTACTACAAAGTGATTGTCATGTCGGGAGCGAATGGCTAAAATAGAAACAAGAACTGCTAACGTCAGCAGGGGTTTCAATTACGAGCACATAAAATTCGATTTTGACCCTCGTCCTGAGACGAGATGTCCCTTTTCTTAATGGTGCATCCTGCAGACTCAGTGATCCTCACCTTTAGAGTAATACACTCCTGACTTTGTGCCTTTGGACTTGGCTCGCCGCCTTCTTTGACAGTAATAAACCACCCCCTACCCCTTTGGTCACGTCTACTGCAATCTTTAAATTGCCTCTTTCAGTGTGTGTCGTCTTTTTCTCTCCTTCTGGCTCAGATATAGTTAAACACCGTCATCAGCTGAAGACAAAGACGAGGCTGCAGGTTCAGAAAAGGCTGAAGAGCTTCAGGAAGCAATCACTGAATATACCGTCACCCGTCTATTCTGGGAAACCCAACGTACGGCTTCACCCTGCACACGCACGCAGCAGCAATCACCATGCAAAGGAGATAAAGGCAAAATCTTTAAAAAGTTCAAACTAATCAGATTGGGGAGGACAATAAGCCTGTAAGTCTGGTGGCTTAGCTGGCCATGTGGTGGTGGGAGGGTGGAGGCGTCTGCTGAAAGATACAAACTGGACTAGATTTACTCCGTTCAGTCCAAGTTGAGGAGTTTTCCATCGCAGCAGCACGAGCCTGATCTTAGAGGCAAATGTAGACCAATGTGTTAGTTTACTAAATAATTAATTAAAATTAAACCGTACGTGGATGAATAATCTCTTCAGGAACATCCAGAGAATAAATGTTGGTGTGTGGATTTTTTTCTTTACTTTGGATTTTGTTGTTATTTATATATATATATATATATATATATATATATATATATATATATATGTATGAACAACATGCATTTATCACTGAAAAATCCATTATTAACAAATGTATGGACACATTTTATTAATTTACTGGAATTGTGTATGGCATGTTCTGAAAATCTATCATGTTGAATAAGTAAAATATTTTGGCTTTAGAAGACACTGGGCATTATTTAGTAAACCCTTTATTTTAATATTAAAATCACCACTTTTTTCCAGCTCCTGGAAGGTGTAAAGACAAAGATGAATTTGAGTGCGAAAAACGATAATATTGTTTGAAATTTGTCAATAATTAGTAATTATTGTCAAATTTAAGAATAAATGTTTATTTGTTTGTGTGCAGTACCTTTTTTGACCACCTGATGGCAGTATAAAACTGTTTGAACCGAAGGATAGATGGTGATCAACATGTCTAAAAAAAAAAAGGGAGGCACCGTGACGTGACATGGGTTGTCTATCCTTCCTTTCTTCGGTTCTCAAAATGACGGACGCTCGGTGTGGTTTGAGCTCTTTAGCATAGCATTTTTCACACAAAGCTTTTAATAAAATATCAGTAAACAAGTTCTCAGCTTCTTTTTGCAGAGAAAAACAACTTTTTACACATAAGCACGGGTTTCAACCGTGAATTTTGGAGCTTCGACAAGACGGAGGTTTTTGCCAAAGTCGGCCTGTTAGCTCATAGCTTAGCTTCTCAGCTTAGCTGCTTTTAATGATCCAAAAACATGATTTTGGATCGTTAAAACGGATTTTAAAGAGAAAAGAGAAAGGGAGGGGATCATTGAAGAGCATTGGAGTTGAGCTTTTTGTCATCCAGTGTCTTCAGTAGAAAGGGAGAGACGAAGAAACAATAAAACCGATAAATGAAAATGAGGTCGATCATTTTCATTTATCATGCGATTAATTGATTTATCATGACAGGCTTGGTAGTAACAGAGCCGTAATGGTCGAATCGTGAAAAGTTAAGCCAGCTTTGCGTCTCAGTAATGTGATGAAGCAATGACATGGTCTGTGTGACACAGGGTTAAACAACAGATTTATTACACAGCAGCTTCGTATCAAGTTTAAAAATAATCTCGCTAAACAGTGTCAATTCATCAAGTTTGGCAGAACGATACGAGAGACATCACATAAACGTGTTCTGGAGTTCTGTGTCACGACTCTTCTGGTTCTGAGATGTTTGACTTTCTCAAAGCTCACGTTGGCGTCATACCACACCGAGCATCTGCCATTTTGAGAACCGAAAAAAAAGAGACAGCCCATGTCATGTCAAGGGGCCTCCCTCCTATTTTTCTTAAAGAGACACGCTGCTCGCGCCCTCACTATCCATCCTTTGGTTCAAACAGTCTTATACTGCCATCCAGTGGTCAAAAAAGGTACTACACTCAAAATAAAATTAACCCACATTTCTTCTTAAATTTGACAATAATTACTAACTATTGTCAAATATCAAACAATATTATCGTTTATCGCAATAATTTCTGAGACAATTAATCGCCCAGCAAAATTTGTTATCGTAGCAGGCTACGACCAGTTGTGATCACATACAGGGTTTATTTGTTCTGATTAACAATGTCTTCATTTATTATCTTTAAAACAAACTCAATTAAAAGCCAGCCATTCGTTGAAGGACTACCGTATTTTTTGGACTATAAGGCGCACCGGGTTATAAGGCGCATGAAGCGAAACAAAATAGTCAGATAAGTCAAACTTTATTCAACTCAATTCACAATAACTCTCAACGTTGTAACTGTTTCGAGGTCAGTAAGCACAACCATAATTAATACACGAGGCTCACTGTCGATTTTTGAGAAAATTAAAGTGCGCCTTATAGTCCGAAACATATGGTAGTCCTTCAACGAATGGCTGGCCTTTAATTGAGTTTGTTTTAAAGATAATAAAAGAAGACATTGTTAATCAGAGCAAATAAACCCTGTATGTGATCACAACTGGTCATAGCAGCTGCTCATTGATAATAAATGCGTTCCCTCAGTTGTGTTTTAGCTCATGTTCTCCCACCAATCTGCTGCAAAGCAACAACAGCTGAAATGAGTTGCCCCTGCTTTCATCAGACGTGCTTCAGGGACTTTTTCCCTCCCTGCTGCAACACTGTGACTCAACTCAAGGAAGTTTTGATTAAAACCACTGTTGGGTGAGTCCTATAAAATAAATTCACACGCACTGGAGATGTGCACGTCCTGCAAGCTCATGTTCTGCAGTACACAAACTGAACCCATTCCAATGTGAAATATTTACTAAAAAATTAAGACATTTGCTAAACTTTGGGGCATATTGTTCAAAAATCAGGATGAGGACAACATATACAAAAAAAAAGTCAAAGTTATGCAACAGCTGATTTATAATAATTAGCTCCATATTTTATAGTAAATCAGTGATATAAGTGGTGCGTTCACTGCCCTCAGCTCTGTGTGGAAATCACATACCTCTTATTTTCCTTTAATCCTCTGCGTCTATAACAACTCTCCTGATGTGCCGCCTCCTTGGATGAAATCCGGTTCTTCCCGCGTTGACAGTAGAAGAACCAGCTCCGGTTAACGGGCTCCGAGCCGAGCCCGTGGAGGAGTCCGACTCCCAGACTCTGTGAAGCGGCGTGGACGTCAACACGAGTCCGTCCCCTCCTCGGACATCCGACAAACGCGGCTCTGCCCATCAGAGTCGGGAACCCTCACGTGAAGAACTGGGACGCCGCAAGGCATGCCGGACCTGTTAAAGCTGCACTGCGCTCGTGCTGCGTGCACGAGACAGGTGGTTTGAAATCTCAGGGGAAACAGGGACTTCCTCCACGTTTTTAATACAATTTTCATACATACTAAAAATAGTAAGCAGTAAAATAAAAATAAAACTTTTTTAAACTAAGTTAAAAATAAAATAAAAAATAAACTACCGGTAGCTGACTTAACAGAAAGCAAGCATTGAATATTGATGAAAATGTGCTGGTTTCTAATCAAAAACTTCAAGGGCTTGAATGTATCTCGATTTGATTTTGTTTTAGATCACTAATTTCATTTACTTTTTATTTTATATGCATTTTATAGCTGTTTATTGCTGTGTGAACCTTATCTTTCTTGTAAATGAGTCCTCCTGACTCAGTCAGACTAACCTGTATAAATAAAGGTTGAATGAAAAATAATGGTCATTCTTGTTCTGTCAAATAGTTATCAACTGATTTTTTTTTTTTTTTTTTTTTTTTACACCTAATACCATACCACTTTATTTATAGAGCACTTCAACAGGACCAAAGCTGTACACTTAATAAAACAATTATACAATCTTTAAGTATTTTGTGATGCATTAGATATATTCATGCTTTCAGTTTGTTGAAATACTACTGTACTGTGTTTCAGCTGAAGTCACTACATTTCATTGTCAACACAAAAATACCAAAAAGCAAATTTCAAGGTACAATTATACCGTATTTTTCGGACTATAAAGGTACATCGGATTATAAGGCTCACTGTTGATTTTTGAGAAAATTAAAAGAGTTTAAGTGTGCCTTATAGTCTGAAAAATATGATAATAGTCAGTAGAAAAGCAGGTGTAAAGGACCAAAAGACTGACCTTGAATACGGGAAATGGCTATTTTGGTCATGGTGCCTGACATAATGGTATTTCCTCCAGTTATTTGACAGTCAAGAATGGTGTACCACAAGGCTCAGTCTTAGGACAAACCCTCTTTACAATCTTATTTATTCATTCATGACCCAGAGTTCGTGACTATAAGTGAGGGAACGTAAACTGTCCAGTAAAGAGAGCTTCGCCTTGTAGCTCAGCTTCCTCTTCACCACAACGGACTGGCACAGAGTACGCAATACCATGGAAGTTGCACTGATCCACCTGCCAATCTCACAACCCATTCAAAACAAACCCCCAACACTTCAACTCTTCCACTTGAGGAGGCGCCTCGCTCACAACTCAGAGCTATCATCCTTTTCTGACTGAGGACCATGTCCTCATACGTGGAGATGCTGATTCTCATCCCAGCTGCAAACCGCTCCAGTGAGAGCTGGAGACTACGACACGATGACGCCAACAGGACCGCATCATCCGAACCGGATCTCTGGCTGCACCAAGAAATTCTGTCGATGAAAGTTTAAAAGTAAATTTGTGACAACCGACAGCGGAGTTTAACTTTTACCCAGAAGGGATCTGGCAATGTGAACCAACCTTTCAAACTGTTCATATTAGGACTGAGCATTTTTTAAACTAAGGGTACAAACTTGTATTTTAACTTCGACATTTGACTCGTGGACCTATAAATGTATCACTCCCAGCAATAAGACAAGAGCATATACCGATTATTAATCCTAAAATAAAATACTTTTTGTGTACCCTCCTCCCTCAGCTTTGAGTTAGTTCAATCCAACCTCAGCATCAACTAGCTGCTGCTCCTCTATGGTGATGGTATAAAAGTAAATTAAGTCAGATTCTTAAAGCTTTGGAACGATGCTGCTTTATGATTCAGACAGAAGATTGTGATCATGCTCTTCAGGAGCACAAGATACCCACAAGTTTGTAAAAAGTGGTAGCATAAACTCACTGGCAGGTGTTGTAGAGAACTTTTGTACTTTATCTTAAATATAAAAGTCATACGTGCCTGTCTTCACAGTCTGTTTATTACAATAAACAAATTCAAAGACCATTTTTGAAAACATCTAATTTCACCTGTTTCTGTGTTGAGACAACTTAAAGCAGGAAAATACATGAAACAGGATAAGTATATTAAAAAAAAGTAATGAAGAAAAATATTTTACAGTGCTGTCATTTTTGTTCTAAATTAAAATCGTTAATCTCACATTTGAATTTGCATTCCTTGAAAAAATACATTTATCACTTTCTTCCTTCATATAGGTTTAAATTAGCTCTTGGTGCGCCGTGATTGGCCAACTTCTGGAAGCCTGATGGCAGCACTCAACGTTTGTTTGATCCTGCTGAATGCGCTGAAATACTGAAGTTCTGGTCTTGACTGGTGCATAAAAACATCCTTTAAAATCCATTTGAACCCTTAATAATAACTAGAGAAATTGCATTTCCTGCAAAAATGCAGTGTGAATGATTATTGCAGAAGAACTTGCTGAAAAACAGCTTAAATTAGCAACCAAAAATAAATAAACATGCTGAAACGTAGCTGAAAATGTAGAACAAGAGTAAATCAGCAGGAGAAAGCTGAAAGAACACAAAAGTTGAAATGAGTGCAAAAAATGTGGAATTAGCTGAAAAAGCTAATATTAGCATAAAATCAGCTAAATAGTAGCTGAAATAACCGAAGCTAGCAGAAAAAGGCTGAAAGGAGCATAACATGCTGAAATTAGCAGAAATAATTTAATTAGGAAGAAAATAGCAGAAATTACCAAGAAAAACTTGAATTTATTTGAAAAGAGCTGAAATCAGCTAAAACATGCTAAATAAACAGCTGAAAACATAGAATAAGCTTAAATTATTAGAAGAAAGCAAAAAGAACATGTTTGCCCAATTAGGCTGAAAGAAGCAGAGATGAGCACAAAAAAAGTGGAAATTACCTGCACCCCCCCCCCCCCACAAAATTAGCATAAAACCAGCTGAAAAGTAGCTAACAATTGCAGAAAGAAGCTGAAATTAGCAGAAGTGGAGAGAGCACATTTTTGCTGAATTTGGTTGAAAATGTAGAAATGAGTGCAACAAAAAGTGGAATTAGTTGAAAAGCTTAAATTAGCATAAAACAGCTAAATAGTAGCTGAAATAGCAGAAAAAGCTGAAACATTGAGAAATAAGCTGAAAGGAGCATAACAAGCTGAAATTAGCAGAAAGAAGTTAGAAGAAGCACAACAATCTTGTAGTTAGCAGAAAGAGTCTGAAAGGAGCACAAAACAGCTGAAAGTAGTTGAAAAAAATGTTAAAATTTGCAGAAAGATGCTGAAAGAAGCTGAACCAGAACAAAATGTGAAAGGAGCAGTAAAATGTTGTAAACACATCCAAAGATTTGAAGGATGTAAAATGAGCTCAATTCATTTTCTATGAGACAAAGTGGCAGAAAAGGCTAAATACTTCAAAAAGCTAAAGTTGCACCAATACCGAGTCATAGCAGGATTGTCCTGAAAGAGCTGAACATTTTCATACGAGTTGTTGAAATAGCACAAAAACTTTGGAAGAAGAAGAGCTGAAAAACATACAGAAGAAAAGTGGATCACAATAGAGTGAATGCTTCATAAACAGTCACACAATAAGCTTTGGGTTTGACACATGAAGTGGTTGAAACAAGAAAAAACTAAATACAATTCACCCACAAATAATACATTGCAGGACGGAAACCTTTCCCTCCAGGGCATATTTAAGCAATCTGCATTTCTGCTCCTTAAAATTCCAGTCAGAGCTCAGGTCTTCCTGTCTCACCGCATTAATCATGACAGCTGCCTGTTGTGCTGATCAGGCACAATCAAAGATGACCTTCAGCTTCTTCACACTGCCGTTAATTTCCCTGCTGCCAAATCATCCAACAGAAGTTGCACATTGTTGTTTAAGCAAATGTCGATTTAGTCCACTCTTTTTTTACACTCAAACCATTTTACCAAGTCGCAAACGCAATAACTCACGATGCACTTATTTCTCTGAACAGCTTCAATCGTTCATTCGTTCCCGTGCTGTAGACTCGTGAATAAATTAAGTTTTAAACTCTGTAATTAACAAATGGTTCGGCTGTAGAGACGAGCGAGCCTCGAGTGATTGATGTTTTCTTGCAGGAAGTGATGACGGGATTTGGCAGATGCTCTCAGGATCTAAAGCTTTCAAACATTAAACAAAGATCCAGCCGGGCGGGCTGCTGCTGGAGCTCCATTAATCAGAGTTAAAGCATCCACCGTGGTTTGGCACTTTTTTATTTTTTATTTTTTTTAGAAGCATGTTTTATTTCCAACCAAAAGCATAATGACCGGAGCCGATTTACGTTGTATAGTCAATGTTGAGCAGTTTTCAAGTTAAGAAAAAATGAGTTTCCTTTGATTTAATGAAGCTAAAACTCAGTTGAAAAAATATTCAGATTAGCCGAAACTGAAATTAACTACTATAACTCTCAAAATACTCCAGGTTGTACTTTTCTTTTGTTCCTTTCATCACCTTGAGAGGTTTGTAAAGTTTAGGAGTTTCTTCCAGCATCATAGACCACTCCACTCTTGAGCCAGAGTTTACAGCGCAAAAAAATTAACATTTTCTTCTTGTGCTCAAACTATTGAAAAATACATTTTCCAATATTTTTAGCAGAAGAAAATGCAGGAAAATTCATTTTAAGTTCATGTACATATGTTTTAATATAGAGGTTATGAGCTGTTGTGGCAAGTTAGAAATGAGTCTTTTCCCATTAACTCAGTATAACTGGTAAAGCTGAGATGTCCCAGCTTTTCACCAGCCTTGAAGGCAGCATTACCTTTGTGAAGCTGAAAGTCTCAGAAGTCACATTCACAGACAAACTGATCCGTGCGCTTTGTTCACTGATTTGTACACGTGTATTTGACTATTTTTATGCACACAATACACCTACTTGTGCACAAAGCTGTTTATGCGTTTGTGGATTTTATTGTATGGAGTGTCGTTTGTAAAGTTACACAGTCAAACATTAACAGCAATAATTTGGTTTATTTAGCGTTTCATAAGAAAAATAAGTTTTTTTTCCCAAAGTCATATTTTTCACCATGTTATTCTTACATTTATAAATGTCATAGTTACAAACTAATTAATTTACAAGCTAAATATTTAGTTTACAAACTAATTTAGTTATTTACAAATTTTATTTACAAAACTAAATATTTAACTTGCTAGCCAAATGTTTAGCTAACAAGTTAAATATTTAAGTCTGACCTAAATATTTAGTTAAAAAAATAAATATTTATTTTGGAAATTAAATGTTTAGTTTGGAAAATAAATATTTAGGCCCAAGCTAAATATTTAGTTAGCAAATTAAATATTTATTTTGGAAATTAAATGCTTAGATTGGAAAATAAATATTTAGGTCTGAGCTAAATATTTAGTTAGCAAATTAAATGTTTGGTAAATATTTAATTCTTAAACTATAGACATTAAATGTTTAGTTTGGAAATTAAATATTTAGCTTGGACAATAAATATTTAGTTTGGAAATGAAATATTTAATTTTGAAAATCAATATTTAGCTTGGAAATTAAATATTTAACTTGGACATAAACAGTTTGTAAACTAAATATTTAGTGTGGAGCTAAATATTTAGCTTGATAAATAAATATTTAACTTGCAAGTTACGTATTTAGTTTGTAAACTAAATATTTAGATTGCAAATTAAATATTTAGTTAGTGAACTACGACATTTATAAATGTATGACTAACATGGTGAAACTATGACTTTGAAAACAAAAACTTTTTTTCTTATGAAAAGGCTAAACAAACCAAAATATTGCTGTTAACTTTTGACTGTGTATCTTTACAAACGACACCCCATACTTGTTGTACGCAGATTTCGTTGTACTCTTGTATGACTACTTCTGAGTCTGATTTATCTTCATACTTATAAACAATGTCCACATTTCAATACTCCACACAAGCAGCGAGCCTGGGAACAGCAGCGAGCCTGGGAACAGCAGCTCGTTTGGAGCTTTAAAACTACTAACAGCTGAAACCAATGTCTCCTAACGAGCAGCCGAGCTCGTTATGAAACTTTTGCGTTTCAAACTTGTACAGAAATTATAGGAGACTGAATTGACCATTTTCAGTTTAAGTTTATTAGTTTTGTGTTTATTTTCTCATTTTGACCATTTGACATCTTTGTGACTCTTCTTTTCCAACTCATCTCTGCACAAATTTTTCAATTTTAATAATTTTATGTCCGACTATTTTGTAATTTGGCATGATTATTGATATTATTTTGATATTATTTGGTTTTTTTGTAGCCATTTTTCTTACTGTAGGTCAATTGAAGGTCAGATTTTTGGTTGTTTTGCATCTCGTGCTCGATCAAATTGTTGTTTTTTTTGTAATATATCATCTTTATGTTGGATGTTTTCACCGATTTTACACTACGTTTTTTATTATTAGTTTTTGTGTGGTTTTTGCAGCTACTTCCATTTTTATGGAATTATTTTACATTTTAGTTATTTTGTCACTTTATCCTTTTTACATCAAATTGGGGAGTTTTTTTTTTTCCTCCTTTAACATTTTTTTTTCTGTTCTTTATGCCTATCTTGTCTCAGTTTTAGTTGTTTTTCATCTCCACTTTTTTCACATTTTTAACTTGTTTTTTTTTATAGATTTTGTTTCACTGTTGCTTGCATCTGTTTTTTAACATCTCCGTTTCGTATTTGCCATTTTTAAACAATCTCAGACAGCTCTGTATCTGAGTTTTATGACATTTGTTGTCTTTTTACACGTTATTCATGCTGTCTATCTTATTTCCATCTCAGCATCCTCTTAATCCAGATATTTCCTCTGTTTAAAGAACATAAAATATAACTTTACACACTCAGACGTCTGGACCCGTGCTTCAAAGACTCCGTGTGTATTTGTGTTTAATCGTTAGTCTCAGGAACACCGTCTGTCCAACTTTGGGACACTGAAGGGTGGAACTTCATTCCAGACATTCATATGGAATGAAGACATTTGTACTTCCAGGAAACTACTCCAATCTGGAGCGTCTTTTCCTCTCTAATAACCAGTTTAAATGTCACGTTCAGCTGAAGGATCACGTCAGCTGAAAGGAATCTGACTCGAGTGAGGACATCAACAATGGCCTCACTGTGAACTCAAAGCTGTCCCTCTCTTTCGCCCGTTTCTCTCTCGTGTCACAAACAGCCGTTTTAAGCGACAGCTCCAGCAGCGAACAAACCCACCCTCAAGTTTCTCCACACCTGTTACCACGGGCTATTTCGGTGTTTTGGAGATACATAATTTCTGTGGGGGTCCATAAATATTCTCAGGGTCTCTTCAAGGAAAGAAACAAAAAAAGCCTAATCCCATAATCTTTCACTGTCTGTTATTTCTGACAAGATGAAGCTTTTTTATGAAATAAGAAGCCAAGTCATTTCTCCGAGCGACATAATCTGCAGAGAAACAAAAGAGCGTTTGATAAAAGGATTTAGACTTTCCTTCTTCAGCCAAAATCACGGCCTTTGTCACCAAAATACTGCAGGACATGGATGAATTAGAGTTGGTTACAAAGAGGGAGCAGGGATTTAAGTTCCCTAAACAAAAAGGGATTAAAGCTAAAGATGGAGATTGTTAAAAGATGTGGGATTAAGAGTTTCTAAACATGAAGAGTCTTTAGAGGGTGGGAGAACATGAATAACCCATTGCTTTAGTCTCTTCATGAACAGCTGCTGCCCTCTGCAGGATGCATTACAGAAAACTTGGATTTGTAAGTGGGTTGAACATTAAAAAAAAAGAAAGTTAATGTTATACATTATTTAGGTTTGAATCATATGCAATCGCTTTAAATTTCTGAGCTTTACGTATAATGCAGATGTATGATATGAATAAAGTATCAGAACTGTCACAGGGTTGTAAATACCATATTTTCCAGCATATAAGTCACAGGGTTTTTTTGCATAGTTTTGTCAGTCCTGCGACATATATACTTTTTCCCCCATATTGATAACGTAATTTTTGGTTGATGTTTTAAATGTCTAAGAACTGCAACAGCGAGTCCTCCCGTGCGCACTGGATTCACTCAGCTGGTGCAGGCGGAGGAACGCTGGAGCACTAGCAGTTTCGGCTGTGATGGATGGCTGGCTGGCTGGCTGGCTGGCTGGCTGGCTGGCTGGATGGATGGATGGCTGGATGGATGGCTGGCTGAATGGATGGATGGCTGGCTGAATGGATGGATGGTTGGCTGAATGGATGGCTGGTTGAATGGATGGATGGATGGCTGGCTGGCTGAATGGATGGATGGCTGGCTGGCTGGCTGGCTGGCTGGATGGATGGCTGGCTGGCTGGCTGGCTGGCTGGCTGGCTGGCTGGATGGATGGATGGCGCCTCCCAGGCAAAATGAAGCTGTTTTGACCATTAAATAAATGCCTAATAAACGTGATGGGTCAGCGGTGACGCATAATAAATGCAACTAATACACCGAAGCGACTCCCTCCCCTCCCACCAAGGAAGTCTACAGACCTATCGGGGGAAACCGGCTACATAAACATTGTGTCATCATTTCAGGACTCTTGGATTCTCACTGGCGCTGTCCTTGGCCAACCTCGGCACCCCCAGAAAATATTTACGACTCTCACCAGAGCGAACTGGCTGATTTTTTCATTCTTATCAGAACTCCTACAGTGCCTCCGGGAGTGTCCTTGGACACGCTCGCCACCCTTGTCGTTTCCCCTCCCCTGCAGAATGTCTACATCACCATGTGCTTATGTGGGCGGGGTGTTTTTTTTTCCAATTTCATGTCGTCTCTCATTGGCCATTGAGAGAGAAAGATTGTTAGGATTTTTTTTTTTTTTTTTTTGCCTTCGAATCCTTCATGTTGTTACTTTCACAACTTTTTTATTTGTCTAAACAAGTCTCACTTGTAAAAGCGTCTTCGAGGCTCATTGTGATTTTTCTGTATAAATAAAAGGTTAAACTGAATTGAAATAGATGTTGTTTTCCTCTTTGTGATGCTTTTTTTGGACTGATGCAGTTTATAGTCCGGAGCGACTTATATGCCAGAAAATGCGGTAATTCATTAAATTTACATTTCCCTTAAAAGATGCACTCTATACCCATTTTCAGCTTTTTGTAAATGTAAGTTTTCCTCTTGCAGAGCTACAGGGACAACCACCGGTGCAACGCTGATTGTTTTGTGGGAGACTGGATCTCCCAGTTGGGGTCAGCTTCATTAAATGTGGATCTTTAGGGTACTTCTTAATTTAAATAAATTTAAAAAAAACTGATGAGAGTAGAGGAGATGAGTCTGACTTATTCGTATTTTACGTCACATCACTCCTTTACAGTCTCTTTCATGAGTTTATTGATTACTTAATCGCTTGTGTAGCAGTAAAACTGTCAACGAGTAGCTGTGTCTCCTCTGCGCTGACCTTAAAAGCCTCGTCCTGGAGGGGGTGATGCTGATCGGCACCTCCTCCCCCACTTCAGCTTTACCGCACTGCAGTCCGTCCTGCCAGGACCCACAAGGGCGACGCTGCTTCAGGGGTTCAACGTCACTGAAAGGCCTGACAAATGAACAAAAGAAGCCAAACATCTGGGAACAACTGGGGGAAAAAAAATGATGATTCACAAAAAACAATTTCTGAAAACAATACTTGGTTTTAATGTTGCTCTTCGAAATACATGAATTTATCAGCCACTTCATTTGCTTTTTAAAGATATTAAAGCTGTTCTTTCATGCATTACAACTTCTTCATCCTTCATAATGAAATGTTTAGAGCTGTGGTGCTTAAAATATCTGAACTGCAGAGCTGCCATTAATAAAAAAACATAAAACTTCAAGACTACAAGTAGTTTCATTGCTACAAAATCTCAGTCTGTTTTAGACCATACTGCACTGCGGCAGTGAACTTAATGTATTTTATAAATCTAAAGTGCTTTAAGGGTCTCTTTAAAATAAGAACTTTGTTAGTTTAGCAATCTTAACTTTTGTTTCTATAATAGAAAAAAAGCTCAACTTGTTTAAAGTACCGTATTTGTCAGACTATAAGGCGCATTTAAAATCCTTTAATTTTCTCAAAAATCAACAGCGTATGTATTAAATCTGGTTGTGCTGACTGATCTCGAACCAATTTGATGTGGTACAACTGAACAATGATGAGAGTTATTGTGAATGAGTTGAATAAAAAGTTTGACTTATCGGTTTTGTTTCGCTTAACGAGCCTTATAATCCGAAAAATACGGTAATCAAAAACACAACGCAAGAAGAAGGCCAGTTGTTTTGTTGCCGATACGGTTATAAAACGTGGCACAGGTTTGGTGTCTGTGGTGTTCGGTTCTGTTACTTCAGTGAATTCATGACCTTTGTTGTCCTTGAGTTGAATAATTCAGACTTCTTGATTCCATTCTGTTGAGAGAAAGAAAAGTGTTTTTATTTTAGCGTAATTCCTGTATGTAAAGTATTTTGATCACCATACGAGAGCTGATTGTTAAAGCTGTTTCACATCAGAAAGTGGAGTCATTTTCAAAGTTTAGACCTAATTACAATGACCAACCATAACATTATGAACACCTGCCTTGCACAGAGGTGGTCCTCTCGCCATGTTGGCACATCATCAGCTACGATCAGAGACCACAAAACATCTGGAATTGCCCTGAAAGCATCTTTTCACCTCTTTGGGGTGGAGGTTTTAATACAACAAGATTTTTTAGCATAGGGTTTTGTTTTTATGCTTAAAATGAACAAATTTAAAGAACTTATGTGACCTTCAGGAGCTTTATTTTTTTAAGTTTTTTTTTTTTTTTTTTACACTTGCACCTGCATGCAAATTAATTTCCTGACAGCACTTTTCCAGTTGGACGGTTTTGGTCGACATTACCAACCGCCTCCTTCAGAAAGAAAAGACGAGTCAGAGCATCCTAGCGTGTTGCTGCCATGGTAGTTTATTTTGAAAGGATTATAAAGTGGAAACTATGGTCAGAGATGAGCTCAGCGTAACTGTCATACTCCACGCTGATATTCACAGCGAGCAGAATTAGCAGCAGGCTGGGATTACCTGAATAATTACTGACAAATACAGAGTTTTTGCTTCAAATATCTATCTGTACTGACATTTTCCCAAGTTTCCTGAGAAAATGTTGCGCTCTGGATAAAGCAGACGTTAAAAGATCAAATGTTTTTTGCATATTTGCATTAAGTTTGGCCGTTGAGCTAAAATAAACACTTCTTTGGACAGACTAACCTTTAGGTGGCTGCTCCTTTAATATTCGTTCCTGGCCCCTCTAACCTTCACAGTACAACATGTATAATACTAAAACTTGTGTCTTTTTACACGTTGTTGGGTAAGTGAGTCCATGAAGACAAAGAAAATACTTTGCTTTGTAGTTTTGGGGTTAGGAGAAGGTTAAAATAAAACAAAAAATGACTTCTTTTTTTTTTTTTAATTGTACACATTCTCAAAAGTTGTAAAGGGACAACAGATTTTGCAAACAATTTGTTCCCGATTATTAAAATTTTATTTTGTAAATTTTCCAAATATGTCTTTGTTTGTACACTATGGAGTACCGTTTGTAAAGTTACACAATTGAACATTAACAGCAATATTTTGGTTTGTTTAACCTTTCATAGGATTTTTTTTTTTTCAAAATTATATTTTCATCATGTTATTCATACATTTATAAATGTCATAGTTCCAAACTAAATATTTAATTTACAAGCTAAATATTTAGTTTACAAACTCAAAACTTAACTTGCAAGTTAAATATTTAGTTAGTAAACTAAATATTTAGGTGCAAATTAAACATTTAATTTCCAAGATAAATAATTATTTTCAAAACTAAACATTTAATTTCCAAACTAAACATTTAATTCCTAAACTAAATATTTAATTTGCTAACTACGCATTTAACTGGGAGCTAAATATTTAGTTAATATGCAAATTCCTTGGCGAAAAGCAGAAGTGGACTATTAAAATAGAAGCCGAATCCATGTGGCATAACATTCGGGGCGGATCCGGTGCTAAATATTTAGTTTGGAACTATGACATTTATAAATGTATGAATAACATAATGAAAATATGACTTTGAAAAAAAATAAATTATAATTTTTCTTATGAAATTCTAAATAAACCAAAAATACTGCTGTTAATTTCTGACTGTGTAACTTTACAAATGGCACCTCATAGTACACAACGCAGAAAGACAGTGCCGCAATCGTTTACTGAAACCTTCGACGCAGTGCGGTACATGAAGGGACTCACCTTCTTCAGGGCCCACTGGGCTTCACTGTGGACCCACATCGTCTGCAGCAGAACAGTCGCCGTCTTACCTGCTTGACTGGACCCATAAGAAAGAGACAAACGGTTAAGCTGGGTGAGAAATGGTTTTGCACCGGGACTATTTTGATAAGTAAAACTAGCTAATAAATAAAGACTGAACATTAAAAGAACTTGGAGTTGTACGAGAAGAGTTTCTTGGCCGTGGCGAGACGGACCTGTTGTTTTTGCTGCTGTGGATGATGGTCGTCAGGGCGCCCTGGTTGACGATGGCTCTGGCGGTCCTCACGTCACTCTGACTCAGATTAATGAGGATGTGGAACAGATTTATCAGCTCCTCGTTGGTCAGGTCGTCGTAGACCAACCTGTCCACTATTTCTGTCAACATCTGGCTCGCTGCAGGTTCAACAAAAAGTTAAGTTTGGTGCAAGGCAAAGTACAATTCAAAAAGGAGGCTATTACTAAAAGGTATCTGAAGCTCGAGCGTGAAGTTACCAATGAAAGGACGCAGTTCGTGGTGGCGAGAGAGGTTTGCAGTGAGGGAAATGGCCGTCGTCTTTAAATGACTGCGTCCCTTGTGTAAGATGTTCTTAATGAGCTTGAGTCCGTTTTCCTTCTGAAATAAAGTGACGGCGATGGCTTTGGACACCTGTGAGGGCGCAGGAAACCATTTAACATTTGCTCTTTTCAGTGCAAGCAACAAGAAACGATTCTTAGGGACAAAAGTAATCGTGACCATCGATTGAAAAAAGTTCACGTTTGTGTGCCTGACTGTGCACTTATTGGCACAAAGCAAAACTCTGAACGAGCGCCAATTTCCAAAGTCCCTTCTTACCGCTCCGTTTTCAGCCGTGATGTTCAGCAAGGCCCCAAAGGCAGCTTCCTGCGTGAGCCGCCGCTTGCTGCAGACCACCAGCGACACGTACATCCTCATGGTGATGAGGCTCCACAGCCACTCTGCGCCGTGCGGGTTGGGGTTCTCCTCCAGCGGGAGGCGCTGCTGCTCCACATCCTGGGAGGAGAGGATTCAGAGCTGCTCATTTCAGGCTGGTGGGGTCAGACGGGGTAACCATGAAACAAAGCAGCCGCAGAGGGTTTCCACAAGCGCGTGTCCAGCCATACAAATGCAGACATACACCTTTATGCATGAATATGTTATATGTATATAATAAAGTGGCATACTGTCTTTTAAACCTTTTCTTCTTCATGCAGCTAAATTTCCTGCAAACATCTCAGCAAGTCGCAGATTTCACAGATTTCTTTGTTAGTTTGTAAATAAAACAAAGTTCATGCTCAATAATCCAGGTAAAAAAATCCAACAATGTTCAGTCAGGTCATCTGGAAGATTTCTTTTGTTTATTTTTGAGACGTTTCGGCCTTCATCCACAGGACTTCATCAGTCAGTTTACCTGGATTATTGAACATGGACTTTGATGTTCTGAACCACTTAGGCTGTAGCTGCCTCAGAAGAGTCGACGGGGAGAGGGCGGGCCCCAGAAACCATCTTATCACCAGCAAACTGGTTGGTCCACTATGCGAGTGTGCTGCTTGTGGGGCTAAGTTTGTTGTGGCTCCTTGGACTGATGAAGTCTTTTGGATGAAGGACGAAATGTCTCAACAAAAAAAAGAAAAAAAAAAAAAAAAAAAGAAAATTCGGCCAAAGACTGAGAGCAGAGCTTCTATTTACACCAGGAAGTTGCAGCAAATTGTGAATGACAGTAGATTAGAGTTTCTCAAAATTCTCGCATGCATTTTAGGCATTTTAAAATAAATTGCAAGACCAGTACTACAGTTCATTTTAAAATAAATTGCAAGACCAGTACTACAGTTCATTTTAAAATAAATTGCAGTACTACAGTTATGGCTGGATCTCATCTAGAATGATAGAGAGCTGAATATTTGCCACGCCTTTATTTTCATTTAGATTTCTGCTGGTGTGTGAGAGCTTGTAGTATTTGTAACTTACTGTGTACCGTATTTTTCGCCGTATAAGTCACAGTTTTTTGCATAATTTGTATGCCCTGTGACTTATAGGCCAAAGCGACATATTTATGGATTTTTTTCCCCATATTTATAAACAAATTTTCGGCTGAGATATGACCGTTTTCATTCACCCTGACTGAAAAAATTTGAACACTACCATTTTCAGCCACTAGATGGCAGCAGAGTAGTAAGGCATGCCGTTGTATCATATAACAGGCAAAAGTGGCTATTAATGACACTATCAGCTCGCCATGGTCTGCCACCTTTGTCCAGCTCGCTTAGAGCAAACGTCAAATCAGCTTCATTTCACTGCGCCGCCCCGGTGAAATGAAGCTGATTTGACCGTTAAAGTGCATTAATTATAATGTCGAGCAAACAAATAATTGTTTTTAAGCATTAATCTTGTTAAATTCTTGTTAAAGTCCTCCCCTGCATGCTCCTGGGGCCGCCATTTGGCAGCCAACTGATTTTTGGCACATCGGCCCACATTTCCAGGTTGTCAGCGGTGACACGAAACAAACGTGACGCGTCAGCGGTGACGCATAATAGATGCTACGTATATGGCAAAGCGACATATTTATGGATTTTTCCACTTTATTAGACATATTTGGACTGATGCGACTTATAAAACATGCACAGAATTTTGTGAAATAAATTGTTCATTATCACTCAACTCTTTAATTTGATTTAACGTAAAGTCAAAGTTCCATTTTAATGAAGTAGTATCAAAGACTGAATGCATTCCAAATAAGCAAACCTGCATTATTTTGCGCCTGCCTTAAAATTCTAAATTACTTATTTTTTTCCCCTAAAAATAGTACAACTATAAGACTGTTCTACTTTATTTAGATTTACACAGCATGCCAAGTTTTTTCTATATCAGGCTTGTAGTTTTTAAGCTCAAATTTGATGTTCTGCTTGAACTCTTAAATAATATCAGAGCCTAGATTTTAAATTAGAGCCATTAGGAAGTCGTTTTATTCAGTTTTTGTTATTTTAAAGTAGTTCTAAGCAACATATAAGTGGCATTTGTTCTTTCAGGGGTCCAACAGAGGCAAGAGAACACAGCCAGTACGGAATGCTATTTAAATTCTTTTTCATTATTATTACCGTATTTTTTGGACTATAAGGTGCATTTTACAGATTTTAGAGCACCACATAAAATCGGTTCGAGGGCGGTAAGCACAACCAGAATTAATACATAAGGCGCACCGGATTATAAGGCTCACTGTTGATTTTTGAGAAAATTAAAGGATTTTAAGTGCGCCTTAGAATCCGAAATATACGGTAATTATTTTCTTTCCATTGCATAAATAAGTCAAGCTGCAGTTGAAACGGTAATGTGTTTTGGGATGATATTACGGGAACAGGGTGGTAGCTCATGCTTATATATGCAAACTCCAAAAAAAATAAAATTATGTAGCGCAATTGTTGAACAACAGTCTGACTTGCCCCCAAAATTGCAACTACTGCACGAGGACACTCCCGAGATATTTGAGTAAAATAGTAGCGAACGTGGAGAATTTAACCCAATTTCCACTGGGAGTTTGTGAGACCTTCGTGATGCATTCATGCAACGTGCATAAAACACATCGCAAGTACAACTTCAGTGAGGTTGCAACTGAAAAAAATATTTTCTTGCAATTCTGCCAGTTTTATGTCTCCAAAAGTCGGTGATAGCATTCCTGCAGAAACAGGTGAACCTCACAAAGCTGTAATCCATCAGTTGACTTGGATATTCCTCACCCACTAATGTAGCTAAAGAGGAAGCTGACCTTCAAAGAAGCTCTTTAAGCATGATTAACGGATATCCCTCTCAAACATTAAACCACAAAAGACATCTTCTGAACTTTTAAAGGGGGATTAGAGTGTGAAGGGATTACCTGTGAGATTTTGGCACTGCGAGGAGAAAAGCAGCCCACAGACGTCCGCTCAGGAGCCGAGACTTGTCGAGATTCTCTGGGGAGTTTCACGTGTTGCTGCGAAAGCTCGAACCCAAACTGAAAAGTCAGGTTGTTCAGGATGCAGACGCAGTTCTCCGTGGACTTTAAGAAAGAAAAAAAAAGGAGTTAATTCCATCGAAGCAAGCTGGTTAAACACAAGCATACATCACTCAGAGACTCTGGGGAACCGTAAACATTTGAAACGATTCACCCATGTCTTCTTTGAAAAGTACGGGATAAAAGAGAACGAGAAGAAGCAGAAATTCTAGTTTGTGAGTATTAATGGAACGTTCATCACTCATCGTGAGCATTGTCATGTAATCTGTGACGACAAAATATTTCCTCTTAGGCTTATCCCATTGGTCTCACCTCATCATTGGTGTTCTGGTTGGCGACGGTTCCTCGGATGTAGTAAACAAGCGAGTCGATGAGGTTCTCACACACCCTCATAGCTTGACGGACGTCTGGGCCAGCAGAGCTCAGATTTCTGCACACACAAAGGAATGACTGAAACAAAGCGTGGGTGCTTTTAAATTAAATCACTTTAAACCCAAAAATGTTGGTACGTTATGTAAACTAAACAAAAACAGAAGGCAGAGATGTGAAAATCTCATGAATTTATTTTAATCACAATTAAAACTTGGGGAAAAACAGCTAAAATTAGCTAAAAACATGCTGAAATGTAGCTGAAATTGAAGAACAAGTCTAAGTTAGCAGAAGAAAGCAGAAATAACACATATTTGCTGAATTAAATTAAAATAAGCATAAAAGAGCACACAAATTAGGACATTAGCTAAAAAAGCTGAAATTAGCAAAAAATACTGAAAAATATCTAGCAAGAACGCTAAACTACCAGAAGGAAGTCGAAGGAGCTGAAATGAGCTTAAAAATAAAGCGGAATTACCTGTATTTAAAAGCTAAATTTAGCACAAAACAGTTAAAAAGTACCGGTAGCTGAAACAGCAGAAAAAGCTGAAAATAGAAGAAAAAGCTGAAAGGAGCTGAAATTAGCACAAAGAACATAATTAGGCTGAATGTAGCAGAAATTACTATGAAAAACTTGAATTTATTTGAAAACAAATTAATTAAGCTGAAAAATGCTAAAATGCTAAAAAAAAAAAAAAGTAGTTGAAAAGGTAGAACTAGCTTAAATTAGCAGAAGAAAACAGAAATAACATGTTTGCCCAATTAGACTGAAAGAAGCAGAAACGAGCACAAAAATGTAGATAGTTGAAAAAAGCTGAAATTATCAACAATAACAAAAATAGCTGAAAAGTAGCTAAAATTTTCTGAATGAAGCTTAAAGTACCAGAAGGGAGTGCAGAGAGCACATTTTTGCTGAATTAGGTTGAAAAAGGTTGAAATAATTGCAAAAAATGTGGAATAAGATGAAAAAGCTAAAATTAGCATACAATCAGCTAAATAGTAGCTGAAATAGCAGAAAAAGCTGAAACTTGCATAAATAAGCTGAAAGGAGCATAATAAACTGAAATTAGCAGAAAGAAATTAGAAGCCACATTAAAATGTTGTAGTTAGCAGAAAGAGTCTGAAAGGATAAAAAAACAGCTGAAATTAGCTGAAAAAAGCTAAAGTTTGCACAAAGAAGTTGAAGCAGAACAAAATGTGAAAGGAGCAGTAAAAGGTTGTAAACACATCTATAGATCTGAAGGAGGTAAAATGAGCTCATTTCATTTTCTATGAGAAAAAAAGTGGCTAAATATTTCAAAAAAAGCTAAAGTTGCACCAGTACCAAATGTCATAGCGCCCTTCTCCTGAATGAGCTGAACTTTTCGATATAGGATTTGATGAAATGGCACAAAAATTGTGGAACGAGAAAGATGCCGAAAAATGTACGGAAGAGAAATGGATCACAAAAGTGAACATGAACATTCACGCAATAAGTGAAATACTTAAATTAAGAAATTGCTGCAGTCTGGATAGGAGCAAATATTGTGCTAAAACCTGTAGTACTTTTCTGCATTAATGGTGCCTTTCCAGATATGGAAGCTGCTCGTTCCAGAGTCGGTAATGCACCCCCATATCATCAGAGAGGCAGGTTTTGAACCATAAGCTAATAACAAGCCGGATGCTCCCTCTCCTTTTTAGTGCAGAGGACGTGGCGTTAGAAGTTTTCTAACTAATTTCAAATGTTGCCTCGTCTGACCACAGAGCAGTTTTCCACGTTGACTCCATTTTAAACGAGCTTTGTCTTTGCACGATAGAGCTTTAACCTGAATTTGAGGATGGCACAATGGATTGTGTTTACAGTCAATAATTTATAGACAGTTTTCCTAACACTGGTAAACCTCTTCCCATCTTGACTTCTAAAATGTTCTTTTACACCCAGTCCATCAGGTGTTATTTTTTTAAACAGCTGGAGGAGAATGGCTTCATCCTAAAACATGTAACGGCACAAGAATGCACTCTTTTATATTTAAACACAAGCAGCAATCATAAAATTATTTCATAATGAAAATATGTGAAGAAAATAAAACAGAAGTGAAAAACGACTCATTGTTGGAGCTCAAAATGAACTCTAACGTGGGTGCAGTGAGATTTCAGCTAGCTGTGGGGAGAAGAGCGAGCTTGTTGAATAATTTAACTTTTCTGCTGTTTTTTTTTTTTTTTGCTACCGGCTCCAGTCGCCTGGGGAGCGCTGCTTCTGCTGCTTTGTCAACACACACGCAGAGCTGCGTCTGAACAAGACGGAACGTAAATCCACGATTCACGCTACGAGCTCATGACAGCTGGAGCAACTTTACAGTAAACCTTATATAGTACACAGCATACCCACAAAATACTAGTCAGTATTTCCTGATTCTCTTTTTAAAGAAGATTCACAGAAAGGTTTACAGTGTTTACTTAACCACCTTTGACACTAATCATAAATCATGACTTTTAAAAAGGAAAAGAATAGAAACCCTGATCATTTGTAGATGCATATGTTTAACCGGATACGTACCGTAGGCAGCCTGTGGCGTTGTAGAAAGCATTAGCATCAGCAAGAAGCTCGTCTTTTGGGTTCTCGCCTTCCAAAATGCCAGAGCTGGGCACCAGGATTGACTTGGTTAAGACGCATGCAGTGTTTTTGGGGAAGCACTCCTTTAAAACGTCATGAGAGGAGAGGTTCCACATAAGACCTAAGAGAGAGGAGAATATTACCGTATTTTTCGCCGTATAAGTCGCACCTTTCTGCATAAATTTCCAAGTCCTGCGACTTAAACATCAAAGTGACTAATATATGTGTCCCCCCCCATATTTATAATCCAATTTTTGGCTGAGATCTGACAATTTAATTCATTCTGACATGAAAAACACTGAACACTACCATTTTCAGCCACTAGAGGGCCCTAAAGCTATATGGCAAGCCAAGTGTCTCATTAATAGGTAAAAGTGGCTATTAATGAGACACTTGGCTTGCCATACATAATTATGTTAATTGATTTTTAAAAATAAAACTATTCTATATACAATATACAAATATACAATCACAAATAAAATGAAAGGCAGCAGAAAGAAGAAAAAAAATCTTATATCTGCCCCATTTTTTTTTCCAAACAATTAATCCAAGCAATAATAATTGTCAAATAACAAAAACAAAATAAATAACTCATTCTTGAGGAACAATTCATACAAATACACATTAAGCTATTTCATTTTTTTTTAAACAAATCAACTTTGATTCATTCTCTTAAACATATACATTGATCTGGCGTTTTTAACATCACTCTCCAGATTATTCCATAATCTAATTCCTTGGATTGAAGTAGACCGTCCCTTAAAACTAGCTCTAAATTTAGGTTTCACAAATATCTCTATCCCCTTAAGATTATAACATCTCTCTCTTTTAACACAATTTAATTGGATATTTAAAGGTAATGTAATATTATGAGCCCTATACATAACTGATAAAATACTATAATCTACCAAATCGTGAAACATTGAGCATTGAAGCCACCTTCGTCTTGCGTTAATCTTCTAGTTAAAGTCCTCCCGTGCACGCTCCCAAGGCCGCCATTTTGGAAGCCAATCGATTTTTGGCACAACACCGGCCCACATTTCCGGGTGGTCAGCGGCGACACATAATAGATGTGACTTATATGGCGGAAAATACGGTAACAAGTATTATTAGGAAAGGTATTCATTTCTGAATTTTACCTGAGCTGGTATTGTATTTAAATTAAAACATGCACTCCTGGTTATATTTGTTCTTGATCTAATAGTTGGTGGAGTTAAAATATTAACTAATGAATACTTGGAAAATAAATACTTTTTTTCAGTTTTTTATAGTTTGATAAAATAACAAAATAAGTGCTGAAAGCAATGATGTCGGTTCCTTTAAAGTCAAAAGTTAAGTTTTTGGCAAGTTTTATTAGTTTTAAAAGTTTTCTCCTTAACGTGCGTTGCTTTTTTTATGATTATGAAATTATATTTTTGCAGTGGTTTAATCAGTGTGACATTTCTGCAAAAAAAATTTTTTTTTAATTACCCTTACAGCAATCAATTGCAGAAGCAACTGATGACTCGTTCAATTATTACTTTCTTTTATCTTCAGTTGGAGCCATTCTTTCAGTGTAATGCTGCTTATGCTCCTGGCTGCAACTCAAGTCACTATCATTCCATTAAACGGCAGAACTTGCTTATAAAACAGGTCTATTCAACTAAACTGCTCAGGGCTCCACAGTTACTGAAAGCCAAGAGCTTATGGGCCAGAAATGCAACAGTTATTGTCATTAATTAAACTTGTTTTACCGTTTAACATCTAGTTTTTATTAAGGATTAACCCATTGTTGGTCTGAACTGAGCTCACCAGTGGGCCTGATTTGGCCCACATCCTTTAGATGTTGATTCCAAAAGTGGAGTGCAACTTTTAACATATGTGCAAAATCAAAACATACTGACCAGTGAGCTGGCATCTCGTCTCCATATCGATGCTGTTTGTCAGCGTGTTCACAATGATGGCCAAGCCGTCACAGTCCTTGACTTCCATCTTGTTTTCGTTGTTGTTGTAGACAACGTTACGCAGCGCTCCAGCAGCAACATGCTGCACCTCTTCGCTGTCGTTGTTAAGCAGCTGCAGCAGTTTTTCAATCCCATGCAGATTATACACCTAAACCCAAACGAGGATTATTTACTGACAGCTTCACAAACTAACACATTCCAAACTAAAAAGGCCAAAATAAATGCATGTTCCCCCCCCCCCCCCCCCCCCGTAAAAATAAATTGTGAGTGCCGATTGAAGAAGATAAAACTGAGTTGTTGAAGTCAAAAGAAGCAGAACACCAGCATGAACCAACAGTAGCTAAAAGCTAAATGTAGCAAAACAGTAAAATTAAAAGTAGCAAAAGGGTAGTTGAAAGCTAAAAGTCGCAAAAAGCTAGACAAGCTAAAAGCTGCAAAGGCTATGTAATAGCTAAATGTAATAAAAAGCTAACTAAAAGCTAAACATAGCAAAATGCTAGCTAAACGCATCAAAAGGATAGCTAGAAGCTA
>NC_056519.1:10941270-10941429 GCF_014905685.2 Nematolebias whitei | reverse complement strand
CATAGCAAAATGCTAGCTAAACGCATCAAAAGGATAGCTAGAAGCTAAAAATAGCAAAAGGATAGCTACAATTAAAAGTGACACAATGGTAAACAAAAGCTGAAAGCTAAAATAAGCAAAGAAGTAGCTAAAAATTAAAAGTGTCAAAAGGCTAGCTAA
>NC_056519.1:10929926-10941260 GCF_014905685.2 Nematolebias whitei | reverse complement strand
TATCAAAAGGCTAGCTAGAAGCTAAAAATAGCAAAAGGATAGCTACAATTAAAAGTGCCAGAATGGTAAACAAAAGTTGAAAGCTAAAATGAGCAAAGGTGTAGCTAAAGTTAAAAGTATCAAAAGGTGAGCTAGAAGCTAAAAATAGCAAAAGGATAGCTACAGTTAAAAGAGGCAGAAGGGTAAACAAAAGGCAAACGCTAAAATTAGCAAAGTAGCTAAAGTTAAAAGTATCAAAAGGCTGGCTAAAAACTAAAAGCAGCATAAGAATACAAAAATATATAATTAATGTTGAAAAAATATTTCAAAGAGATCAATGCTTTTAAAGGAAGTGGAGACATTTCAGTGTCTTTCTGTGAAGAAAAAGATTTGTTAATATACCGGTACTTCATTATTTTTAAAAGTATAAAATAAAAAAATATACCAAATGCCTCCGAAATGAGCTGAACGTTTTGATATATGAAAAACTGCACATGGTATAAAGAATTCTTTAAATGCAATAAATAAATAAATAAATAAAAAGAAACTAAGTGTGAACGTACACACAAAAACAAATTTTGAGTTCTGTTTTACAGATTTAAAACAGACAATCTTTTTTTTTTTTTTTATTTACCGTCTTTTTAGCGTCTTCTCCCTGGAAACACAGACTTTGTATACTGTTGACGGCATCGATCAGAGTTTCCTCATCGTTTGTGGTCAAAAGGCTCACAGCCCGCTCCAGCGTCATCGCTGGAGGTTTATTCTTCGATTCCCTGCGTGACGGATCACAAACTATTCACGTTTTTCACGACACAAATCAGACGATGCAGGAATATTCTGAAAAAATTCAATCTTACGGTGTGAGATTCTGTTTCTGTTGTGCGCCGAGTTGTTTCGCCACGGGTCTCCCCGTGTCCATCTCTGCTCTGCCACCAGACGGTGAGAACGAGTCCAGTCTCATGGACCTCTGGTCCCCGCTGACCTGAGCTGGGCAGATCAAGTCCTCATCAGGCTGGGCAGATCCAAACATCTGATCACTGAGCGTAACAGCGTTTTGTCTGCGACTCGTCAGAAAGTCATTCTGAGCGTGTTGCTGAAACCCTGCAGACCGCGATCTAGCCGTCTGTCTCAGAGACGAGGGGCTGAAAGTCCCAGGTGTGGACATGGATGAAGGCAGCCAGCTGCCATGAGGGGTCTCTAAGAGAGCATAGCGATGAAATAAATCGGAGTCTCCCGTGGAGTTCATCAAAGTCGCCAGTGCATGTGAATGACCAGGTCCAGGGACTGTGTACACCCCACGGCGATACGTACTGTTGAAGTGACGGCGAGCTAAATCTGGGTTGGGTTCTGGAGACATCGCTACCTTCCTGGATGGTCTCTTCACATGGTTGATTGATAAAGTGCGGCTGATGAAGCTCGGTCCATTTACCTATGGGGGAAAAAAAGATACTCTGCATTTACAAGCAATTTTTTTTAATCAATTTTATTTTACACGTTATGTTAATGTTAGTCGTTTTTTGCCCTGGGTTAACATTTTATACATTGTTTTTGACTTTTTTTTTCCTAAACAAAAGCACAAAAAGTAAGTTAGTTTATGTTTGGTTGATTATTTCTTTGTTGTAACAATGTTTCTTGGCAATAAATCTAAAACGGAGTGTTTATTTCACTTTAAATGGTGCCACATTTGTTAAGAAAATGCATTTGTGGATTGAGCAGCAGATAAATCTGTGATATGCACTCATTAAAAAAACGTGTCAAATCTTCTCTGCGTATGCCAAACAGCTCATTTGCTGCTGACGCTTTGATATTTATTGTTTATGGAAGTCTTAAGAAACAAGGCGTTTTAGCAATTTAATAATTGAGTTATTTAAAAAATAAGGGATACAGTAGCATGTGGAAGAACCATACACAGCCATTTACGATGTGGAAGAACCATATACAGCCACAACAGTCTGCCACTTCCATCTATAGGATTTATTGCCAACAAGCACTGTTACATCAAAGAAAAAAAATTAACCAAACAAAAATATAACGGTACTTATTTTTACGCAACAAGTATATTTACTTTGTTTTTAGAAAAGCCTAAATTCAAATGTAAAAACCTCTGCAAAGTTGTCGATGAAACCTGAATCTGACAAAATGTACACAAAATAGAGTACAAGATTAATAATAGGGATGCACAATATTAACAGCACGGTATCCGTATCAGATGATATTTGCGATAAAGTTAAATATCGGACATTCCATTGAAATAACTCCTCGATATAAAAAGCTTCTGTTTTAAGTTAATTTTTAATTTAAGAAACTGTCAAGTACCGGTATATCTATTAGCGCACTACTACTTACGCACTTTTCACTTGTTGCTTGTGAATAGGTTGAGTTTAGATTTGTGTTAGAGACTAAATATCACAAATAAATTTGACATTTAACATAATCCAACATCATTTTCAGCCCCTTTTTGGCATCTTCATTTGGTATCAGACCAAACTGACAAATTCTATGCAGAATAATGTATATATATATATATATATATATATATATATATATACTAGGAATGTTGGACATTCAAGCTGCCTGAATGACCTGCAGTTCAACATGAATCCAACACAAACTGAAAGCTGTGATCATCGACAAAGCAGCAACAGAACACCACAAACTTATCTCGGATCGTTTTCAAGCATTAAAAAGGACGGCAAAAACATAAACTTTGCCAAAAACAGGGCTTTTACCTTAGTGTTAGAAGAAAATCCTTCATCACCATCTAAACTTCTTGCTGTGTGTTTCTGCAGGCTGGCTCCACCTGAAACAAGTCACATGCTCATGACCCCACATGACCACCTCAACCGAGACAGACCAGGACTAACTCGCAGTGCTGTGTCTTTATAACCTGCTAGGAAGATTTGATTAGTTTTTTTGGTACAAGACCGACTAACAAGACATGATAGAAAAAGTAAAGTGGTGAGACAACACAAATCACACTGATAATAAACCATTTCCTGATTAATATTTTGTGGTAAAAAGATATAGGTTTTCTGCAAGAGGACTAATAAAACTCCCATATTTTTCAGACTATAAGGAGCACTTAAAATCCTTTAATTTTTCTCAAAATTCAACAGTTCCTCTTATGTATTGATTCTGGTTGTGCTTACTGACCTCGAACCGATTTTATATGGTACAACTAAACAATGTTGAGCGTTATTGTGAATGAGTTGAATAAAGTTTGACTTATCTGACTGTTTTGTTTTGCTTAATGCAACTTATAGTCCAAAAATTAGGTAACATTTGTGTGAAACTTTGTGCAAACTATAAGCTTCTGCTTTGCAAATATTAGCTTATTGTTACAGTTTTGCCAATCAAAAACAAGTACACACATATTTGTTTTGCAGAGATGAAACATGCAATCAATTATTACCGTAGCTTTTCCACTACAACACCTGGGGCCATTTTCTAATAAAAACTGTGCCTAATCCTGTATTTGCACAAAAGATGATGATTGTGTTGTTGGTTTTTTTCTAGATAAAAATCAATATATGCAGTATTAATAATAATGATGTACACAATGGCGTACCACAAGGCTCAGTCTTAGGACCCACCCTCTTTACAAGCTACATAGGTAATGTAGGTCAGAGCATCCTTGATGCATCCTTGTGTTTTCACACCTGATAGTCCGGTAGACTCGGTTCGGTTCGGGACCAATATTCATAACATTCTGTTTACATTTGAGCTGGTGCGTTTGCATTCACACTGCACTGTGCAGTAGAGTCAACCTGTTGAACCAACCTGTTCCGCCACTCGCCTGTGGTGGGGCTGCACCAAGAACTACAGAAAGAAATTACACAAAAACCTCTGAAGAAGACACTTCTTCTTCTTCTTCTGGAAATAAAACAAAAACGGAGTGGCAGTTTTAGGAGTTATATTTTGTCATTTTTCAAAAATGGACTCAGCATGAGCAGAAGATGAGGCAGAAGACCATGGAGAATATTGTTTTTCACACAAGGCGGCTGACGGCTCCATATGTGGTAAGAGAAATGCGTGTTTGTTTGCCCTGCGCTGCACTCCACTTCTTGCTTGCGGAGCGGGGCCCGGTCTGATTGAATTCACATTGTACTTGAACCGCGCTGGAGTTCTCTTCTACCGGACCGAGACCTAGGTTTTAGCCCGGGCCAGAGTTCGCCTTTTTGTTCCGTGACAGAGTTCGATGGCGCGTTCACACCTCCCCAAACGAACCGGACTTTCTAGGAAAACGAGCTAGAGTTCGATTAAAGCGGACTACACAGGGCTGGTGTGAATGCACCCTTACATTTCTACGCTGATGACACAGTTGTTTATTGTAGAGCTAAAACAGTTGCTAAGGCTTTCCAGCTTTTGTAATCCGCATTTGACATCCTCCAGTCAGATTTGTTCCACCTCAAACTTTTCTTAAATGCCGATAAAACCAAAGGGATGCTTTTTTCAAACAGGAAGTCGGTCCAAGCAGTTTTCACTCCGATTTTGTCTCCAAATGGTGTCCCTATAGAGTTTGTTGATTCCTATAAATATTTGGGTATATTGGTCGACTCGCATCTCTCTTTTAAGCTCCATGTGGAAAACTTAGTAAAAGAAGCTGAAAGTTAAACTGGGTCTCTTTTTCAGAAACAGATCCCGTCTAACTCTGAATGCTAGAAAACGCCTTGCATCTGTGACTTTCCTTCCCTCCATTGATTACGGTGACATTATTTACATGAACGCTCCTACAAGAACCCTGCAGATGTTGGATGCCGTCTATCATGGTGCACTAAGATTCATAACTGGCTGTGATTATCATACCCACCACTGCACCCTGTATTCACTGGTTAACTGGACATCATTAACTTCACGCAGACTCTCTCACTGGTACATTTTCATCTTTAAATCACTTCTTGGTCTGCTGCCTTCATACATCTCCTCCTACATGTCACTACATGAGTGCAGCTACAGCGTGCGCTCTCAGGACTTTATTACCTGCAGTGTCCCCTCAGTGAGGACTGAACTTGGCAAAAGGGCCTTCTCCTACTCCGCTCCTGTTTCCTGGAATATCTTACAAAAAGACCTGAAGCTCTCGACCTTGACCTCTAAGTGGCTTTAAGAATCTGTTGGACTCCTGGCAGGGACCAATGCAGACATGTTCCTGTTTTTAGTTTTCTACATTTGCCTTATAATCTTGCTGTTTTTGCTTTATTTTGCCATCTTATTTTTTTTTTTTTTTTTTTTATCTGTACGGCTCTTTTATGATTGTCTATTGTTGTCGTCATTCTTTGTTGAAATCAGGTCTCTTGTAAATGCGTCCTCGAGGCTCAATGGGATTTACCTGTCTAAATCAAGGTTGAATGAAAAATAAGAGTGCAATCTTTCATATTTATTTTCTACAACACAGTAATACACCTTGACCACACTCTCATTAAATCATTTGTCTTACAAATAATGACCCCCCAGTGTTTGAGGTCCCAAATTGAGCTGTAGCTTTTCACCGCCTTTGGGCAGATGTGTGAAACTGCAGGAACCTGTTGGACAAGGGACTTGTTGTGCAGAGAGCATTCCATTCACAAAAATCACCAGCATTCACTTTGAACAGCCCTGTTGTGGCTCTGCAGTGAAGCACAGATACAGCAGGGCTGAGTCTGGTAGTCTGAGCTGAAACATCTTCTAATAAATGTCAGTGGGAGAAAGCTCTGTGTTTATCTCCATATAGAACACGAGGTTGTCTGCACAGACGTTGTGACTTTACGCATGCGCATTAGTAACTGTTAAAGGGTCAATGGTAAATATATTTTGTCGGAGGACTATTATTACAAGTGAAAGTTACCATTAGAGAGATTCCTCTTTGTCTTCCGCTCCAGGGTGAGCCGGACCTGCCGCTGAACACGGAGGCTCCGGTCTTCAGACTCGGTTCTGGTCGAGGACCTCGGACTGGGCTCGGTCGGCAGAGCCAGACTGGAGTCGTTCAGCACCAAGTCCAGCGCAGGCAGAGGCGACTTAAAGAACCTCTCCTCCATCGTGAACTACTACAAAACCCGGTGGATAATTGCCGCTCCTGAGCTCAGCTCCGCTCGCTTTGTTGTCCCACTCAGGCGGGGCCACCTGAGGTGATGGGGGCGGAGCTAAAGAAACACCTGAGGAGTCAGGTGTCGCTCCAATAATTATAATTTTATGTCTAAAGCACAACGCCAGCTAAATGCTAGAGGAACACAATGAAAGTTAAAAGGCTAAAGTAAAACTAACATAAAAAAAACAGCTAAAAGTATCAAAACACTAGCTCAAAGCTGAAAGTAGGTAAGCTAGAGTAGAAAATAAACTAACATAAAAAAGGCCAGCTAAAATATCAAAAGCCTAGAATAAAGCTAAAAGTGGGCTAGCTAAAGGTAGCAAATGCTAGGTAAATATAAGAAGGCTAGCTACAAGTTAAAAGCAGGGGAGCTAAAAAAAATAGCTAAAGGCTAAATCTAAAATGGTGAGCAAAAAAATGTAAGACTGGGTATGCTAAAAGTAGCAAAACACTAGCTAAAATATTAAAAGGCTAACCTAAAGTGTATAGTGGATTAGCTAAAAGTAGCCAAACACTAGCTAACAGCAGTAAAATCTAGCTAAAAATTCAAAGTTAGTCAAAAGCTAAGATAAATTGCTACTTAAAAGTAGCAAAAGGCTAGCTAAAATATGAAGACTAGCCAGAAGGTAAAAGTAAACCAGCTAAAAGCATCAAAACACTAGCTAAAATATTAAAAGGCTAACCTAAAGCCTATAGTGGATTAGCTAAAAGTAGCCAGACACTAGCTAACAGCTGCAATATGTAGCTAAAGATTCAAAAGGTTAGTCAAAAGCTGAGACAAAATGCTACTTAAAAGTAGCAAAATGCTAGCTAGAATATGAAGCTAAAAGCCAGCTAAAAGTATCAAAACACTAGCGCAAAGCTAAAAGTAGGTAAGCTAAGTGTAGGAAAAAGATTAAACTTAATAAAAGGCCAAATCAAATATCAAGACTAGATAAATCTAAAAGTAGCTAGGCACTAGTTAACAGCTGCAAAAACTAGCTAAAGATGTAAAGGTGTAGTTAAAAGTTAAGAGACAAAATGCTAGCTAAAATATGAAAAGCCTAGCTAGTAGCTACAAGCAAAACAGCTAAAAGAATCAAACAGCTTGTCAAATCAATTTGTTTTGTTCCGAGGACAAAAAAGCAAAAACATTCCAAACAAACCTTGGAGCTGTAGGAATTTGCACGGTGATTATTTTAATAGAAATTAGAAAAAGTTTGGGAACGTCCTAAACAAACTGAAACAGCTGCCAGGAAGCGAGTCGCCTTTAAATGAACACTCAACAAATGTTACAGTAAGATGTTTCCTCTTTAATGCAATCTCCACAGAAACAATCTTTCCGGTTCGCATCACTTCCACACAAAATGTATTTTTGCCTCAAATCATATCAAACTTTGACATTTGCATTGAATAAAAACAGTTTTAGAATAACATCGGCTGAAAATCAACGTGGACACAAACATTCAACGAGACTTCAAGTGGATGAAGTTATTCAAGCAGCAGTTGTCCAACACTCTCGAGTAAAAACACGAAGAGCTGAAAGGTGGAAGTTGATGTTCATTTTAAAATTAAATTATATTATATTCCAACTTCAAGTTGAGATATGTTTCAGATAATTCCCTTCTAGTTTTATCCCCCACTTGAACACAAAGTTTGTAATTTGGCACATTTTGTTTTGAAGTTATAAACTTGTAAAAAAAAAAAAACCACAGAGCCGAGGCTAAAACTTTATGGCGGATGAACTGATGTGTCGGAGTTTATATTTTGTAACAGAGCAGTAAACATGAATTGTAAAATTAAAAAAAAAGGTGGTTATCTTTAAAATTATTTAGGCTGCCATGGTTTAAGACCAACTCCAACAGCTTAAAATCTTACAAAATAACTGATTTAATCTTTAGGATTTTATTTAAAACCTTTTCTCCCCAAAAATATTACAATTAAACAATTTCCTTATTTATCTTTATGGTTTCACTCAACATTTTAAGCCATTTCTTAAAAATAAGTCAATTTCTCATTTAATATTCCAGTTATTTTCTAATTCTGTGCATTTTAAATACCGTATTTTTTGCCGTACAAGTCACACCTTTTTGCATAAATCTGCAAGTGTCTCATTAATAGGTAAAAGTGGGTATTAGTGAGACACTTGGCTTGCCATACAAAGCACTTTCATCTTGCTCAGGAACCCAGGAGCAAACGTCAAATCAGCTGCATTTCGCCTCATTGCCCAGCCGAAATGCAGCTGATTTGACCGTTAAAGTACATTTAACTGAGACAGACCTCTGCTATAATGTCGAGCAAACAAACAATTGTTTAATCCTCCCGTGCACGCTCCCGCCATTTGGCAGCCAATCGATTTTTGGCACAACACCGGCCCACGTTTCCAGGCAGCCAGCGGTGACGCATAAAAGATGCGACTTATTTATGTTTTTCCACTTTATTATACATTTTTGGACTGATGCGACTTATACGGCATAATGTACGGTAATCTGATTACAGGTTATTCTGAGACGCAGCTCAAGTTGTTCTACGAACATTCTTGTTTTTACTTTAAGATACTTTTCATCCACAAAACATCCCAAACTTGTGGCACATCATCAAACGCGATCCAAACGTCTAACGCTGTACACGTTTGTTGTCAGCTGCGTGTGCATCTTTTAAGAAATATAGAAAATATCAAGAGGAAATAAACAGGTGCGTTCAGGTTAAAAATGTTTTGTTTTTTTAACAAAGCCTCTTAATAAAAGTTATTTACAAACCGCAGCGTGGCTTACCGTTTGTCATTCAAGTTGTCGAAGCAAAAGGGAGCGTTTTAGCACGAGAAAGCAATTTTAAATGAGAAATATAGCAGGTTTTTTTGCATTATTATTATTGTTTGTACAATTTTCGTCTATTAATTTACAAGAGTTGGCTGGAAAAATTTACATATTATTCTCTGAACCTTTGCAACTCTTATTCTTCAAATATTCAATACATCATAAACAAAATAATCAATATATATCAATTAGCTTTAGTTACTTTGAAGCGCTGAGGTCTGATACAAATCACAGCAGTTTAAAGGAAACAATCATGATTTTACTTTTTTACCTTTCGTTTTTTTAGACGATTCGAAGCTCAGAGCTCCGTAGACTATCAGAAGCACGGCTGCACTCATTGTGATCTGATACCTCCGACGAGATAAAAAGAAAAGTGTGTGGACACGTAGCGCTGCAGCGCTCAAGTTGCAAACAGCAGAGCTGCGTCAGAGGAAGTCACAAAACAGGACAATCGTATCCAGTTTACTGAGGTAGAAAGTTTAAAACTTGTATTTTGGGGCAAACGTTTTGCCAACTTCGTACATTATTCTTGATGTCGCCTTAGCATGTTAAAAAGCAGCGAATGAACTTCTTTGTCGAATGTTAAACAAGAACTAAATCGATTTTCAGTTTTCTGTCAAATAAATAACCACGTGTAATGTTTTGACGGTTACCATCACAACATCTGGAGACATTCAACGCACTGATGTGCTCTCTGGGAGGCCACGCAACGATGTTAAAGTGACCAAAAACAACCCAAATATAACATTCACACAAAGTTTCTGTAAGGCATTCCTTCGCTGTAGGTCGTTCACACCAGCAGAGGCTGCAGCTTTGTCCTCTCACACTCAGCATCCCGGTGTTCCATGAATTAGCCACATCCAGATGTGAGCCTTTTCTGCTCAGTCTTTATCCCCATTCTAGCGCTGGCTTTGGTCAAGTCTTGCAGTTATGATAGGAAAATTTTAAATACAAGCGAGCCACGGCTCGGAGAAGTCGTTAGATTCATGCAGGAGGCTGTACAGACTCTCGGTGCACTGTTCGAGAGAAGAAGAAAAAATGGGAGGACGAGGTGCAGTCCTATCTGCAGGAGGAGGTCAGCACGCTGCCCGTCGACGGCGCAGAGGTGCTGTAATGGGGGTAGTTGTCGTTTGGAGGCGGGCTCGGGAGGATGGAGTTCCCGTTGGTGGGGGAGCAGCTGAGCTGGAGCCTCCTCAAATACTCGGCGTGAACGGGTTTGTGGCTCTGCAGAACTTTGATGGCTTCGTCCACGGTGAACCACTCCCGCTTACGGCCTGCAGGGGGCGACAGAGGACACACAGAGGGCTTTATTTACAACTTTTACCAAATGAGTTACAAAATCCTCCTCTGGCTGTTTCTTTTTTGTGCCACTTGCAGCATTTTGAGATTTGTTGCTGCCGTAAAAATTTAAAATCACCTTATTCTGACATGTTTACCATGTTCCACTGTGAATAAAATATGGATTCATAATTTTATTCTGCTTTTATTTGACAGCTTTGTCCAAGTTGGGGCTGTAAATAAAAAGTGATTTCCACTCAGCACATCTTAACAGAATAACGACTTCATCACTTGGCGTCCACACTGACAGTTGCAATATACGACAGCAGGGATCAGTGCCCCAGATTTACGGTCAGCTGTTGACGCTGCATGCTGGTATAGTTTCCAAGCAGCACATGGGCCCCCCGCATAAATTAAATAAATAAAACCAGTATATCTTGCTCAGCAGAGTAAGTTTAGACACATGTGGCTGCAAATATTCATGAGCTGTACCTATGTTGACTGAATCCTCCCAGGCCTCGAATGTCTCCGTGACAGTCAGCACATACACGTACGTACGGTTCTTCCGATCCTGGTTTTGCTTTAAGAATCAAAAACGGAGGATTTTAAAGACAAAAACTACAAAGAGTTATGACATAATTTAAAAAATACATTTTAGAGACAGATGATAATGTTATTTAATTCAAAGAAAGGTGCAAATTATTTGTTTTTGCTCATTTAAAACCTCTTTTTTTTAGTAGAACAGTTATGGACATGTGAAAAACTCACTTCAAATACACCAAGTAGGCGTCCTAGCTTGCCCTTTACACCAGCCTAAATGGGGAGGGAAAGAGCTTTGAATTTTTTTAGCGAAACAAGAAAAACACAAAAGGTTACTGTAACAAAACCAGCAGCGAAATCAAACTGATGAACGGAGGGTGACAGCAGCGTTTACACCGATGACTAGGTCAGAATAATGTAATAACGCAAGCGAACACAAAACGCAAAACTGACTTTATGTCAAAAAAAAAAAAACTTTTCAAACTTTCAGTCACATTTTTTTTTAAAGCAGACTTCACATACAGTTCATTACATAATACGACGGCTTGTATTACTCAGAAAGACCTTCCTGTGACACCTGAGGGGCAGTTATGTCTCTTTCATAACCGTTATTCCACCAAGTCAGATGCACTTCACAGGACTCGAATGTCATCTGTCTCCTCTGAACTCGGTGTGAGGCGG
>NC_056519.1:10897082-10929826 GCF_014905685.2 Nematolebias whitei | reverse complement strand
GGGGGGGGTGATGTGCACGGCGATGGAGGCTGCTGAGGACCTGCGAATGCACCGGAATCCAGGGAAGAGCCAAGATTAGACCGCCGACGCAGCAGAGAACATGTGGTTCTCAATCAGCAGGAGCTCTGAACCGTTTACGAGACCCCCGAGAGTCTGAGCGAACGACACCGTAGCCCCCGAAACAAAACATCTTCTCAACCTTAAGGTGCAAAATGCGTCCAAAACAGCGACGCGTCTGGCTATTGATTAGGCGTTTCGTTATCACCAAGGCCAAAAGGTGAACATGCGACGGTACGACCACGAGGACATTAAAGCAGGTCCATAAAAGTTGACCAACCTCTTCAAAGACCTCTCGTACCGCAGCGCCACACGGCTCCTCCTCGGGCTCCATCCCCCCTCCCGGAACAATCCACTGGTCCGGGTGCCGACTGCTGCTGACCAGCAGAACCTGCCAAACAGAATCAAGTTCACAAATAAACAAAAAAGGTTTAATTGATTTGCGTTTTATGGAGACTTCAACTAATTGTTCCTGTAGAAAAAAAATCAACAATTCTGAGTGGCCTTTTCCCTGATTTCAATTCAATTCAAAAATACTTTATTAATCCCAGAGGGAAATTAAATAATGTTGGCATTTAATCTTAATCAACATGGTCCCAACACATAGAAGCCAGCACGAGCTAAGCTAAAACGTTATTAATGCTTTCACGTGCGTTGCTTGCAAGGATTTGAATTACACTTCAGTTGCAATGTCCACTGAGGTGCAGAGCACGAATACGCCCGTGCGTGTGGTTTCTTGGCGGGGTCCATATTAGTAATCAAAACCGATTTGAGCGGACCTGCTGCAAACATCGACACGTTTGCACGGAGCCGTTCCATCATCGTTGCCGTGTGAGGCGCGCGACGGCGCCGAGGTCGTAAAATCTGAGCTGCCAATACAGAGAAAAGCTACGATACAGGAAAACATGGCTACAAGAGGTGAAAGGGTAAAGCCTCAAGAAGCAAAAGCTTTTTTTTAAAGAACAGCACACGTATGAAGGAAAACGTGTGCCAGGCAGCTGGAGCGACAGATTGTGACATCCGCCTCCACCGTGCAGCTGGTCACCGGTAATCTGCCGCAGAAGTCAGGCCGGCACTTAATCCAGACAGAGCTTCCCTTACACTCTCTAATGGGATTATGGCTGCATGTACAGGAGGCCCGATGAGGCTCCTCTGAAAGGTTGGACTGGGACTAAAGGTCAAACTGGTTGCGAGCGGCATCTGTTGCTGCCTTCTTCACGTGCCACACTAACCCAAACTTAGACACCTGCTTTAGAAGATATAGGTCAGGGTGGGGGCAAAGGAGGGTAATGGGTGAAAAGGGTAAGGAAAAATCCCACTAACGTTTTGTTATGTCAGTAAATTAAATATGTTTAAGGAAGATTTCCACTGACGGCACAAGCAGCACTAACGCAGAACACGTCTCTTCAGGCGTGTGTGAAACAGAGAAAATGTGCCATGTTGAACCTCGTCACCTCTAAGAAACTGAGTATTTTCACTTTTAATATTGCCCACCGCATAAACGAGTATTATAAACTTTAAAAACTTGCGGCTTTAGTTAGTATGACTTTTAAAAAGTATTGGATTTGAAATCTGTTTTAGCATACTATGCTCCATTTTTATTTTTAGCTACTTTTATCATTTGCTCTCGTTTGCTCTCTTTTGCATGACATTTTGCTTCTTTCAGCAATCATTCAGCATTCACAATGCAGTTTTGCAAAAAAATGTAACTTATCTTTATGAAGTTTGTTTTAACTATGTTCATCAATTTAACAAAAAAAAAAGGTAACAAAACAAAAAAAATAAAACATTTTTACTCCTTTTACAGTTTAATAAAGTTGCTTGTTGGGTTTTGTTGAGCTTCTTGCCTGCTGTTAACTTTAGATGAAACGGAGTGCACGACCGAATCAATCGCATTAAAAAGGTGTACAAAGTTTGCACTCATGCGTGAGCAACCGAGCCAAAACAAAATACCTCACATCTGTCTGGGAGTTAGGTCAGCAGTCAGCTGATAGCTACAATCCTGACACAAAAACTAGATTTTATTTGGAAAGAGCTTTAAAACCCCAGAGGAAACTGTGGCATTTCAATGGCACATACAATTAAATCAAACCAATAAGTCACCATCTATTATTTGACACACGATGAAAGGCCTCTGACATGCATGGCAGGCAACACGCAAGAATAATCTGGAAGACATAAAGTAATTAATTATATAAAGTAGTCTTATCGGGTCTGCCTCATCTTTACAGACAAAAAAAAGATGGGACCAAAACACGGACTAAGGGGGAGCTGTGGAAAGTAAAATCTATCATGAACTTTCTAAATTACCTGCCCCAGTCACACTTAGCTCAGTCCTCACCTCCTTCTACAGGTGTGCAGTGGAGATCCTGTGCTCCAGCATCAACATGTGGCAGAAAGAAAAGCTCTGCAGAGAGTGGTGAAAGCTGCACAGTAGTCTGTTTTGGAGTCAGCCTCCCCACCATCAGACATCTACACCTACAGATGCAGGAAGAGAGCCACCTGCATCATGAAGGACCCCACTCACCCAGCACACGCACACTTTTTGCCCCGCTCCCCTCAGGCAAGGGTCTGATTGTATCAGAGGAAAGACAACAAACAACTTGAAAATAAATCTGTTCAGCCCCAAATACAATTCTCACTTTTTACAACGTGTCCGTAAACACAAAAACTAAACTCAAACAATAAAAAGGAGAAAAGAAAAAAGCACTCGGGGGACAATACCCTGCAGATGTTGACATATGATTTGGTTTGATTATGGTGGGCCATCAACTGTGTATTCACATAAAACCTACAATTTAAAATGAAGAGGCGCTGGCATAAATTATCCTTGTAATTAACTCTTCTCCAAACTCAAGTTGTCGACTCCAATATTTTTATTTAAACCTTTATTTTACCAGGAAATAAATCCATTGAGATTATTAAAGTGCTGTCCGTCTGTCTTAACAGGTACCTGCTAGTTAATTTGGGTTTTCTCAGAGTACTGCGCCTCGAGAGCTCCGCTTTCTCCGTTTCCTCTTTGGAGCAAAGCAAAACAGTCTGGGTCTCCCGTGTCAAAGCAGCACTGATTGGGTTTGTGCAGCCATGCGTTTAAGAAAAGCAGATATCATGTGCACAACTCTGTTTCCACCTCTTCCACCTGAGCAGTACCATCTTTGTGACTGCATGAGTAGACATGCCTGTCAGAAGCTGAAATTCCTGAGGAGGGTGGTCACACACTGCTGTTGTCACAATATTCAGTGAAATTTCCTTCAGGTAGATACTAGTTGGGTAAGGGAAAGGAAGACAAGAAAATGAACTTCTGAGAATTATTGGGCAAGAAGAAACTGTACATACAACTCTGACAACAACAACGGGCAACGTCTAAATCTCTCAACTAATTGAAAACTCTAATAGAATAACAACTTAAGCCTTATTTGAGAACATATGCAGTGTGTGTGCATGTTTTTATGTAAGTGGTGGCCAGGCAGTGAGTGCCACAGGATATTTTTAACTGTAAATAGTGTAACGTTTTGTTTATACCATGCTGACAGGAGGATAAATTTAGACTCGGGACTTATGGATTTGAATATATGCTCACTGGGAAATGGTCAACCAGTAAATTTCCAGAAATAAAACGTGCATAAGACGATAGTAAACACAAGTACTGTACTCGTAAAACATATCATGTAGTAAAGCAATTTAGTTGTTTTATACAATTTGCTTACTTTTTTATCCATTTGGCAACATGTTTTTATTTTTTACATTATACTTATTTGCTAGTTCCTTTCTTTTATTTACTGAATGTGTCAATGGGCTATCTGGTTCACTAACTGATTACAAACTACACCGATTAAATTAAACTGCTGTTACTGTTCCATTAGAAAACAAGGCAGCTATGAAAACCCCCCAAATATTTGAAAAATAAATATATATTTTAAAACACTTGTGTTCTGTTGCATCTCAGGGTTAAAGCAAAACCTTATGAAAGCTATCTAACCATAGTGGGTAAAAGTATTCATCAAATAAAGCCTTTAAAATGTGTTTACCTCCCTTTTATGTACTAAAGGGCTTTTTAATTAGATGACCCACTTGACGAGGGTGCTTTTTTCGACACAACACGGACGGGATGCAGAAGCTTGTAGATGCTGACACCAGGGACGTTATAAACAAATTGACGCGATACGTGATGAACTAATTCAGAAACACTTGTATGGTCTTTAATCTTAAACCGACGGAAGAAGCAGGAGCACGTTAATCCCGCTGTTAAATTAAGTGTGTAAAAGATCGCCTCGCCCACCCTGCGCGAAGCTACACGCAAGCTAGCGAGCAGGTCACCGGATAAAGAAACGCACCTTCAAAATAAAAGCATCGCGTGTCTATTGGAAGCAGTTTCAAGCTAAACTCTGGATGGAGCGTTTTATTCCGAAAGTCGCGTCCCGTTAGTTTTTTGACGTTAGGTGACGCTTCCTTTACTCTTTTTTTTTCTACGTGCTTCTCAAACTAGCCTAAACTGGATAGCCCAGGGCGCATCAGCTGCAGCACGAAATAACAAAACCTCAGAGGCCTCGAGACAAAAAAAAAAAACCAACACTAATAATTTCATACGCCACAAATTAAAGCGTACCTTGAGAAATTTAATATGGTTAATTTATAAACACCCACGGTTCCAGCAGATAAGGTCGCAGCAGAAACACATCGTTCGACTGCGGAGGGTATCCTTACCTCTTCTTCACGGTCGTTCTTGAAGCACAGACAAGCTGCTCTTTTCTTAAAACCCTCTCCGTCGTACGTCCTGGTCTGATTTGGTTTGAGCTTCATTGTGGATTCTCTCAGTCTCCCCTGAGAGAGAGAAAGAACCGGCGAAGCAGATGTAGTTTTTTTTTTTTCCTCCCTTGGCTGGTCCAATGAGTTAACAGCAGGGCCGCCGCATCGTTGCTAGTTTCAGCATCCAACGGGTCGGAGACGATCCGTCATCCGCGGAGGGACCGAGTTTGAAGAAGCTCTGTCAGACGATCATGAACTTGTGATTCGCCGTTAACGAAATGAGTGCGTATGCACGAAACAAGCTCGAAAACGCGACCTGTGATCTACAATCGGCGGTAAAATATAAGCAGGTCCAGCAGGCAGAGCTCTTATGAAGGCTACGCCTACGGAGCTGAGGCAGCGAGGAGCTGATTGGTTAATACCGTCACTGTGGGCGGAGCCAAAATCTACCCAAAAAAACACGATGAACAGTGGAGCGCAGTGGTGTATATTTTTGTAGTGGGTATACTGTGCTTAGAAACCAAAGTACACCGATTAGTACAATGTAATTGTCAATTTATTTTGATTTTTAAGCATATTGAACATTTCCAAATTTCTCTGACGCTTACATTTGAATAAATGTACAACAAACTTAGTACAAAGTATTAAGTACAGAAATATTAATTATACAATAATTCACTGGATATGCGAAAGTAATGAACAAGCGCTGCATATACAGAGAGATTGTTTCGGAAACATTTAACTGCCATTTAACGTATCAACGACACGTGCCTAACGATATGTCATGTATTATTAGGCACTTTTACGTAGGTATACTGAAATTCTCAAGCTTTTCTAGTAGGTATACTCCATAAGCCTGCGTATCACTTAGAGTAATGATGGAGCTTAAACGTTTTTGCCCTTGTTCAAGCTCGTCTGTATAGTTAACCTCATGAATCACTGGGCAGATTTGAATTAAAACTTTCAGAAAGTAACCACGGGTTGTTCATCTACAGCTGACTGACAGGAGTCAACTCAATTCAAGATGGCTCCTACAGCTAATGCGCCTTTGAAAACGCAAAAATGGTTGTAACTTCCTGAGAATTAATGATGCGGGAAAGTTTATGCGGAAGTAGCTGAGAGTCGTCCTCAACGTACTCCAAGCATCAACACATTGACAGATGTGGCGGCCATAGTGCAAGCATTATGTATTCCTTCAAGGAATTCTAGCCCCCTGTTATTTTGCAACTATTTCATGCTTTAGTACAGACTGAAGCATCAAAAATTCAGTTTAGTAATTTTCCGTAGATAAACATGGAAGCCGCATCACAGCCTTCGCTATGCAAGATGTGCTGCTAATCCAACTCCCTTATTTACCTCAAATCTCAAAGCTACACACAAACACGTGAAATGGTTTTACTCGTGTTCTGCCACGACGACCGTGTGGTGCATGGCCTGTTCAGCGAGGGAAGTGGAACAATATTTACACAAGTGACAGCTTTACAGTGCTGGAAAAACCTTGTAAAATCACTTTGTGCCCATTTAAAGTGAGCTGTCCCGAGAGGAAGATAAAACCCGAGCGCAAAAAGAAAGCTGCTTTAGCTAGTAAAAACTATTTAAATAATTATAACAGTTGATCATTTCTGCTATGTTACAGTAGAAAAAAGAAAATAATAAATGCCAAACACTTCTTATTAGCTTTATTTCCAGGGCTCCCATATTAAGTTTAGTTATATTGAGACGTTTTTTTCTCCAATCTAGCCTTCTTAAACTTTTAAACTTTGTTGTGAATTAGCACTATATAAATAAACTGAATTGAATTGAAGTTACTCTGGCAAAAAAAAAAAAAGTGCAAGAACAGATCATGTTGGAATTACGACAAAATCTCAAATGAAACTTTAAAAAAAAATTTAAAATATGTGTCAGTCCCTTTATTAAATACCAATGAATCCTGAAAACACACCTCCACTGGATGTATTAAGGCTTGGCACAGAAACCATGCCAACAAACATGTTATTTGTCATGATCCACTCAAACAGGACTGCTTTATTGCACTTTTATGGGAGTATTCTCTTTGTTTGAAACTTTGGTTAAACTATGCTACCTATAGCACAGATTTAGTTGGCAGGCTGCAGACTGATGAAGCCCTCTGGATGGGGGAAGAAACTTTTCTCACTCAAAGAAACTGGTCCAGATGACACAATTTAACTTTTTTTTTGTTAAATCAAAGTTCATGCTCAATAATCCTGGTAAAAAAAAGTCCAACAAAGTTCAGTCAGGTACTCTGGACGGTTTATTTTTTGTTGAGACGTTTCATCCTTCATCCAAAGGACTTCATCAGTCTGAGGAGCCATGGTCCCGTGGGCAGTGCTCTCATGTGGTGGACCAACCAGTTTGCTGGTGATGGGATGGTTTCTGGGCCCGCCCTCTCCCTGAGTTTGTTTGTGGCTCCTCGGACTGAAGAAATCCTTTGGATGAAGGATGAAACGTCTCAACAAAACAATAAACCATCCAGAGTACCTGACTGAACTTTGTCGGATACTTACACAATCCTTTTAGCTTTTGGTCCAAACCTTGTGCTGCAATACACCATTTTTGAGCCTTAATGGATCAGAACCACTCCCAATGGTTCCAAAAGGAGTCGAACCTTTATCAGAACACATCCTGTGGCGCCACCCACGCTGTTTCATATCAAACCCGAACGGTCGAATCAACGCAACGCAACACCGATCCACTTGGCCAACTGTTGGGGCTTCAGAAACTTCAAAACTATATTTTTAGCAGCAGTGACGAATCAACCCCGGTATCATTTATAACTGCATTAGAGAATCAGATTATAGTTGGAGTGCATGAGTTCCCGACACACAGCGCTGGAAAGTTCTGCTGCATCACCTTCCTGTCTCCTCCTGAAAGAGATCACTGAAATAACGGGTTGATCAGAGCGAGCTACAGACTGAGACGGCTCACATGTCTGGGGAGGTATTCAAGAGGTTCGTCTTATCTGAAGCTGCTCATTTATCTATAGAATGTTGTTGACTCCAAAAGTTAATCAGTTGTAGATGCACACCCAGGGATCACTGTCTCTCTAATCTGTCTTTAAAAAACACATCTGACAAGACGAGCGTCAGACATTTTTCTACACATTAGGTCGGATTTTCAGAACACTGGGGATCATTTAGCCTCGTCGGTGTGAGGATGTCAGGATCCTCAGACTCGGAACTGTTTCACTCGTCAGGCTCTGAAAACTGGGAATCAGCGGCCGATGAGCTCACTTGAACCATGGGACTCAAACCTAAGCTAACCTTTTATTTTCCCTCTCATATTTTCCTACCAGCTGCACTCGTCCTGGATAAACAGTGGAAATAATAGCTCTCCGTGTAATCAAACGGTGCAGAACAGTAGTTGTCGCTCTGATGTGAACACAACCGGTCGAATCAAACAGCGCTGGGCTCTAGTTTTAGCACACGGATGTGATTCCCGATACATGACGACAGCTCCGTTTTCATACGACGCGAGGTGACAAACGAAACGTTACATGGACTTTTTCTCGAACAAAGCCACAAAAGAATGCCAGAAATAAAAGATGAGAAATGACATGGTTGTAGCTAATTTGGTCAAACTTGGAATAGTAACTGCAGTTGCTATATCACACTCAGTTTGTGTTGTGAACTACTCTCAGCTACTACCACATCATAGTTGAGCTCAATATCAGTAAAACTGACTGATTTATAGATGTTGTGTTATGTTCACTAAGGGGCACTAGCAGTGGTGGCCATCTTGAATTGAGTTGACTCTAAAATAAAATCAGTTTTAGATGCATATCCAGTGATTGGTTTCTGAGTTGTTCTAAAATCCATCCAGAGGTTTACGAGATATTTAGCTAACAAACGCAAACACACACACAGGCTTAAACATAGTTGTTCATGTTTTCCTTTCAGCAGCTGAAGATAATAAAATAAATAAACCCCCACCCCATTAAAGAAGCTAATAAACAACCAAATGAAAAAATAACCCCAATTAAACTTGCATGTATTTAGTTACGACAGATGCTCTAATCTCAGCAGTGCAAGAAATAAAGCTGTCATCGTACACTTAAAGTAGCAATCATCGGCTTGCATCGCAAAGCAGGGGGCCGCTTTTCCTCTTTTAGCCGAGGCACGAAGGTTCTGGTTTCCTCAGGCTGCTACTGTGACTGAGCCAAAACTGAACCTCTGCTTGTCACCGTCTTCTCTTTATCATGAGTGCCAGAGAAGATCTGCTTACCGGACTCAAACATCACACAGTACTCCATTAAATGCTCACATAAATACTCAGGCCGCACATTTAATACAATGTAAAGGTCTAATGTAGGTATCTATTTACACACAGGTGCTCAAACCTTTGTGCATGGAGACTAACCTCTTGTTCACTTGCCTGTGATCCACTCGGAGTTTGCAGCCAACTGTGATTATAAAATCCTGATCTGATTAGCTCATCCTTAAGGCTCTGGTTATACCTCAGCACTGAGCTCAGTCATGACATGGGAATCACTACAGTACTCACCAGACGAGACAAGTCATGGCTCTGAAATAGCTTCTAAAATATCTGTTTGTGGAATTTCAGTCAGGGTTTAGAGCTCATCATAGTACACAAACAGCACTGGTGAAAGTTACTAATGATATTCTCATGGCCTCGAACAATGGACAGGTGTCTACAGTGGTCCTGTTAGACCTCCGTGCTGCATTTGATACAGCTGATCATAATATTTTACTACAGAGACATGAATAGGATATTGGGATTACAGGAATGGCTCTAAAATGGTTTAAATCATATTCATTTGATATATTCCAGTTTGTAAATGTAAAAAAAAAGAATCTTCTTTATACACCAAAGTTAGTCATGGAGTTCCTCAGGGTTCAGTGCTTGGACCAATACTTTTTACATTATATATGCTTCCATTAGGTAAAGATATTAAACAGCATGGGATAAAATTTCATTGTTATGCTGATGATACACAATTATATTTGTCCATGAAACCCAATAAATCCAATCAGTTACTTAGACTACAAGCATGTCTTAAAGACATAAAAACCTGGATTACCCTAAATTTTCTGCTTTTAAACTCAGACAAAACAGAGGTTGTTGCTTTTGGACCTGAGCATCTTATGAATCAATTTTGCAGCCTTTCACTTTCTCTGGGTGGCAATAATTTGACCTCTAGTTCTAATAATAAAAACCTTGGTGTTATTTTTATCAGGATAAGTCTTTTAACCCCCACTTTAAACAAAACAAAATACCAGAATTTTTTTCCTCCACTTATGTAATATCACTAAGTTTAGAAATATTGTGTCCAAAAATGATGCAGAAAATCTGGTCCATGCATTTATCACATCTAGGTTGGACAATTACTATTGTTTAAAACTTCGTTTAAAGGGCTTCAATTTGCTAGGGAGCATAAAGATTGGACTCTGGAGCAATGGAAGAAGGTCATGTGGTCTGATGAGTCAAGATTTACCCTGTTCCAGAGTGATGGGTGCATCAGGGTAAGAAGAGAGGCAGGTGATGCACCCATCATGCCTAGTGCCTACTGTACAAGCCTGTGGGGGCAGAGCTATGATGTGGGGTTGCTGCAGTTGGTCAGGTCTAGGTTCAGCAACAGTATGTGCTCAAAGAATGAGGGCAGCTGACTACCTGAATATACTGAATGACCAGGTTATTCCATCAATGGATTTTTTTCTTCCCTGATGGCACGGGCATATTCCAAGATGACAATGCCAGGATTCATCGGGCTCGAATTGTGAAAGAGTGGTTCTGGGAGCATGAGACATCATTTTCACACATGGCTTGGCCACCACAGGGTCCAGACCTTAACCCCATTGAGAATCTTTGGGATGTGTTGGACGAGACTTTGCACAGTGGTCAGAATCTGCCATCATCAATGCAAGATCTTGGTGAAAAATTAATGCAACACTGGATGGAAATAGAGTTTGTGACATTGCAGAAGCTTATCAAAACAATGTCACAGCAAATGCATGCCATAATCAAAGCTAAAGGCGGTCCAACGAAATATTAGTGTGACCTTTTTTTTTTTGGGTGGCGACTTTTTTTTGTCCAGGCAGTGTATATTACAGATCTTATTGTTCCATACTTTCCTAACAGAGCACTTTGCTCTCGGACTGCAGGCTCACTTGTGGTTCCTAGTGTTTCTGAAAGCAGAATGGGAGGCAGAGCTTTCAGTTATCAGGCTCCTCTCTTATGGAACCAACTTCCAGTTCCTGTCCGTGAGTCTAACACCTGGTCTACTTTTAAGGTTAGGTTTAAGACTTTCCTTTTTGATAAATCCTACAGTTGGCTTGGGTTTCCAGAGTTATGCTGTTATAGGCTTAGACTGCTGGAGGACAAACTGACTACATTTCTTCACTCTGCTACTGTCTTTACTTACTCTACCTGTTTGTAATTATTTCTATCCTTTACATCTGTTCTTGTTTTTATGTCTGTCTTACAATAGGGTGTACATCTGGACCTGCCATTCTATGTTTGTCTGTTTCTCCTTCCTGTCTTCTCTGGTCGAAGCAGATGGCTGCTTGTCCTGAGCCTGGTTCTGCTGGATGTTTCTTCCAGTTAAAGGGAGTTTTTCCTTTCCACTGTTGCCTTTGTGCTTGCTCAGGATGGGAGACTGTGACAAAATGAAGATTCAATGCAATCTGCTGGCTTCATTAGATAGATAACTTTTATTAATTGGCATTTTTATATATCTGAATGTTTCTGTAAAGTGTCCAGAGACAACTTCTGTTGTCACTTGGTGCTATATAAATAAACTTAATTTAATGTAATTAAAAGATGTAAATGTTCATGTTAGGATAAGGACACACTTGTCACCCCTTACATTAAGTTTATTTATAATCAAGAAGCATCAATCAGGTTGATTTTGAATAGAATCCAGATTTTTTTATTTGTTTAAAAAACAACTTTTCATATAGTAAAGTAGAATCTCATCCACGTGCTTTATATTCGACAGCTGATTGCAGCTCACATCCTTCTTAGCAGCCCTGGTGGCCAAACCGATGATGGAGTGAGCTACTGAGGCGGGCCGAGGCTGCCAAGACGTAAGCTGATGTCAGCTGTTGAATATAGAGCCTGAGGCACCTCTTCACACACGACCATCGTAGTGGCATTTTTCCACAGTTCGGTTTGGAAAAATGAGAGGACAGAACGGAACACGAAATACAAAAAGTCTGCCGGAATAACCACGTAACGCAAAACTGCAGTGTAAAAGTAGAATATAGTAATTTTTCAATCGCTGCCATCTTCTTGAAAAATGACTTAGCTGCGTGTTGCACTTAGTTTAAATTATTCTGGTCATACAGTGTCTGATTTAAGCAAATACAGCTTTCCTAAGAGCTTCTTATGGTCTGTTTTACAGATAAATTCAGACACCGCAGAGGCTCATCGTTGGATGCAGTTCATTCACTTTCAAAACACAAGGTACAAAAACTGAAAGGAGCAACTTCTAACGACAAATTACAATAAAAGGCAGACGCATCCTAACAACTTAAAACAAAAAACAAGGGCAGGACGAGGCTCCTTTTCACACACAAATCCCATTAGTTTGTTTTCAGCAGCTCATATGATTTACAACACGAGGTGATGTATTTATGAAGGCTGAAGGACACAATGTGTACGTGCACACACATGATAAAGCCTGTCATTATAATAACTGCGGATAATGCCGACTCAGTGGGAATAAACATCACTTTGAATGATTTTCTCAGATACACAAGGACAGATAGATTACCTTTAAGACATATATAAAACACAATGTTGTGTTTAGTGCTCCAAAATAAAAATTAAAGCTTTAAGAAGGAAAAAAAAATAAAAATAAACCAATGCTGTTGTAAATAAGTGGCGATATAGAGTGCTGGCTTTGTCTCCTTGAGGTTGAACAAAAACACAGACACTCTATAATCACGAGAAGATTAGGATTTAAGGAGCAAAAACAAAGGCAGACAGTGAGAACGAGTGTGGGAACGTGGTCTGGAACCGAACCCTGCAGCCGCGATGACCCAAAAAAGATGAAGTCCGCCCAAACAAGTGACTTTAACCTCAGGAATAAAAGAGCTGTTATAAGGACTGGAGGAAGAGGGGACCAAACTGGGACAGCGGTGAGTAAAATCAGTGCTCAGGATCCTTCTTAAACGTCTTATTTTTATGTTTTTGAGATAAACCAAGAAGGCAACAAATGAAAAGAACAAAACAAAAAATAATAACTTTTTTGTTGAAGCGTGGTTCTATTTTTTTCTAATAATTTGGGTTTATACTGTGCACCTCAGCTGCGATTCTAGAATCTGACCTTTAGGGGCGCTTAACCTTCCAGTGCTGACGATGGCTCTTGGCTTGAACAACGCAGTGTGCATTGGCATCAGAAGGGACACTGGTGGGGGTTCTGGTGGTCCTCCCCCAGAAAATTCTGAATAAGGTAGATGCCATTTCCTGCATTCTGGTGAATTTTAACGGGTTGTTAAACATCTACGTTTACCAACTAAAGTAAACTTGATTCAATATCAATTTTAGAGAGCAACAAGAAGTAGCCTGACCAACAGCTCTCCTTGTGTGAATAGAGCATACTCCACTTTGCTCTCACACATCCCAACAGTAACCTCCACCCTCAGTCGACAACTGCTGACAACTGTATTGCGGCGCACAATACAGACGCGTTAGCTAAGATGCTACAGATGTAGTGCTCCGCTTCTCTCACAGATCCTACCCCCCAGCTCCTGCAGGGGGGTAGGATTCAGGGGCGTTTCACTTTTTGAAAAATTGAGTTCACCATTTGTTGACATGACTACTGGATCGATTGACAGAAGGCTTTGAGGATTCCACTCATGCAAACAAAAATATAGATTTTACTGCCCGTTGAAGAGTGTCATCACTTATTCCATTTTTATTCCAAATGTATTCAATATTTTGGTGAATCTAATGTTTGAGAACTGAGTTTCCTTACAAAATAGTAAAGATGGTCTCTTAATTTTTCAGGGGTGCTAAGTTAAAAATTAGGGGTACTTGAGCACCGCTCAAAATGAGAATCACCACTGGTGCTGTTGTATTAAGTGCTGTGATATCTAAAATGTTAGTGTTTTTAATTTAGTGTTCTCTTTAAAAAAAAATGTTGATCAAAAGTTTTAAATGCCTTTCAGACTTTCATCCTGGAATAAAATGAAAACTTGGACGGTTTACAGAACATAAAACTCATGTTTTACTCTAACTCTGGACTTGTGAATGGCTCAGGATGTCTGAAACGAGTAAATGGTTAAAAACCAAAGAGCATGTTTAGTGTAAAGAGAGTGCACCGTGTTCTAGGGACACGCAAACCGAGAAAAGCTTTTAGTACGTCATGATGGGGCAACAAACAATCAGCTGAAATAGCTTTCGGTAATGAGTGAGACGGCAGGCCTTGTTTTGCCCTCACTGCTGCAGGAAGTAAATAAAGTGACATTGGATGAACTATGTAAAAAACCCTCTGAACTGCTGCACTGACCATCAAATATTAACATCGGCTTTTTTCCTGGACGTCCTCAGTGTGGACAAAAACAACCAAGTCTGTCATAACAAGAGAGCTAAAAAGCCAAGAGGCTGATAAAATCATCTCGATTTGTTTTAACGATGTTCAAAACTGACAACAAGCCTGATGTTTGCTATTAACGTGCTTTTTGTTTAGCTCATGCACAGCTGGTCCAGGAGTAAATGTCAGTTGCTCTCATTTTTAAGTACGGGCCATTGTGCAGCATCAAATGTGTCCTGAACCTCCACACTGAACATTTGTAGCACTTTTGATTACACAGAATCGCTTAATTTCTATAACGTTAAAAGTGGGTTTCTTCACATAAAAGCTATTTTTATTGTCTCGAGGTCAGGATTTGACTCGACTATAACAATTTATTCTATTTTAACCAATCTTTCACAAACTGACTTGTCTGATTAGGTTAGGATCCTACTTTATCCCAATCAAAAGGAAAAGTCAGAAGACTGAGACGAGCTTTACCGAGAATTTCTGTCTTTAGAGATAGTTTATGCACAAAAGTCCAGTCATTTTACCTAATTATGTCACATTTTAATGTAAAATAAATTGTTTGAATGATCATAACAAGCTGTCTGGGCCAACAAGCAGTAAAACTAAAGGCTCATTAAAAATTATTTTGTAATCTTTAACGTCTTGAATAAAACGGGGCACCTTCGCATACCTGATTATCATCCTGACTAAACAAATTCAAACTTTCTGTTTGACGACCTGCTAATCATAAAGATTTGTGTAATCTCACCTTTTGACAATATGTAATACTTGATCATTTTAGACAAAAAAAAATTAATTTATTTGTATCGCTTGTTTAATTACCGTACTTGCCACCGTACACGTCGCACCGCCTTGTAAATTGCATCAGTCCATAACTGTTTAATAAAGTGGGAAAAAAACATAAATAAGTCACTTACTTTGCCGTATAAATTGAATTTATTATGCTTCACCGTAGACCACCCAGAAACGTGAGTCGATGTTGTGCCAAAAATCGATTGGCTGCCAAATGGCAGCCGCGGGAGCGTGCACAGGAGCGCCCTCTAGTGCCTGAAAATGGTAGTGTTCAATATTTTCCATGTCAGAACGAATGAAATTGTCAATCTCCACCAAAAATTGGTTTATAAATATGGGGGAAAACGTATATTGGTCGCTTTTGTATATACGTTGCAGGACTTGGAAATTTATGCAAAACGGTGCGACCTATACGGCAAAAAATATGGTAGCTATTTGTTGTGTGTTTGCATAAAATTTCAGAAAAAAAAACAACAAAAAAAAAAACAATACGGGCACTACAAGGTTTTGTCTTGTATACATTTTACATTGAGTGACTGTTACATGAGTATTTTCTTTTGTTGTGGTTTTATTTGATCAGTTTTCTCTAGACTTTTGAGAAACTTATAGTGAAATCATAAAGCATAAAGTGTTAAGAGTCTGAGTCATCATGAATATTTTTCTTCTTTATCTCTGCTCATTCTTTAAGCAGTAGTAAAACTCAGGCAGCCTCCTCTGAGAACGACTCGATGAACTCCTAACACGTCAAGGATAAAAAAAAAAACAAAGTTTTATCTGACTGTTTCAGTGAACGCGCTGCGTCGGAGCATGACATGAAGCGTACTCAGACTGCAGCAACAAATTCCCCCAGCGTGGATGTTCTCTGAACATCTATCGTCTTATCTTCATCCTTTCCCTGAGGCGTGGTGCTGTTTTATGTATGAGTCGTTATGCAAGAAACGGTGACCTGAATACAGACGGACAGGAGGGGTTGGACTGCTGTATCGCTGCTTTTTGTGCTCGTTGGCAGCTGCAGGTCAAATGTTTAGGTTCTACTCAGGGACCGTAATGAGAACATGCTGCATTTGGCAGCACAATCGTGCCAAAGCTGGAGATTTGCTCATGTTTATTGAGATGATCCAGGTAAATAATCATCTATATATATATTTATTTCTATCTCTGAGGAGGTGGAACAGTGAGGATGTTTAAGAGTCTGCTACAAAAACCTCACAGGACAGTTCAGATTTCATGTAAAAGTGCACTTAAGCTAAAATTCGTGGCTCGATCAGCAATAGTGTGCGATGAATTTTGGTCGATGTGCTGCACAACGTGGACTAAAATTAGAGGAAAAAAATGATAAAAATCAGTGAAACACATGAGACCCAGCCTCCTTTGAAGCTCATAGCTCGGGCAGCTCTTAAACCAAACATGGTTCAGAGTTTAAACGGGTCACAGGAAGTTGGACTTTACACGTTGGAGCTGACCCCTTTCAAATATTTGATGGTTTTCGCACAAACGCAGCTCAAGTTTGATGATTTTTACAGATTTTTCTACAATGTTTCAACAGATTTTTTGAGCCGTCTACCAGTTTCTAATCTTGTGCAAATTCTGCAACACTTTTATCTAGGGATGCGCGATATTATCGGCATGGTATCGGACAATATTTGCGATAAAGTTAAATATCACACATCGGCCACTCCATCAAAATAACTCACCGATATAAACACATGTAGCCTATATGGTGCCGTTTTTGTTTGACAACCCAGTGACATGGATGTCTGCAGCGCCAGCACAATGTCATGACCTCACGCGCGTCGTTGAGTTTAAATTTGTGAAAATGTACAAATTTGCACTGTTCGAATGTTGTCAATGTGTTAGAGAGAGTAAATGTCTTGAATAAATTTGACATTAAACATAATCCAAGTTGAAGTGTTGCATCATTATCAGCTCCTTTTTGGCATCTGCATTTGGTAGCAACCAAACCGACAAAGACCATGAACAATAATGTAGTGTTTTAATTCCACAGCTGAGAAAGCTATGTAGTCTCTGAAACTAGATCTAGGGAAAAAATATTGGTATTGGTATCGGCCAAATAAGTTGTAACATATCAGATAGCAGCCAAAAATCCAATATCGTGCATCCCTACTTTTATAGTTAACAAAGTTAAAGAATAAAGATCCGACTTATAGTTTTTGCACAAAGACTGTTTAAGTCTTTATAAGTTTGCCTCTCATTAACTTGGAAGCCAGGGAGTGACAGACACAAATGCGTGGTTACCACGGCGACTATAATGAACAGTTTTAATGAGCTTTACAATTCTGATACGGTTTATACATCAAAGTGTGTTTTATAAGCTTCGACAATCACAACACGTTAACGCCCGTCCAGTTTTGTTTCATCATTTTAGGTTCACTCTCCTCGAAACGCCGATGGAAATTTTCTCTCCCTTATCACCTCGTGCACAGAGTCAAAGGTCGTGGGTCAACATGTCTGCAACACGACAAAAACGTGATAACGCTCAGCCTTCAGTCCAAAGAGTGAAAGTGGCCGATTTTGAAACAGATCAAAGGAAAACTCTAGCCAAGGTTTTAACAACTCAGTCAGGGATTTTCAAAGCGGGAATTGATGGTACCGAACCTCAGAATGTGCATTTGACCAATCAGAAGCTTCTGCTCCACTACTGATTACTTGATAATCTAATTGTCCACTAAGGACAATCAAATCACAACTGTTGAGTGTTAAAGCCGCCCATCAGCCAACGGTTTGACAGGTTATTGATCAGCATCGTCAGCACGACTCCCTCTGATGCACCGTTGTGCGTTTGTTTACAAGTCAGACGGCTGCCGTGCTCGGAGAGTCATTGAATGAAGGGGGTTAATTATTTCCATAAAATACTACTTGGTGAGGCTGCCAGCAGGACCCTGGCTGTGTGTGACAAGGTCCGCGCTCGGAAAGCGATCAGTCGAACCTCGTCAACAACAACGACCCTTATAGTTCCATCAATATTGCAACAATGAGTTGCAAAGACGAAGACAGATTTCAGCCTTTACACCGGCTCAAACCATCGTGTTATTAGAGCATGCCTCTGGAAGCTTAAGTGCAATATTTACTAGTCCAAAGCACGTTTCTACTTGGTTCATGAGCCCGTGTGAGCATTTAAAGACACACATGTGCAGAAATCTGCTCCTGTGTCCTTGTCTGCAGTGTTGTTATATATAGAGAAGCAGAAGGATGGCGCAGGACATTTTGTTCTCACCAAGGATGAAAACCTCAGGAACCGAAGAGGAATCCATGATGTCACCTTGCACGAACACAAACACGAGGCTGTAAATATGACAGCGAAGCTCTAACAATGTTGCTGTACGGATTTATGAGTTTTTGAACGACTGCATCTATGAAAATGTATTTTTCATAATTTTCTCCCACTGTCAAGTTATGAAAATATTTCATGAGCAACGGGATGATTTTTAATGAAACTTGCAGAAAGTCTTTAGATGGCAGCTGACGTGCATTCCTTCAAGGATTGCTAGGCTTTAAACTAACAATGCCACCACAGTAAGCTATAAAAGGACAACACACCCCGTCTTATATACTATAGATTTTAAAAGTCTCTCATTTTCAGGGATATCTTAATGCTAGTTTGTGATATTTTTCCCTTTTTTATAATCAGTTTGGAAGAAAAACTACATTTGATGTTTATATATTAGCTCATAAGTAGAAGGCACTCTTTCTTAGAAAGCACAAAAAGATGTGCTTAATATGATCAGCTTACTTATGTTTGACCATTTCAGCAGCGATGCGAGACATGTCTTAAGCAGAGAATAAAACATACGTCAGCAGCCTCTTGCTCAAGAGGTTAAAGAGCTGAGAGGCCTGAAAGGAAAAGTAAAAAAAAAAATGAAAGGATGGTGCTTGATGTTTAAAAACAGCTAAAAAAAAAAGAGAAAGAAATCCTTGCCTGCAGCAAAATTCCACTGCAGCTGGATTGTATAACTCTAAATCTCCTGAAATATTGAACGGCTGTGTGTGTTTCTGGGTACCTGCTGCGCCCAAAATGGAGGGATTCCCTTTTGGCTTCTGCTGAATTTTGTTTTCACGCATGGGGGGATAATCAGGGTGGTTATGTAACGTGGAGGGGGGCTGAGGTGAGGCGGTTCAGACTGCAGTCCCTCTTCACTTTTTCTGCAGTGGGATAGAGAGAGAATGGAAGTTAAATGAAAGGAGATGAGAAAGGGATTTGTAAAAAGAAAAAGAGGTTAAACAACAAAGAGAAGACGGGGAAAACAAGTGGTGCTCAAACAAAACCGTCAGGTTTCGGAGCAGACAATCAATCTACGGGCAAAAAAAACAAAACGCCCCCGTTTATCCACCCAGAAATGGTTGGGGTTTCCGTTAACGGCTCCCGGGGAGCTCCAGTCACAACAGGAAGTCTGTTCTCGCTTACAGTTTCTCCTCAGCAGCATGTGATGAGGGTGTTTTCACCTGCAGTCAGCAGTCACAGCAAGAGATGATCTGGTGTGTCAGAGGAGACGGCCTATGTTTAGGATGCTGGCTCTGCGGTCGCACCGTGGCTCTGTATTGTCCTGGATAAATGACACGGGATTCAAGGCCCGCAGAATGACGTGTGTGTGGATGCATGGGTATTTTTATTGCTGCTGTTGCCACGTGCTTGGTAGTGAACGTGTCCTGGCACTGTTTTAGCAGTGGTACAAAGCAGCTAGGATATAAACAGATTGTTTGGTAGACATTCTGGATTAAATAAGCAAAACATTAAAAAGCTAAGATAGCAAAACACATGTTAAAGCTAAAATAAATCAACAACTATAAGTAGGAGAAGAGTAGCAAAACAGTACCTCTAATTAGTCAAACAGAGGCTAAATTTAACTAAACATGTGCCAAAACTATGAAAGCAAAATAGATGTTGACGCTAAAATTAAAAAACAGTACCTAAAATTAGCTGAGTTAGTCAAAAGTAGCAAAACCAGGGGTTAAAATTAGCAAAACAGTAGCTAAAAGCTGCAAAACAGATGCTAATATTAGCAAAACAGAAGCTAAGTTTGCAAAATATGCTAATAATAGCAAAAGAGGAGCTAAAAGTTGCAAAACAGATGCCAATATTAGCACAATATAGCTAAATTTGCAAAACAGATGCTAATATTTGCAAAACAGTAGCTAAAGTTTGTAAAACAGATGCTAATATTAGCAAAACTGTAGCTAAAAGTAAAAAAAACGGATTCTAGTATTAGCAAAACTGTAGTTAAAAGTTGCAAAACAGATTCTAATATTAGCAAAACAGTAGCTAAAAGTTGCTAAACAGATTCTAAAGGTAAAATCAGCTAAAAGTTTGTACAAGTAGTAAAACAGCTGCTAAAAATTAGCTCATCTACAAGCCAAGAGTAGTAAAACATGATAAGGCTAAACAGCTGCTAAAATAAGCAAAAACTGTAGCTAAAATCAAAAAGTAGCTGAATGGTAGCTAAAAGTAGCTTAAATCTAATATAGAGCAGGTATGCAACAGATTTCAATTAAAATACTTGAAGGAATTGTGGTGATCTCAATGCATTTGTAAGAAGAATATTGGCTTTTGTTTTTTTAAGTTAAATATTTTTTTAAGGATAAAAGTAAAAAAACACTCATAGCACTATCATTAATCAAGTTAAATGATTTAACGTATGAAAGGTTAAAAAAGCATTTTATAGTAAAATATGTACAAAAGAAATTACAAAAAAGACGACAATTGAGTCAATGCTGACTCAGCATTTACACGATTAGATACTAAAACGGGTCTTTATTTCAAAGGTCATAAGGTCAATGTCTGGAACCCGATAGTAAAAACTAAATATTTTATCTTTGAACAAAAACTGGACATTTTTGTGTCACAAAGCTCAGTTTGACATGTCAAGAGACTACGTTGCCGTCTTTAAATAAACCTCTTTTGACAAAACAACTTGTCATCATTAGGCTCGCTTCAGGCCCAGGCCTTCCTGTGAGCTCAGTGGAATTTGCCGGGTTAAAGAAAAGTTAATATATAAATAAAAAAATCATAAAAACCGGCTTCATATTTATGAGTTTGCTGTGTGTCAATGACTGACAAAGACTGAAACGAGTGATGCAACAACAAAGCCTTTTCAGAGACAATGTGCTGTTAATGTTTGCTCAGATATTACAGATAACGGGGAATTGTTTCCTGCAACTCCACTCTAAAGAACGGCTGCATATCGAACTGGTCGTCATATAAATAAAGATTTTAGAGTAAAACATTGACCAACCTTTTCTGTTTTGATATTACAGGCCAGCGCGGAACATGAAATTCATAAGAAGAGGGGAAAAAAATCATCAGTGTTTCCAAAACCACTTTACTTTCACAAGTAAATATCTCAACTGGACGAATCCTATTTGATAAAAGTGGAGAAAACTGAAAAGAAGAACTTTGCAAAACTCCTCAGCACCACCTGGAGGATGCAACACTAATGGTTTGCAACAGATTTTCTTGCAAGCAAACCTGTTAATTTATAAAAATATAGACAGTAGAATTGTTCAATTAAATCAAATGTGAGAGGTTCTGCTCGGATCCTTAAAGCTTAAAACTGAGCAAATACTGACCAAGTTCAATAGAATTTGTTTTATCCACACGTGAGTTTAACCATGTTTGAATTCTTTGTTGAAGTGACAACGAATGGTTGAATTATTTCTCTAAGCTTTTGAGTTTGTACAACATGTAGCTAAAGAGGGACTTTAAAAAAAAACAATTTCAAAACTTGTTTTATTGTCACTCAAATGTCACAATTACCGGGTTGAGTTCCAGCTAATTGCAAGAGGAAAAGCATTAGACCCATCATACAGAGACAGACGGTCCTAATTGTTCTTCTGCGACAGGATTTTTATTGCCAACCTGTCTTTGTTGTAAAAAGTGTTCATAACAAAAGCAGTGAGGTCACCGAGTACGTTTTCAGGATTTAATAAATGAGGCTGATGTCCACAAACATAAAAATATACCAAGTGGGTTGTAGTTGTCTCATTTAACTCTGTGGTCGTACCTGACAGGAAGCGTGGCTCATTAAGCGAATGTTTTCACCAAGCAACGTTTCATTTCTTGGATGTTTAACTTAACCAGAGAATTCACCATGCCTCATTAACAGAGTCATCATTTTGAGTCAAAACTGAGATACTCCCACTTTCTCATTTATGGTTTGGAACTACAATTGTTATTTACTCACTGGAATACCAGTCAAAAAATATTTTAGTAAAAAAATCTAAATCTGCACATTATTCTTTTTCATACTGATTGTTAATGTGTCCTTAAATTAAAATGCTTTTAAGCAAAACATGTGACAGGATTCAAGCTACCACGTGTTTGTTTGCATACAGAAACAGCCGAAGGGACTGAAAATTGGTCAACGAAGCCAACAATGGTGAAAGAGTCATTTGGGACAAAGAGGTTTGACGACTTTTATGTATTGACGAGTATTTCTACTCATAACTGTTAGTAGAAGTATGCAGATAAATGTTTTGTTTACATTCAGCGCATACCTGCATTTCAGAATTGTATGTTATCAGTGGCTTTAACTTGCATAACTGATTTGGAGCACACTGCACCAAACTTTTTGACATTAATCAAAACAGGTTAATAAATGCTTTATTAAAAGACAAAGAATTCTGGGTCAAAAATAAACGATTTGGCTTTTTTGAGTTAACACAAAAAAAGTTCATGTCCTTCAGTGAAATTGGGTGATTTCAAGATGAATTCCCGCGCAACAAAAGTCTCAGCAAGTGCTAAAAAAATCTTAATAAATAAAATATTGAAGCTCTCTGAAAAAGATCCACACTGCTCATCTTACCTTTCTGAAGATCACAGGACAGGGTGAAAACAAAGCTAACACTGTTAGCTTGTGGTCCTTTTGCTAAAACCAAGTTACATAGATGTATACAAAAGCTACATGTGTTCGTTTGTCTGTTTGAATATTATTTGTCCGGCCCCTCTTTACTTCCACTTTCCTCAAAAATAAAATAAAATTGCTAAAAAAACGACGAGAAAGTAGATTAAAACGCTGTAATGTATGCTAAAACTCGGTTCGCGCCGCAAACAAGCGCCGGAGGAACGTCACATTACGTACACGCTGATTGGGTGAAAGCTAATCAAGGAGGTGTGGCCTAACGCCTGTCAATCACTCAACTCAAGAACAACAAAACTAAATAATTAAATATTGTGTTTAGGCAAAAACAAGCCAATTTTAGTGTTTTTCTCCTGGCAGATTTGGTGCAGAGGCCGTTCTACACTTCTCCAAAATATGAAATAACCAGCATGAACATTGATCATGACAGTGGTTAATCATAAAAACAAAAAGTATTTGAAATTTTTTTTTAAATGTGTCTATATTGGCATGAATATCCTTTTTTATCTTCTAAGTTAATCCTAAGAAAACAACCATGGACCTACTTTTTGCTGTACTATTCATATTAAGAATTACAGGCGCTGCAACGTTTTAAATACTTGTGAATTTTATATGGCTCCCTCTAGTGAACAAACTCGGTACTACAACACATTCAAAGTGAACAACTGCATGAAAAATCTCAAACACAGCACTCTTTGGGCTATTTTAAAATGTGTCAAAAAAAAAGTTTATGAAAGATAAAGCTGTGCCAGCATTTAAATTAAACCTTAAAGTGCAAAACCTTGATCACAAAAGTCATTTATGGCACTGTCACCCTGCACAAAATATATCTTAGATTCACTATTTCAAGCTTGAAAACACAAATCATAAAAAATAACAGACTCTTACTTACTGAACTCACTTTATTTACAGGGTGTTTGAAGAGCCATGTATGCAAATATACGGATATCGACAAACCCACGCATAACGAGACGATTTATCAGTTGGATCTCAATGTTTTGATCTGCAAGCGTTTCAACCGTTATTTATTTTCAGTTTACTGTCAAGTCCTTTTGGGAAACAAATTTACCAGGTTTTAGGCCAAGATTGAAAATGTCAGGCTTGGACAAATGCAGCAGTAGTAAAGCAGATGTAGGAAAAAAATTTAAGCAAAAACCGAATTGCAGTGTTTAACTTAAGAGGGCTACAATAAACGACGCAACTTTCCAGTAATAAGCCACAAATATGACCTCTTCACCTAAATTTAGTCTTACTGAGGGGGAATTATATTTTTAAATTAAGTATTTCTACACATCATAGTCCAGAATTTGATGCAAGGTCACTCCAGCCAATACAAAACCAACCAGGACTTTTAACTTTAAATGTTTTATTTGCAATATCACTGTATTTCACCATCACAATGAGCTTATCTCCTCCTTTGGGACCGTTCAAATCCACTTGCATAATCAGCGCATCATTATTAATAAAAAGGTCAAAAGCACTTTAGACGACTTTATAACTAACAGCAAAAACTAAAAAAAAAAAAAAAAAAAAAAAGCACCCAACAACCACGACCTGACTAAAACTGTTCCGATAGACTGGTTCCGGTGTTCGCCGGTTCAAACGTAATGCTCAAAATAAAAAAATGACACGGACAGATGGTTAAAAATATCTAAATGAAAGAAAAAAAAAAACATGAACTTTGCTTTAAAAAAGGACACTTTCAACATATGAATGGATTCAGATTTGTTCTGAAAGTGTTGGAAATTACATTTTAATGGAGTGGAAGTACTCGGCTCACCCTCTGCAAGCTGTTCTAGTCAGTGACTACATATGAAAAAAGCAAAGTGGAAACTCGTGATATAAATATAGCTACAAGTGCACTCGTTCTTACATGAAATCTATTCAGTAATTTTTAATCCTCCTTACAGCTTTATCCGACAAGAATCTGCTTTTCTAACCTAAATCGTTAAGATATTATTACGTTTCATCTTACTGACAAGTCCTGCGCATCTTCAGTTATTCGGGCTCCTCCATCGAATCCAACAGTTACTTTAAGGACATTCTAATTTTTTTTTTATTAACAGTAAGAACCTCCTCAGATCGTATGATTACAAATAAATCCCAAATCTTTTTCACATTTAGCACAAAACTTCTCAATGTAAGCTCATTTGGAGCTCTTTTTGCCCTCCGTGGACTCACTTAGCCTCACCATCACGTCAGGTTTTACTAATATCTGTTCATGAGTTCAGTATTAAGTGTCTGTTTTGCTTCTGTGCTTCGTGAAACATCCACAGAGTGAAATCTTTTTGCCTTTATGATCCAATATGAGGAAAATGGTACCATTTTTGTAACTTAAGTGGCGGTGGAAAGTTTTGTTTTTAAACACAACTGGCCATGTTGAACAAAAAGACGTACAGATGTGGCGACAAATAATGTATTTGTTAAAAGACAGAAAGCTTTAATGCATGAAGATTTTGCGAAACGTACCAGTCGGTGCCTAAATCAGGACACAGACGTGGGGGAGGTTTTCCACCTCACATTTAAATAGCAACACAAAAAAAATATGAAAAGAAGAAAAAAAAAAAAAAAAAAAAAGATGACGACGGCAAGGCTAACACACATTTAACGCATTTTAAGAGGAAAATAAGTCACCCAAAAGTCTGCAACAGTAAATCTCGTCATTTCTTTCAAACAGATTTGGACTTATTTCTTTTTTTTTTTTTCTTGTGTGTCCGTTAAATTCAAATGTTGACAGAATAGGAGTACATTTTGTAGATCACATTCAGTCGCCTCTGCTCGCTTCTTCTATACTTCAGTGTTGCTTGCGTACAGCCTGGTCCATGTTCGGGCTGTGGGAGAAACAACAGAAAAGTTACGATGTTTACGAATCGATCAAACGGTAAACAGGTGATCAGTGATGCAGAGGACAAACAGGCTGGCTCACGGGACAAAAATTTTTATTTTTGCCCCAAGATTTTTAATGACACTAGAGTTACCATTTCTGGCCCGAGACCGAAATTCCGGCCAGGTGAGGCTCGGGCTTTTGATACGGTTTTAATTGAGCATGTGACCCCGCCCGCCCTTTGCTCTTATCACACATCTGAGGATTTGCAATTGACCTACAACAAGTGACATAATGGAGCTGGAAAGTATTAACCAAAAGCTAAAAACAGGAGAACTCACTCTACAAAGCCAGCACAGTGAAACCTGCTTATGTCAGGTGCACGCTCTGGTCCGACCAGCCGGTTGAAAGAGGTGAAAAAAGTTATGTTAAGCTGCAGAGGGACAATGGATCATCGGCCGTGCGCGTCCGCTGACCAGCTGGTTGAAAGACGTTAAAAAAAACTTACGTTAAGCTTCAGATGGACAACTGGATCATCGGCTGCGCGCATTCGCTGACCAGCCGGTTGAAAGATGTTAAAAAAAATTAAAAGAAGTTGTGTTAAGCTTCAGATGGATCACCGGATCATCGGCTGTGCTGTCATATGCAGTAAAGTTGCAGCATAGCTGCAAAAGCCAAAGCGAGTTCAATTAAAATAGACTTGTTTTATATTTTTCCAAATAATTTTGCTCTCAAAACATTTTTGTTCATCTGTTAATAGCTTTTCTTTAGAGTTGATTTTTTTAGGCTATTCGTTTTGTATGTTATTAATTAGGTGACTTGTTAATAAACAAGAAATCTTATATCTTCCTTTCTTTGAAATCTGTTTTTAAAGCCATCACGTGAAACTGATTTGCTTACAAAAGCAGTAAAAGCTTAATAATTATTTTTCCCAGGGTTCAGACCTGTAATTACAGTTAATTGGTCAGGCCGGGGTCTGAAAAAAAATGGCTACGGGCCGGGTCGGATTTTTTTACGCTCAATAACTCTACATGACAGTAAATATTTTGTTTAGTTTTTCCAAAAGTGTCACGCTAACAAAGCCTTTAATTAAAAAAAAAATCGACACCTTTAAATCCAATAGATTTCCAACTCGACAGCTTTAAGTTGGTCGTTTTGTTACCAAGAGATGAAGTTGGTGTTTGGAAAAGTGAAAGTGCATTGTTTAAAATCAAACAAACATTTAAACGACTTAAAGGTGTTTTTCTTATAAACCAGCTTTCCTGTTCTGCACACAGAGAAACATATAAACATTGATTAAGGATTATTATTATTAGAGATGGGATAGATGCAACACTGATTCAGAGTTGATTTTCAAATGTCAAAATTTAATTTTGTTCATCTGCGCTGCCATTGGAAGTCAGCAGAGTAGTTGCTGGGCGGTGCCGTTTGTCCTTGTAGAGTTGCCGTAGATTCCTGCTGTAGAAACTATTTTTTACGGAAGTTGTTTCACATCTAGATTTTGTGACAAGTAAAAAAAAAAAATAAAGTTGCTTAAAACAAAGTGACTCAACATTGGCTGCATCATTATCAGCATGACTTCATTCACGCCTTCTTGATTTCTTAAAAAAACTAAAATTATTTATTTTGCAATGGGAAAAAAAAGGAGAAGCCAACTCATTGTGTCCTGACTGCCTATTTGATCGGCATCAGCTGTTCAGCTGTCGAACTGCATCACAAATAAGATCACAAGATTTGAGTGAAGACAATTAACCAAGAATTGGAAGAGGAAGCGTAACTCATTCGGCTCAGCCTGTGGCCTCAGGTAGGAAAACATTTGAACAGAGGACGACATCATTTACATTTCAAATCTTTGTTGGAGACCCCCTCACATCCCAAATGTTGGAATAATACTGCTGTGACTTGGCGCTATATAAATAAACTGAATCGAAACCGATAGTCCCTCGCTACTTCGCGGTTTGACTTTTGCGGACTCACTCTTTTGCGGTTTTTCAAAGTAAGACTGTACATGAGAAGGAAAAAATAAAAGGATTGTATACGAGTCGCAATTGTCAATTTAAATATTACTCATGATTGGGACAGTACTGGATACAGTAAAAAGTTAATGGAAAAAAAATACTTTGGACAGGTGTTGCCATTTTGTAGTTTTCTCTCAATAAGCCTACACTGTATCGCCAGTCAAAAGGACTGCATTTCCCAGAAGCCCCAACAGTGCTTCCAGCCATTGCTTTCTGCTGAAAGGAATGGAAAGTTTTGATCCGATCTGAAAAAGTTCGGTCCTTATTCACAGTGACGTCGGTGCTCAGTGGATGCAGAGAGCCGTACGGAACCGACCGGGAATTGGACCAGAACCGAACTTCCAGCATCATCTGTCAATCCAAGCGCTTCTTGCCAGGGCCCAGGGAGCCTCTCCAGTGGGGAGGTGTTGCTTGGAGGTCTGGTGTTTTCTCCGGACCTCACTGGGACATCTTTTCATTCGGATTTGGACTCGATCGGGACCGTTGTGTACCGAGCAGTACATATATGTATGTTGTTAAAATTACATAGGTTTAAAAGTTCAGAACATTGTAAAAGTGTGGGAAGGGTTTAGAAAGCCTTAAAATATATATAAATACTAAAATAAATACAGTATTCCTACTCAGTGATTTTTCACTTATTGCAGGGGGTCCAGAACGTAACCCCTGTGATAAACGAGGGACTACTGTATTCATGAATTGTGCTGAAAGTTTGATAAATCAAACTTATTTATGAAGCGGCAATTTTAACGCCTCTATGTACTGAAACTGACACAGCAGCTGAATTATACTTTCCCCGGAGTGATGCCTGCTCAACAGTGACGAACACCAAATCCCTGTTACATCGCCACTTCACTTCCAGGTTAGCTTCTTTCATTAGGAGTCAAATTAAGCTCCAAAAAGCGTGTCCATCTTTCAAAGCTGTTGAGACTCGACAGCAAAGTACTTCCTTACCACCAGAAAACCCATCGTTAACTGTTGGATCATTTGCAATGTGGGAGGAATTTCAAGAGAACTTGGCTAATGTTTGCAGCCATCTGTCCATCTCTCCTACTGGAAATCTGCGACAACCTGAAGCCGCTGCGGTGCAGTTCGCCTCGCTCCATCCTGAGCACTTTAAAAATGAAAATCGAACAATTCCTGCTGACCTGTCTCGATGGCATGGCTTTCGTTCTTCTTCCACTGCTCTGCGACATCGTTTGCCAGGGGATCATCTGGGTTGGGAGCACTTAATAATGCCTGGATAGATAGCAACACTGTACGGATCTGCAGGGCTGGAGACCACTTGTCTATGAGGAGGTGGTGTGGAAAAAGACAAAAATAACAGAGGTCAAAGATGGAAAACACAAAGATCTGATGGTATCCAACCACCTGCAACATGTCATTGATAGATAGAAAAAACTCAAAATATGAATGATTTAAGACAAATCAACTAGTGACTGCTAATCATAAACCTCTATCCAAACATTAGCTCTTTTCTTAAACTAAAAAAGAATATGTGTAATTAAACATATTTAGAAGCTTTGCATTTTTCACATTTTATAGAGCTCATTTAAAGCCACAAATTACTGTCATTTTTACTCCACAACCACATTGTGGCTGGGATTTTTATTTTTTGCCTCTCACTGCCAGTATCTTCAAAAATACCACCCATTAATTTGACTTGTCAGCTGTGACGTTTTCAAGCGGCGCAAGTATCAGAATATAGAAATTAACAACGCAACTGTAACATTTAAGCTCAAGATGTGATGGGACAGAGTTGACAGCAATAATCAAACTTGCTCAAAATGCATTTAGTTGCTCTGTGCACCGTTAGAACAATGTGTTGGCTCATTTTAACGTACAACTACAGCAGCTTTAACAGTCTATTTATTTACATAAAAAGTAACGTTTTCTCACAAGCAAACAAAGTAGTTTGGCATCTTTAAAAGCCACCGTGTGTTAAAGCAAAACGAGCTAAAATAAAACCTAATAAATTGCTATTGCTGTGAGATTTTGTTTACTGCAGCTAATATTTACAACGCATGACACAAACCTACTTTGTTGCCTTTGTTCAGTAAGCCGAAGTCAAACAGTTTGAATAAAAATAGTAAAAAGAAAAAAAAATTAAATCTTACCTTTCAAAATGTCTAAACATATTCTTCCCAATTTGTCAACATTGGGGTGATAGATTTTGGTCATGAATCGCACTTTGGGAGCTGCCATGGGGTACTCTTCTGGAAGAAATAGTTCAAGTTTAAACGTTCCTCCTTCAAAAGGAGAGTCTTGAGGCCCTGCGATGACCACGTGGAAGTAGCGTGCATTCCCGTCGTCGGGCATAGCTGTGATCCCAGGAACGGGCTCCGCCATCAACCGCTGTGTCTCCTGGATGTGATGAAAACATAAAAAATAAAAAAAAATCACAGTGATGACATTTTTAGATTTGAAAACAGCTGTGGAAAGGAATGCGTGTGTGGTGGGGAGTGCCTGCAGGTTAAGACTTTAGAGCAGGAAATGGTTGAGACCACGCGCTCTTTTCACGCATACTGACAAGACAACATTCCACTAGCTGGTGTTTAACAAACAAACAAACAGGTAACTGAGAGCTGGGACTTCTCACACACTGTGCAACACCTAACTTGTCACAGCACATACCTGTCCATTGAGTAAAACAAAAAACACCTGGGAACCTACAAGTATTTAGAATTACTTTAAATTACCCATTGCACAACTAAATATATGGTTTACAAATAGACTCAAAAAGCTTCTATAATACTCAATAAATGTAATAATTGTTTTAAAGTTGCTTTTAGTTGTATATTGGTCGTAAAATCGCTTCTAACAATTACATTTGCCCAGTCAACAAACTACCGTAAATTCCAGACTATAAGCCGCTACTTTTTCCCCCACACGTTTTGAACAATGCTGCGGTTAATTGATAAGCTAACGAGCTTCATGCCACCAAAACATTTAGCTTCGTCACACCCAGGCGCGCACATAGCTGCCCAATGACTTCCTGGTAGACTACTGTATTTCTTTTAATCAGCGGTGCACTGTTCAGAAAATGCAAAAAAAAAAAAAAAGAAGGAAAGTAAAAATCACTATATTTGTGCGCGTTACCAGTACGTATTTAATTAAAAGTAAATATCTCATAACAACGTGAACACCAACAGATTATAGACAAGTGCGGCCTATTTATGTAAAATTTTAACTTCCTTTTTAAATTTAGTGGGCGCGGCTTATTTTCAGGTGCGCTCAATTACAGTATAAGCTCGCCTGCTTTATCTGGCTTCAAACCAAAATGTGCCCACAGCAAGTAGTGTTTGGCTTTTCTACTAGATTTGTGAAAAACGCAGAGGGACGCTCATCGAAACAGTCCGTCATAGGCTACTATTTATGCACCTTGAGATAAAGCGAGTACTGTTTAAATGACATCAAAAGTGGATGCAAACTGTAAATATGCTTGTAAAAATTACAATGTTTCTATCAAATATGGTGTCAAGTTCAGATCATGGAGTAATAAAAATCAACAGATTTAACTCCATGTGCCTTTAGATGAATATAAAGTAATTTAGATGATGTGGTTGAGCAGTTTGTTAGTAATTATTATAGTAAGAGAGGCCACAAACAGATATTGCTTTTACGTTGAACATAGATGCCTTTTTACTCTGATCTATTTTATTCAACTTGTCTGAAATTTTCTATTAGATTCTGGTAGGCAGCACATGTTACCAGTAATGTAATAAAAACAGTTTTGATTTATATTAGCAGTTAAAAAACGGATGCGAGCTACTTTCTTATGACTACATTTTACAACGGGCAGGTGCACTCGAGAATCTAAGATTACCAGGAAAAATACTTTTTTTTTTAAGGGGGGGGTATAAAAATGAAATGGCTTCCGTTGTCGTGACTGGGAAATAAAACGCAGAATCCTAAAGAATTAGCCGGGACGTGGTCTCGCATTGCAGGGTGCACAAACCTGCTCAACCTGCGGCTCGTGGGGCGGAAGAGGCTGATCGCGCCCACAGTCGGGCCCGGTCCAAGGAGACTGTGGTGACCCGCAAAACGGTTTAAAACGGTTTAATTTCAAGGTTCGTTACGTGGAAAAGTACGAGCAACACATGCTCCACACTGAAGGCATTCTGGAGTGTTTTAGAGGCAGCGTTTTAGGCATGTGCAGCAGCTAAAGCCACCTAGCCTAGCTTAAAATTCATTCATATGGCGACTGGGACAAGCTGGAATTAATAGCCGATGAACGACATCAAGAAGGAAAATGGCACGTCAGAAACACCGAGATCAACAAGAAGCTAGCGCGAGTTTAAAATCGCTCACTGAGCAGAAGGGAGTAAACGGAAGTGGCAAACAAAACACTTGCATTCAAGCGAGGGTGAGCTAAACGGGAGCTAACTGTGCTAACAAGAGGACTAGACGCCAGATGGTGGTATTTTAACATCCAGAATAACACTAACATAACTTTGCGAAACCTAAACATTAGCTCATCATACATATAATATAAGAGTTGTCCACTGTCAGGTGTACCTTTATAATCCTACGAGGCAAACCGGCCATCTTGTGTTAGCAGTTATATTTTTAGCCGTAGACTCGCCCTCTCTTCAGGTTGGATTGACTGAGCTGCCGGGGCAGGGACACATAACTCACTCTTCCGGTGGCTTCGCATGACGTCATGACGCATCAATGCGTCTAAATAGGTCAACATTTTACATGTCATGCATTCAATATTTATAAATATATATATATATATTTATATATATATATATATATATATATATATATATATATATAAAAATTTTTCCCATAGTTTCTGGTGAGAGAGACTGAGTGTATTTTATTACATACAGTATGATTGAATAGGGATTTCTGTTTAATAATACATTATAAAACAAACATATGTCTATATCTCTCTCTCTATCTCT
>NC_056519.1:10813299-10896682 GCF_014905685.2 Nematolebias whitei | reverse complement strand
ATATATATATATATATATCCATACACACACACAGCACTGTGTAAAAGTTGTACCCAGGTGTAAAAAATAATTTACAGTATAGGAAAGATGTTTTGCAAAATTCTAATGAATGTTTAATGCAATGCTGATCTAGACATGAGAAACTTAAATTAAATAAGTATTGTGATAAGTTATTTCAAAAGAGCATTGATTATTATTTTTTTTTTCTAGGAGCAAATTTTGGAAGGTCTCAGAAGGGAAGTTGTTCCAAACATCTTGGATATCAATTAAGAGATCGATGATGTAGTCCGGCTTAAATCTTCCTCCATATAAGACTTGCATTAAGAATTGCATAACACATGCTGACAGTGTAGATGACACAAAAAGACAAGTCTAGAAATACAGTAATTATTTCTGAAAAAAATACAAGTCAAGTAATGTCAATAATCAAATTTTAGCTGAAAGAATAATAAACTTGTACACATTTTTATTTGCAGGCTCTAAATTTAATTTATAACTTCCCTTTATCTATGTAAAACACAGAGCAGTAACTTCACACAGTTTCACACAAGTGACCAAGTAAATAAATTATAAAATATGGAATATTGAGCAGTTTATTATTCAATACTTAGACAAAAGCAAACTGACAGACAAACAGACTTGGAACTTGAATTATCTGTCCTTTGGGGGGGTTTTCTTGATACGCCTCATGTGAAACCTGTAAGCATTGAAACAGAGGACAATGAATATTTGGGTCAAATTTATGTGCACCATGTTTCTTTTTCCTCCAAGCTACACTCAAACTTTAGGATTCTTTAGATTTTCTTGCTGATACTTAATGTTGAACCTCCAGCTTGCCGACTTGACTCAGTAATGACTAAAACAAACGTATAGCTAAAAGTCCCAATCTTTGCACATTGCATCTGCTAAAGTCACACCAAACCTCAATAAATAAATACATTTATTAAAGATACAGCAGTATTTAAAGTAAATCATCAACAAGAAAGTTACTTTTTTTCTGCAATAAAATTGTATTAGTATATAGTTTGCTTGTGACTTACTGTCCTACTGGATAAAACCGATGTTTTGTGGTGAAAAACATCTTGCCCAGTTCCTCTTCAGTGGAGCCTTTTTTACCCTTCATGTAGCCTTTTTTAACCTTCAGCAGCTCATTGCTCAGGTGGGCCTTCAAAACCTGATCATGAGACTCTGCCGGGCCGGTCAATGGGTCTGGTCGTTCAATAGGCTGAAAAGATTTAATGACATAATGGGATTCCATACAGTCTGTGTTCTGTATTAAGTTTGTGCAAGTGAGCGCTTGTTTAGGTACTGTATATTTACAGTCTAGATGATGTGACTAAATTATGACAATGTGGACAAATAAAATAGTGTACAATCCATTCAAACAAAATTTTCCTTAAGAAAAATCATCTAAAAGTCAGATAATCAAGCTGTTATTCGTAAGAGCGGTGTGTGCTTACCCGAGTGAACTCATAAGGAATGTCAGCAGCAGGATGGTAGCACACAATGGTTTTCTCATCTGAAGTTACGGCTATTTCCACTTTACTAAAAAAAAGAATAAAAATAAAAACTTATTGTCCAGGCCAACTTTCTGCCATTGGAACACAGTTCTACTACTAAAGACGATATTTATATAAAAAGGTTTTGATGAGTTAAAATATTTTATAGAACATATTTCTTCTTTAATTGAGCAATGCTATAACCACATAAAAAATTAACAACTTGAACATGGGTTCTTGTGATCACAGAATTGTTCAAGCAAGATCAATCTTACTGATAATAATCTGCAGCTCATCATAGCCTCAATGCTTTTGCCACTATTAATTATCATGTATCCACTCACTATCCCCATGAAAACAGTTAATACACATTTTAATTTAACAGATGTTGATGATGAGATTTGTTACATACCAATTAGGGCCATTAAGTGTGTTGGCACTGGACTTCTGTCGAACAGACACAATACAAGCTGCAACAAAAGGAAAATGAAAAGCTTCATTAAAACACAAGACATCCTGATGCACGCTCAATAATCCAGGTAGAAAAATCTAAAAAAAAAAAAAAAGTTAAATCTGGTCCTCTGGACATTTAAAAAACAACACAAAGCAAAACAACAACAACAAAAATGTAGAAACGTTTCAAGACAAAATTTTAGATTAACTGAAGATTCGCTAAAATATGTAAAACATGAGCAATTACTATAATCGTATAGGAAAGTTTAACAGGTGATGGTTTATTTGCAAACAAAGTAATCAAATTTAATATTTTTAGTCGTTGATTAAAAGTCAGGGGTAACGAAACACTAAAATACAATCACTACTAAAAATAGTAACTTTGTTTTAGTCAAACTTTTACGGCAGTTTTTTAACATCAATATGTTTTTATTAAAGCGTCAAAGAAATACAAAATGTTTACATTTTGAACGGACTGTCAAGGTTAGCCAAGCGTTAGCTTTAGCCACTATTATCAGCATGCTAACGGTTTAAAAGACAAATTCCGTCAGATCAATCAATAATTTATATTCAATACTCATGGTACTCACTTTGACCATTTCGCAGTGCGGGACCGTAAGCAAATCGAGTTAAAATACCGTGCAGCTTGCACAAGTGACCGGACGCCATGCTGTTATTTTGGACAGTGCGTCACTAAAATACTTCCGTCTTCTCGTCGTGGTCAGGGTCAAACGTTCCGCTTCACGTCCAGAAAACGTATAAACAAAACAAAAAAACTGGAATAAAATAATTCGGTCCCAAACACGCCATTTTATCTAGAGTATCCCATTGTAATTAGTTTAACATATTTTAAGCCAAGTCAAGAAGAACAATATTAATAGCTGTCACTTTTTAATTTCAAGGTCATCATTTTCCATTTTTCTATTTCATTATTAAGTGTATATGGCTGGATAGGATATGTCCAACTCATGAGTTTGTAATGAAAACACTTCAGGGTTAATTATACCTGGCTGTTTACCTGGTAGGGCAATCTGCACATAAATCTATAAGGTAATTTGCTTCTCACAGCTTTTGCCAAACTTAATTAAAAACATGTTAGGCAAGCATAACCCCCCGAAATCATGGCTTATTATTTCATCCATCTTTAATCCTTCTTCAATTTTTGTAACTATAAATAAACAAAAAGGTACACAATTTATTTTGGGGAAAAAAAAATAAACAAAACACATTTATCACCTTCAAAAACATATTAGTTTAAGACAAAAAAAAATTAAGGCCAGATTTCTGGTCAGTTAACCACATGCAAACCCCATTAGAACAATTTTATTTTAGAGCACTTTAATATCACAGCACATCATGAGCAGGGTTCAGACAAAGACAACACTTGTCATCAAATTGTCTCGTTTGTTATAATTGACTATAGTCCAGTTACAACAGTGATAGATCAAAATGTAAAATAGTTTCTTGTATATGTGTTGAATTAAAATAATCCTAGCAGATTACATTTGTAATGCACTGAAAACTATTTACACTTGTGCCTCCACCTGGAAACATCACTAATCACATTCATTTACAAATGTGAATATTGTAAGAAACATTTTCTTTTCTTTCCAGACCTTAAATGTTCAGTTTCATTTTGTAAGAGACGAGCTGAACAAGGTTCTTCAAGTCTTTTAAGGTCTGTTTTAAAACATATTCAGCGTTTCTGCGTGTTAGGTGTGGTTTCATTTAATTGTGTCCTCCTGAACGGAGACCCTTGAGGATTTCCACAGTACAGTTTTTGCATCAACATGTTGCTGTTGCATTCAGAGCATCATTAGGAGACTTCCATGTCTGCTGCGGCTGCACTGCTGGAGGCCTGTGATGCTGTATTCACCACCAAACGCTCTCGATTTCCAAACACCTCCGTCACTGAAAGCAAACACAACAGAGTGCTGTTTACAGTTTCCCTTTGACAGAGTTATATCTGACTTTAATATACAAGATGGAATAGCTGGTTTCAAAATACAAAAAAAAATAAAATAAAAGTATTTCAACTTTAACGAAAACCCAGTTTTGGCATTAACTTTACCTGCTGCAACATCACTTATATCCCAAACTCGCAAGCCGTCTTTCTGTCCTCCGAAGGCGTAGACAAAGGGCATGTCGGGGCAACAAGAAGCACAAAACAGCACCCCCTGTTCACAAAAGGCAAAATAAATTAATTTGATTACTTTACAACAAACTTCAAGAGCAGAATTAGCTATAAATGCACTTTTTTTTTTTTTTACCATCTTCATATCTCGAGTGTGCACCAGGTTGGGTTTGTCGCCTAAAATGTCCCAAATTTTCACATGTTTGTCAGCCGATGTGGTGACGAGGCATCCTTTAATCTGGCTGCTGAGGTCCAAACCTGCAACGATTTATAAAATAACTTCATGTCTTATTTTAGAGTGCATGACTAATAAGTCAGAATAAAAAAAAAAATCTGTCCAAAATGTTTTCTGATTTAATTATTTAGTGAAATAAACTTTAAGAACCTGAAACTTCTTCATCATGTGCTCTCAGAGTGAACACTGGTTTATCTGAGCGGGCATCCAGACAGTAGACAAAACCATCCTCTGTGCTGGCCTACACACACGCACACACACACACGCACAAAGCTGATTTACCCACAGACATTAAGAATTTAATTGCAGAAAAACAAGACGAGCAATAGTTGTTGAATCATGACCACACAATCCATTAATATTTAATTACAGATTTTTACATTTTAGTCTTTAAAAATGCTGAGGACACAGTTTTACAGTGTGGGTTGTGGTTGGGAACAATTATTAAATGAGCGAGCACATGAAACCTCTGTGCTCTAAAATGTGTTCTGGAGAAAACATGTTGCAACCCTGAAACAGACAAGCTTGTCTGGAAGTTTTTGAGTGCTGTACATCAAGTACAATCGTCAGCCATAAACAGATGTGATTAAAGCGGCAGAACAGACAGAAAGAGGTTGCTTAAATAAAATTATTTATTAAAGTAGTCCCTCGCTACTTCATGGTTTGATTTTTGCGGACTCGCTCTATGGTGGTTTGTGAACGTACAGTCCATAATATATAATATTGGACCCAAAAATAACAATAATTAATTAATATTACTCATGCGATTGGGAAAGTACTGGATACAGTACTGTACAGTAAAAAGTTAATGAAAAAATAAAATATTTTGGACCGGTGCCGCCATTATGTAGTTTTCTCTCTGTAAGCCTCCACTCTACATTCCCGCTCATAATGACCACATTTCCCAGAGGGCAACAGGGCCCCGTCCAGAAGCCCCATTTACTTCTGCTGTAAAAAAACAAACAAAAAAAAACAAAACTAGAGGTAAAGTTTTTATCTGACCCCTGGAGCAGAGCCAGACTTCCAGACCCATCGTGAATCTTTGAGAGCTGGTAACCCGCCCACGTGGACCTCCGAGCAACGTGCGTGGACAAAGGTCCGTCGCTCCGTTCGGTGCCCATCAGGACATTTTTCATTTCTTTCAACCGGCCCTCGAAGAGCCCTGAGCGGGACGCGCGTGGCCGATGATCCGGTGGTCCATCTGAAGCTTAACAGGACATTTTTCCACATGTTTCAACCGGCCGGTCAGTGGACGCGCACGGCTGATGATCCGGTTGTCCATCACAAGCTTAATGGGAATATATATATATTTTTTCTTTCAACTGGCTGAGGACCTCTGAGCGGGGACACGCTGGTAAGTAAAATTTATTAGCTACACTATGTTGTTAAAATTAGTAGGATTAAAAGTTTAGAATACTGATTGATTGTGGGTCGCTGCAGGGTACCTCTGCAGAAACGGAACAGAGTCGTACCGACACGAATAGAGCCGCTCCCGTTCTGCAGAGCCCGGCAAGTACAATTTTGTAGCTACATACACAGTATTGTATGTGTGTTTTTAAAATGACAAAGGTTTAAGAGTTTAGAACATTGCAAGAGTGTGGGAAGGGTTTAAAACACCTTAATATATACCTGTATATAAATACTAAAATTAACTACTTACTACTACTACTACAGTAAATACTAAAATAAACTACTACTTACTACTACTACTTGTGTACATAATGTTGTTCCATCTCATGTACCACATGAGATGATAACGACGATAAAGTTTACTTGAACTTAAACTTGGGACTACTTTATCCCTAATTGGCGGTTTTTCCACTAAGCGCGGGGGGCGTGGTCCCCTAAACCCTGCAATAAATGAGGGACTACTGTATATTGCACAGCTTTGTTCTGCAGCTCATTTGTAAAGACAAACAAACAGTTTAATGTGCAACACTTAGCTGTTTTTCATTAAACCAAGACTATCGGCCTCTTCCTGAGAATAAAAGTCCATTATCTTGTTGAAAAAGAAAATCCCCTACTTCAATGTCCTCTTAAAACAGGTCATACATTTTGGGTTTTCCTCTTTCTTCCCAACATAAAGGTTTTTGTGCTTGCAAAATACCTGCTAAGCTCTAAATCTCAACGTCTCCATCACATGTAGTTCTCTTCTTGTGGAAGACATCACTATGATTACACATGGGCTTTACTAAGCTCTACAAGAGGTGTTGGAAACTTACCAGGAAGTTGCAGGGTGAAAAGTGGTTCCAGACTAGACGCTCCACTTGACCGCTAAACCTCCAGGTCCGATAGCTCGTGTCTGGACTACGGCAGTCGTAAAGAACAGCTGTCCTAAAGAGGGAAACCCACTTGTAATGTTAAACTTTGATAATACAAAATATCCATATGTAAAGTGAGTAACACTTACTTGTCATAAGATCCAGATAATAAAGTTTGCGCCTCAAAAGGATGGAACGTTAGTGTTTGAACCTGAAAGATAGAAAGAGAAAGATTTATGATTTTTTTTTTTACAAAAACTAAAGCTTTCACAGTATATCCAGGAAGTAAAACTGTATAAAAACTAATAAATTGAACTAATTTTCAGAGTACCTTATCTGTATGCCTTCGCAGAGTTGTAGCTGGTTTGCATTGAGACAGATCCCACAAGATGACTGTGTCATCTGCAGATCCACTGGCTAACACGTTCCTAATTAAAGCAAAGTGCATTTGTGTTTCTGTAAACATGAACTTAATGTCTGGAAATAAGCAGGTATTGGTTTAAGCAGGTGAACTGCAGTAAGACAACCAACCTGACCAGTTTGTTCCAGGATAAATCCAGCACTGCGTCTGTGTGTCCCTCCACAGGCTCCGCAGCGGCACCCTGAAATACAACAGGAAGCTGCGAGTTAATGACTCTTCAAAGCGAGAGATAACGTCACAAATGTGAACACTTGGACCTTCTTGCTCTTCTTTTTCTTCTTGGAGGCCTTTTTGCTCCCCAGAGAGAAGACCGGCTCTAAGCAGTCCACCACATCCAGATCCCACACATCAATCTGAGGAGTCATGTTGCCCACGGCAACATAATTAGCTGCAGTTCAGACACACAGGAGACACTATATTACTTTAATTTATTTGAAATGTGAAATTTAACTGAGACAGTCCTGGTCAAAAGGTTAAAAGTTTGGTCAAAGGAAGTTCATCATCAGTGACTCCATGCTTTTTTACCTGTTTCCTCTTCAGGGTTGGGGTCAAAGTTCAGCCACTCTACACACAGTGGATAAGCTGGCAGCAGAATATCATGGTGAACATACAAAGAGTCTTCCTCAGAGTTGTAAACTGTGAAGAAAGAAATTACTTCCTTTAGATTATCTACATAAAATGCTACTAAATGTGTTTCCTTTGTTTAGCTTCTTTCACAGGGGTGCCCAAACATTTTCCCTGAGAGGGCCACATTTAAAATCTATCAGAGGGCTGCGGGCCAAATGCAATAATACAAGAAATGCAAATACTTTTTTAACAAAAGTCTATTTATTTATTATACAGTTATTTCACCTTCAAGTCTGTATAAAGAACATTACAGAACAGGCTGTGTTGGTGGTGGTGGGGGTCCTCTCCCTGAGAATTTTTAATAAAATAGATGCCATTTCCTGCATTCTGGTGTATTTTACAAAGGTTTATTACAGTAGACTAACATGAAACAAAAGATGTAAACTCAGTATTGAAATCTCTGACTGCAAAGTTGCAGTTCTGCAGGTAAGGGGCGTTCACTTCAGGACAAACTGAGGTTGCTGATTGGTCAGTTGCTGACATGCTGGATTGATTGACAGGTGGCTGGACTAGTGCAAAAAAAAAAAAAATTGTAGATTTTACTGGCCCGTTTGAGATTGTTGTCATTTATTCCATATTCAATATTTTGGTGAATCTAAGGTTTGAGAACTGTTTCCTTACAAAATCCTAATGATAGTTTATTTTTCAGAGGTGCTGAGTTTAAATTTAGGGGTGCTTGAGCACAATGAGCAGCCCCAGAAAGAGGCTAAAATCACTACTGAAGCCATCCTGATGCATGCTCAATAACTGAAGCCAGTTCATATTTATAATTTAGGCTATTTTTAAACGCTTTATGTGTGATTTTTAAGTGTATTAGTGCAGGACCAAAGGAAAATGTTTTTCAGTGGCAGGAAGCTGTAGGAAGTCTGTCAAAAATGAGTAAAATTGAATATTAAATAGGCAGCACGGTGGCGTAACTGGTAGAGCTGCTGCCTCTCAGCGAGCAGGTCCTTGGTTCGAACCCCGGTCCAGGGGCCTTTCTGGGTGGAGTTTGCATGTTCTCTCCGTGCATGCGTGGGTTTTCTCCGGGTACTCCAGTTTCCTCCCACAGACCAAAAACATGCATGTTAGGCTGATTGGTAACTCTAAATTGTCCCTAGGTGTGAATGAGGGAGTGAATGGTTGTTTGTCTCGTTTGTCTCTATGTGTCCCTGTGATGGACTGGCGACCCGTCCAGGGTGTACCCCACCCCTCGCACAGTGATTGCTGGACATGGGCACTGGCGACCCCCGTGACCCAAAATGGAATAAGCGGGTAAAGATAATGGATGGATGGATGGATGGATGAATATTAAATAGTCATTGGGCTGACTTTCCATTTAACATCAACATTAAAGACAGAATGACTGAGTGTAAACACATTGACACTTTAAAGGAAATTTTAACATAGTAACGAGGACAGCTTGGCGGGCCAACTCAAACAGATCTGCGGGCCAACTTTGGCCTGCGGGCCACACTTTGGGCACCCCTGTTCTATCATAAACAAGAACATCAGATTTAAAGAATATATATTAAAGACACTCACCATAAACTTCCAAACTGCAGTAGTCCTTTTCTGTTTTCCCTGCCAGGATCAAGTTATCAGTGGGTTTGATCTGGAAGTCTTCTCGCTCATATTGATCCTTAAGAATAAAAAAAAAAGTCAAGAGTGCATAAAAGTAATTTGATGGCTCTGCAACTCTTGATCAATTTAATAGCATTGTTTTTGTGATACAAGAAAAAGAACATCTCTAATATTTTATATTTATTAGATACCATTTGAAAGAAAGATGCACTAAATATATCAAGCTAATCCTAGGAGTTACCCACTGTGTCTTTGATGGTGATGTAGGGGTCCTCCTCATTTGTGCTGAACACTGTGAGCCCAGCCAGACTTTCACCAAGATTAGAGGTCACTACAGATAAACACAGAGTCAGTTTTTACTTTTAGCTAATTTAACTGGAAAGTCAAACTTAAAAGAAGAATAAGATACACAAATGTTGCACTCTGCACCTGTATCTTCTTCATCATATTTATCCAAGCCGTACTCCGCTAGCTCATCCTCCTCCTCCCCTTCGTCAATCTCATCCTTCGGAGTGCAGTCAACGTAAGCCGAGTTGCTGCTAGGATTGGGCTCAGGAGGTACACCTTCATCCTCCTCCTCCTCTCCTTCGTCACTCTCATCCTTCAGAGTGGAGCCAACGTAAGCAGAGTCGCTGCTAGAATTGGGCTCAGGAGGCATACCCTCATCCTCCTCTCCATCCTCATCAGCCACTTCTCTGAAAATGAAATAAAACGGGTAAAACACCAGAACACACATTCGATTGCTGTACCCCAACATAGTGAACAGATAACAAGCTGCTTAATCTTTTAGTGTTCCAAAAATAATGTGCGACTGTGTAGTTCTTTATCAAAACATACCCCAACTCTTCTTTTGCCTCAGTGATGATGCGCTGAAGCTCGTCTGGGCTCAACTCAACCTGATAAAAATAAACTTTTTAGTTGTTTTTTTTTTTTTTAATGTAATGAGCTTTTCCAATTTGAAGCCCATTACTGCCACTTTGCAGAAAACAAAAACCCTCTAGGTTATAATTTAAAGGCAGTATCTCAAAACGATTACTTTGCATCTCAATTATAACTTTACATTTGAATTTAGAAACTTATAGTGCAAGACAATTTATTAATAAAGCAGCTGTAAAACTTGTCTGACACAAAATGATGTATACACAACAATTACGTTCAGAGACTCAGTTTGGGCAACTCATAAGGAAGCTAGAAGCTAACATGACATGTTGACAGACCGTTCCACTCCTTGTTTACATCATTATTCACCTTGTCTGGTCTTTCCTTGGCAACGCCACGTCTCACCCACCCGACGCATGTGATCTGGGAGCTCATTTTAAAAACAATGTCTGAGTAATTTATAGATTAAAACCTATAATACGTGTACTTTTCGTACTAAAACGCACTGTGTAGACTTTACTCGCACGTGAGAGAATTGAAGAATTCCGTGTCGCAGCTTGCTGTCGTCTACAGGGTGTTAAATGATATGCCTGATCAGAATTCTACAAAATATCACAGATGACTTTAAAAATTAACATCAAAACTTGTAAAATACATGAAATTCGACATAAAAATGCGAAATACGTCTTACTAAATTGTATCATGTAAATATTTTGTTATTTGTGGATTTCTTTTGTTACGGCAGATATTAAGACAGCAATGAGTACAAGCCAAATTCTCCCCAACGAAAAAAAAAAGTTTTGTTTATTAAACTGATTGGGTCTGGGTTTCAGAATGAACTAAGCTCAAGTTTCTGAAAACTATAAATAGGTTCAACATAGAAATGTTGAAAGATTTATTGAACGATTTTTAAGGGATTCTATGCAACAAAACAAAAGCAAGTCCATCCATCCATCCATCATCTTTACCCGCTTCTTCCTTTTCGGGTCACAGGGGTCACTAGTGCCCATGTCCAACTATCACTGTGCAAAAGGGACATCCTGAACCGGTCGCAAGTCCATCAAGACAAACGAAACAACCATTCACTCTCTCACTCACACCTAGGGACAATTTAGAGTAACCAATCAGCCTAACATGCATGTTTTTGGTGTCCATCCATCCATCCATTATCTTTACCCGCTTATTCCATTTTGGGTCACGGGGGTCGCCGGTGCCCATGTCCAGCAATCACTGTGCGAGGGGCGGGGTACACCCTGGATGGGTCGCAAGTCCATCACAGGGACACATAGAGACAAACGAGACAAACAACCATCCACTCTCTCACTCACACCTAGGAACAATTTAGAGTTACCATTCAGCCTAACATGCATGTTTTTGGTCTGTGGGAGGAAACCCATGCATGCAAACTCCACCCAGAAAGGTCCCCAGCCAGGATATTGACAGGCTTCTGCTCCCGTTTAACAATGGACGAGTTCTCTTAAGCACTTCTCTATCAAGGATGTGAACATCTTCATTTCTGAAAGAGTGACTGCTGGCCTGCAGATGAGTGTAGACTGCCTGATGATGTTGATCTTCTGTGCTGAGCCATCCTTTTGGCCAGTGGCTGTTAAGTTTCCTCGATGTATAACTGATTACAGTTCTGGTACTTAACAGCATACACAATAAGAAACCGTCCCGAGGGCCTGACTCACGGCAGATGCAGGGGCGAGTGGAGACTCAAGAAACATGCGTGGTGATGTATACTGCAGCTCTGCATCTGTGTCTCATGGACTATGAAAGGTGTGTGCGAAAACAAACGTCCCGTAACCATGAGTCGACTGTTCGGCTTCAGATGGAGTATGTCGGTCCCTGAAAGGAAAGAGAACCTGTCCATCGTTTAACAGGGGCGGAAGCCTCTGTGTTCAACTGTCACCATCTTACAATGCTGTTATTGCAAGCGGCCATCAGGGCACTAACGATCAGCCATTAGGCTGGTGGTCCTCTTTTTCCATGAGAACAACTACCGGAATTTGTGTAATTATAAGTTTAAAAAATCTTTGTGAAAATATCTCGTCACAACGTGGACACCAGCGCAACTTATAGACGTGCAGCTTACGTAAGTACAAAATTACTTGTTTATTTTTTATGTAGTGGGCACGGCTTATAATTGGCTGCACTCAATAGTCCGGAAATTACGATAGTTTTGTTTGTCACCAGCAAACTGGTTGATCCACTATGAGACGGTGAGACGGTGCTTTTTACAAGACTGACTGTATTGCAGCTCCGCACGCTGAAGAAGTCTTTTGGATAAAAGATTAGTTTCATCAAAGAATCCATCCACAGGACCTGACAACCTTGTTAGATAACAAAAGCTTAAGCTTTTTTTTTTTTAAGTATAAAACAATTTATTGAAAATACATATTACAAAGATAAAAACTATGAATGAAAGTTTATAGATAAATTATACTGCCAGCACACATATTGAAAATAGTACCCTTATTTATGATAAAAGCGTAAAAACGCAGATTTGATTATTTGTTTTGTTTTTTACATAATTTTACATAAAACAGGTGCACAATCCTAGAATTCATCACAAAGTTCAGTGGTCACGGAAGATGATTTTAAATCTGTAATCAAAGGCATTTTGGCAGAAAACAGTGCAACAGCGGTAAATATAAGAATATATTTACAGCTAAAGACAGAAGCCCACACAGCTGCAGACATTACACACGTTTCACTAAACAGCATTTTACTCCACGATTACTATTCCTGCATGTTTGCAGCCATCATGCATGTATATTCAATAACATATTTCTATTTTAGTCATTCAAGTCTATTAGTTTAGGCAACAGGCGACACAAAGTACATTTTTACGCCTTTGAATTTACAGTTATGTAACATACTGATCCGTTTGACAAATCGTCTCAGCTTTAAACAGATAGGGTGTAAAAATGTAAAAAAACACTGATTACTGCATTTGTGTAGGAAAGTGGTACAAATGTATGTAATACTGATACAAAAGGCACTCAAGGAAAAATAATTGTCTTGAGCTGTTTATTCTAATGCATTAGGCCTTAATATTTTTTTTCACTTATAACACATTATATGTCATAAGTGCTACTGACCTTTGGAAGTTTCAGTTTAAAGATGTTCATCAGTACATTTAAATTGCATGTAAAGTCTGTTTGTTGAAGAAATGGTGCAGAAATGTTTAAACTTTTTTTTTTCAAACATCCTATTAGCACATTTTAGGATTCTGATGGAAGCAAGAGTGACGGGATTTCCCTAATGTCACTTTGAACAACGACACACAAATGGCAGATGTGTTGCTTGACATGAACCAAACCCAATGAGGAAGTCCAATGCACGAGCTTAGTGGTTAAAGAGGAGTGGTTTCTTCTGTCTTTGCCTTAAAACTCCAAAAGAAAGAAGTTTGGATTGTTGTGTAATTCACAGGGTGGATGCAACAAAAACTTTGTAAAAAGTGATAAAACACCAAAAAAGGAAAGTCTTGTGTCTTAAAAAAAAATGTTTTCGTCAACATTGAGCTTCTTCCTGCTTTGTCTCGCTTGTCTCCTCATCTGGGGCTGGGTTCAAGTGTTTGGTAATCACCAGCTTCAGGCTGGTCTCGTGAAGGAGAACTTGGGTCAGGTACTTTTCTCGTTTGATTTGTTCTTTGACTGCGTACGGGACATCTGGGATGACGTAGGACAGGATGAATTTAGTAAAGTAAACAATGTGCTGTGAGGAGAAGAAAGAGACAAGCATGATTAATGTCTCAATGAATATTCAAATATATAATTTTTGAGGATGTTTCTCTTCTCACCTCTACAACAATTATGAAAGCCATTTTGGCAGCAATTACGTGCCAGTAGAGCATGTTGTGCTCGTATTGTCTGGAGTGTCCAGGAGAAAATCGATAATCTCGATACCTGAAAGAAAAAATGCATCACTTTCTGTTTACGAGCCCTGAACATCTTCCTGCACAAAACTGACTGTCATGTTGCTTTGGAAAATTACTATTTCCTCATTTTTGTTCATAAATCTGGCATAAAACAAAACTAGAGAAATTGCATTTTCTGCGAAAATGTAGTGTGAATGCTCATTGGAGAAGAACTTGCTGAGAAACAGCTGAAATTAGCTAAAAACGTGCCTTAATTAGCAGAAGAAAGCAGACAAAACACATTTTGGCTGAATTAGGTTTAAAAAAAAAGAAACGGCACAAAAATTAGGAATTTAGCTAAAAAAGCTGAAATTAGCCAAAAAAAGCTGAAAAGTAGCTGAAAAGGCAGAAATAAGCTTAGCAGAAAGAGCTGAAATGAGCTTAAAAAATGTGGAATTAGCTGAAAAGGCTAAAATTAGTAAAAAAAACAGCTAAATAGTAGCTGAAAAAGCAAAAACACTTAAACTAGGAAAAAAAAGTTGAAAGGCGCATAACAAGCCACAATTAGCAGAAAGAAGTTAATTAGGTTGAAAGTAGCAAAATTACAATGAAAAACTTGAATTTATCTGAAAACAGCTGAAATCAGCTAAAATATGCTAAAAAGTTAGCTGAAAACGTAGAACAAAATTAAATTGGCATAAAAAAGCAGAAAGAACATTTTTGCCCATTTAGTCTGAAAGAAGCAGAAATGAGCAGAAAAAAGTGGAAATTATCTGAAAAGAGTTGAAATTAGTATAAAACTGCTCAAAAGTAGCTAAAAAAATCATAAAGAAGCTTAAGTTACCAGAAGGAAGTAGAGAGAGCATATTTTTGCTGAATTAGGCTGAAAAAAGTTGAAAATTATGCAAAAAATGTGGAATTAGCTAAAAAAATGATACAATTAGCATATAACAGCTAAATAGCAGCTGAAATAGCAGAACATTCTGAAACTTGCAGATATAAGCATAAAGGAGCATAACAAGCTGGAACTGGCAGAAAGAAGTTCGAAGAAGTACAAAAATGTTGTAGTTAGCAGAAAGAATCTGAAAGGTGCACAAAGCAACTGAAATACAGCTGAAATTAGCTGGAAAAAAAGTTTAAATTTGCAGAAAGAAGTTGAAAGAAGCTGAACCAGAACAAAATGTGAAAGGAGCAGTAAAAGGTTGTAAACCCATCTAAAGATCTGAAGGAGGTAAAATGAGCTCAAGTCATCTTCTATTAGAAAATAAAAATAGCAGAAAAGGCTAAATATTTCAGTTATGCTAAAGTTGCACCAATACCAAAAGTCATAGCAGGATTGTCCTGAAAGAGCTGAACGTTTTGATTTATGATTTGTTGAAGTAGCACAAAAATTGTGGAACGAGAAAGATGCAGATAAATGCATGGAAGAAAAATGGATCACAATAGTGTGAATGCTTCATAAACATTCACACAATTTTAAAAATGAAAGCAACATATAATAAAAACACACTGAATAACTTCAAACACAAGAGAAAAAACAGAAAGCATCCAGGTGGGTTATATTTTTTTGATACCTGCAAAAGGTGATGTTGCGAGGCTCGTCAGCTGTGGTTCCTATAAAATCACTGGGGAAATCATTGATATTGAAAAAGGACAGGGAGCTGTTGATGTAACCCTGCATGGTGTGGTTATCGTGGTTTCCGTATGGGTAGACAGAAAAAGACCAGTAGTAGACGAGTCGTGGAATCATGTCAGATGTAAATGCTATGATCATGGCCTGTTGAGACAAAAATACCGTGTAAATGACATCACATGCAGTAGAACTGCAGCTGCTGAAGACTTTCTAAAAGCAAGTTACATTCGTTGCGACAGCCAAGATAGCGACGCCTTGGAGGATGGGCTGCCAAGCTCCTATGTCCTGGGCCTTCTCCGGCACAAAGCGGCGAAACTGGGTGGTGAATTTCCAGGCATCCACCCGGATCTCAAACAGGTTGTTGAGCAGAGCCAGAGCCGGAGCCAAGGGGAAGGAGGCCACGAAAAGGGTCACGAAGCCAAACTGGATGACTGCAAGAAACAGAGACGAGCCAGGATTTCATCACACAAGGTATAAAAATTCTACTTTCATCAGATTCATTTTCTAACATCGTATCGTACATCGTATCGTACATTGTATAGTACATCGTATAGTACATCGTATCGTACATCGTATCGTACATCGTATCTACATCGTATCGTACATCGTATCGCACATCGTATCGTACATCGTATCGCACATCGTATCGTACAATCAAGCACATTATTTTATCAACTGAAGTTATTGAAGTTCCATGATTTAGTAGATTACAGTATTTTATCAGTTATGTATAGGGCTCAAAATAACACATTACCATTAAATATCCAAAGAAATTTTGTTAAAAGACAAAGTTGTTATAATCTTAAGGGGATAGAGATATTTGTCAAACCAAAATTCAGAACTAGTCTGAAGGGAAGGTCTACCTCATTCCAAGGAGTTGGATTGTGGAATGTTCTAGAGAGTGATGTGAAAAATGATAAGTCAATGTGTACATTTAAGAAAAAGATCAAAGCTGAATTGTTAAAAAATATATATGAAGTAGCTTAGTGTGTGTTTTGTATTAGAATTAGAAAAATTAGAAAGAGTTATTCATTTTGTTCTGTTACTTGAAGATTATTATGATTGAAATAATTGTTTGAAAAAAGGGGCAGATATAATAAGACTTTTTCTTCTTTCTGCTGCCTTTCATTTTAAATCTCTTGTATTTTTTTTATATTGTTATGGAATTGTTTTGTACTTTTTAAAATGAATAAACTTTATACCATACCATACCACATTGTATCGTACATCGTATCGTACATCATATCGTACATCGCATCGTACATCGCATCGTCAGTTATGATGTTCTCCCTGCAGCTGAACAACTTGTACAACGGGCTACAAATTCATTCAACCTTTATTTAAACAGGTGGATCCCATTGAGCCTCGAGGACCTGATTATGTGACAGCAGTCAACTTTATCACTAACAGAAATACGTCGTACCCATCTCAAGATATTCATAGAACAGTCCAAGTTTTGAGATGGCCTGGAGCTTGTAGTCCTGCTCCCAGCGAGGTACCTCCTTCTCTTCGACCCGACGAGAGCAGAACTGCAAATATCGATTCTTCACCCACCTGTGGAGAAGCATTAGTGTTTCAGAACTTTTTGCCTGTTAGCATGAGGGCTTTGACACCGGGCAAAGAGTTGAATGATTTGATACAACCAGTAAACAAAGCTCTTGTTTTGTTGCTTACGGAATGAGGACTTCTTGGATGTTGTTCCAGATGGCTTTTCCACCCATGATGATCGAGAGCTGAGTGGTCAGCTCAATCAGACACCCACCAGGATCACACTGTAGAAGCAAGCAACACAGGTAGACCAAATTAATATTGACAACAAATAAAAAACCAGTACAGGCTAGACAGACTTATAATACCTCCTCATTCCGGTATTTTCCCAGAAGATAAACTGGTTTTCCAGGATGGCCAACCACTTTTCCTTTCACAAAGGCAATGTAGAAGCAGGAGGAGTAATAGTTGACGAACTGAAAGAGGAACATCTTCAGAGTCAGGCTGTTCTCGTAGTCTCTCATAGTCCGGGGAAGCTCTGTTGTCCAATCAGTGATGGGAAGCTTTTAGGATTATACCGTGCACAACCAGCAAATGAGAAGAAAAAATAACAAGTACGATGAAAAACTCACCAAAATCCGTGATCCAGATGGCGACGCGCTCGTAGAGCATATTAAGGATCATGATGACAACAAAGCTGATGATGGAGGCTGTGACAGACGTGGCCATCTGAGGCGTCACGTACTCCTTTATTGGCTCCAAGTTCTGCAGCTCCTTGGAATCTCTGAGTTTAATTGATAAGGCGAAGAAGACGGCCAGACGGTACACAATGATGGCCACAATGGATGCCAGGATCAACATAATCTAAAAGAAAACACAACAGAGTGGTTTCTTTTAAGGGCATTTTGGGACTGAACAAGCATCAAGTGGAAAAACTGTGAGGGGTCAAACTGTTGTGGAAAAATTTAATTCAACCTTTATTTATACGAGTTAATCCCATTGAGCCTCGGGAATTCATTTACAAGAGAAACCTGAATAAATAAAAAAAATAATAACCGCTGTGCCAGGATTTTATAACGTCAGGTATCAGAATGCTATTTTCAAAAGAAAAATGTTAAACCGTATTGCTTTCTTCTACACAGAAAGTAAGTTGCATGAAAATATTTATTCACGTTACCCAGAATAAGACCGTCCCAATTCCTATTGACACCCGAATGCACCGTCCGCAGGATGTATACGGCACATTTTCTTTCACCTAGGTCACGTAAAAAATAAACAATGAACTGTAACCACAACATGCAAACAAGGCACTTTTTTACTTTACATAACGTCTGTTAACCAAAAAAAATCAACTTTTTTATAGACGATAAAATAAAAAACAATATTGTTTTTACCCCAGTTATAGGATTTTTCCTCTCGTAGATGCACTTGGCCTCATATTCTGGACGAGGTGCCATTTCCTGCTCCAGAAACTCCACAGTGTCCCAGTCGTACTCCAACTCCGCCTGGTAGCGCTTCCAAAACTCCAGGAACAAAGTGACTACAGGAAGAAGGACAAAGACACAAACAATCCATTATTATCTGTCTCTTCTATTTATACGTATGTAATGTAAACTGACTAAAGAGACTTTACTGCTTTCAATACAACCAAATATAAACAAAGAAGTTAGGGATATTGCTTTAAAACGATTAAAAAAAGTGTCCACTTACTCCAGACTGACATGAAAACGGCAAACACCAAAGTCCCAAAGTTGTCGAATATGCATAATATCTAAAAAAAAAAAAAAAATACAATAAAACTGCCGAGTCATTAAATAAAATAGCAGACACAAACACACACAAAAAATGGCAACAATCTTCCTTTACAGCACAAAACTGATCCCAAATTTCTTTCAGCCATCGTATTATTTTCAGGGTTTACATTATAGACTTTTATTTACTGAACTGATTTACACTCACAACATGTTAAGCTACATGAAGTGCTCTCTAGTAGCTAAATATTAGCTAAAAGACAAAAACAAAAAGTACAACAAAATTAAATTCAAGGTTAGTGACTTTACTACAGTTGGATAAAGAAGCTAAAACTGAATTGGAAAAGTTAAAACAAGCAGACGCTAAAATCCCCAAAAATAAACAAAATGCAGCAGAACAGTAGCTAAAGGCAGCAAAACAGTAGCTAAAGGTGGCAGAACAGTAGCTGAAGGTATCAGAACAGTAGCTGAAGGTAGCAGAACAGTAGCTAAAGGCAGCAGAACAGTAGCTAAAGGCAGCAGAACAGTAGCTAAAGGCAGCAGAACAGTAGCTAAAGGCAGCAGAACAGTAGCTAAAGGTGGCAGAACAGTAACTAAAGGCAGCAGAATAGTAGCTAAAGGCAGCAGAACAGTACCTAAAAGTAGCAGAACAGTAGCTAAAGGCAGCAGAATAGTAGCTAAAAGTAGCAGAACAGTAACTAAAGGTAGCAGAACAGTAGCTAAAAGCAGCAACCCTAACAAAAATGAGTACAACAGTAGCTAAAAGTAGAAAAGCCGATTTTTTTAGAGATAAAAAAGCAAAGTTTTGCTGCTTTTATTGTCGCTAAAAACACCAAAACAGTAGCTAGAACCAGCAAAACTATAGCTACAGACTAGAAGGAGAGTAGCTTGGAGCTAAACGTAACCTAAGAAGACAATAATAGAGTAGGCCGATTTAAAAAAAAAACAATGTTTCTGAAGGAATTAAAGAGATGGTCGCACTAAGATGCTGACTCAGCATCGACACCTTTAAAAACAAAAGGCTCACTTTTGAAGTGTCACAGGTGCTGTTTAGTATCCAGTATTTGCAAAGGTCACACTGTGGACACATCACAATCTGTCCTCCGATCTCAGGGTCGCACACCTCTTTGCTGAAAGGTTTAAGGACACACAACACGAGTTAAAGGAGAGAGAAATACACAAGAGACAAAGATCTACAGGAATGTAAACAACACAGATAAGAGTAAGAGAGAGAGAAAAGAAATCTTCAAATTTAAAATCTATTTGGGGTGGTGTTTCTAAATATTCATCAGATATTTTTATGAAACTTGCCACACCCTCCTCTAATCCAGCTGTGTGCAGAATGATTTTTTTTGTCTAGTTTATATTTTAGGTGGTCATTCCTGGAAACTAATTCATCTTTAAGGTGCTCTAAAACCTTAATGTCATTTCTTCATAAATGTTTCTATCCCAGAAATATTTATTATTACTTAAAGGCATTACAATCTGCGTTGTAAATAGTTTAAGTTAGAGAAGGTATGGGTAGTGTAGGAAAAAGAAAAGGATTGCTATGAATTATGTTGTGATTTATCTGAACATAATCCAGATTTGAGTAATGGTTTATCACTGGTGTCTCAGACAGAGCCCACAGATGGATTTCTCTCTGACGAACTGAAATCCTTCCAGGTTGTTGTGTGAACGGAAGCATTCACACCCATCATAAATCCAAACGTTCAGCTCTTTCAGGACAATCCTGCTATGGCTTCTGGTATTGGTGCAACTCTAGTTTTTGGAAATATTTAGCCTTTTCTGACACTTTTTTTTAATAGAAAATGACTTGAGCTCATTTTACATCCTTCAAATCTTTAGATGTGTTTACAACATTTACTGCTCCTTTCACATTTTGTTCTGGTTCAGCTTCTTTGTGCAAATTTAATTTTTTAATCCGCTATTTTCAGTTGTTTTGTGCTCCTTTCATATTCTTTCTGCTGACTACAACACGTTTTGTGCTTCTTCTAACTACTGTCTGCCAATTTCAGCTTGTTATCCTAATTTCAGCTCACTTCTGCAAATTTAAGCTTTTTTTTTGTTACTATTTCAGCTAGCTGTCTGTATGCTAATTTTTAGCCTTTTCAGTTAATTTTACATTGTTTGCACTCATTTCAACTTTTTTCAGTCTAATTCAAGAAAAATGTACCCTCTCCACTTCCTTCTGGTTATTTAAGCTTCTTTCTGCTTTTTAGCTACTTTTCAGCTGGTTTTTTAAATTTTTTATTTCAGCTTTTTCCAGATAATTTCCCATTTTGTGCTAACTTTTGCTTCTTTCAGCCTAGCTGGGCAAAAATGTGTTTTTTCTACTTTCTTATGCTAATTGAAGCTTGTTTTACCTTATCAACTACCTTTTTTTTTTTAGCTAATTTTAGCTGTTTTCAGATCAATTCAAGTTTCACTTGAGAATTTCTGCTACTTTCAACCTAATTAACTTATGTCTTCTCATTTCAGCCTGTTATGCTTCTTTCAGGTTTTTTCTGCTTGTTTCAGCTTTTTCTGCTATTTCAGCTACTTTTTAGCTGTTTTTTTTTTTTTTTTTTTTACTAAACTTAGCTTTTTCAGCAAATTCCACATTTTTAAAGCTTATTTCAGTTCCTTCTGGTAATTTAAGCTTCTTTCTGCCTTTTCAGCTACTTTTCAGCTATTTTTCACAATTTTCAGTTTTTTTTTAAGCTGATTTCCTAGTCCTAATTTTTCTGCTCATTTAAAGCTAATTCAGCAAATATGTGTTCTTTCTGCTTTCTTCTGCTAACATAGGCTTGTTCTTCTACTTCAGCTACATCTCAGCATGATTTTAGCTAATTTCAGCTGTTTTTCAGCAAATTCTTCAGCAAGAAGCATTCACACTGAATTTTCGCAGGAAATGCAATTTCTCTGGTTTGAATTGTTAAACTATGAACAATAAAATAAAATCTTCCACTTTTTTCTCTTTCAGAGTTGTTGATGCTGCTAGTCGACGACATCTGATCGAGAAAACAAACGACACATTATTGATTTAGCTGTGATACCTCCATGTGCTTGTTTCTTGATTACGGTAGCCATAAAAGAAGCAGGCCAGCCCTACGACAGCAGCCACAGCCAGCATCATGGTGTAGAAACCCAGCCAGGCGAAGTAAATGCCGATCTTCTCCCCAAAGTATCTTCTACGGAGGGAAATAAAACAAAAAGCAAATCAAGGTTTTGTTAATACAACGCAGCACTTCCTGGATTTCTGCAATACTACAGGATTTCTTTGCGAGGGGAGTCAAAAAAAAGCATTTGCACACCTGATGAGGTCAAGTGGTTGCATCTTGTAGAAGTTCTTGGGATGAGCCCATTCTTTAAAGAGCAGAAGCCTCTCGTTAGGAGAGTGCTGTTCTTTAGACCTGACATTGAACCTGCACTTCAATAGCAAAAACAAAAGCATGAAACACATTTACAGTAGGTCAACTTAACAAAGCACAGTGCAGATGAATACAAGAAAGCTTACATCATGAAGGGGATAGGCAGCTTTGTACACTCCACCATCCAGGAGCTTGGTGATGCCAAACTTCTTGATGCTTCCGCGTACTTCGTAGGGAGCTCTGCTCAAGATGTAAAACGCCTGGATTTTACAAAAAGAATATGATCAAAAAAAAAAAATGGCCACTCCTCCATAGTCAAGTCTTTAAAAAAAATGCAAGCTGTAAAAACAAATAAGAAAAGCCGGAAGATACATGCCATCCTGCTCCGCATGGACGGTGTAAAGAAGAGATCCTTGTTTTCGGTGTAAAAGGCACCCACGCGACTCTTCTCGAAGGGCGCGGTGAAGAACTCGGGCTCCTTTCTGATCAGGTCTTCGTTGGGATAGAAGTGTTTGGTGATGCAGTTTAAAAAGCGCCAATATGAGGGGCGGGTAGGGATGTCGTTGGGCTTGATGGGAAGCTTGATGTGCATGACCTCGGCGTAGGTGCACAGCACGTCCCACGGCATGTGAACCTTCACGAATATGACTTTGTCGTCCACTACCTGCATTCAACACAACGGGAGTTTGGTTTAGGTAAGAAAAACATGAGGCGTTACATTAAAAAAAAAAAGCTTTAAAGAACTTCCACCTACAGAGGGCGTGGCTTCCAGCTCCACGCCCATCTTCATCAGGCTGGCCTCAAAGAACTCCCGTCGTCTCTAAAGACAAAAAAAATACAGCTTAGGACTCTTTGAAGGAATTCATATTAACCACCGCCATCCATGTCAGAGTTTCAAATTAGTTTGACCCCAAAGATGAGAAACGAGTTAAAGTACCGTAATTTCTGGATTAAAAAAAAACTTTTCCTGTACGTATTTGTGTACGTTACCAGTATGTTTTTATTTAAAAGTTTTTTAAAAAATCTTTGTGTATATATGTCTGTCACATGTCACATGTCTCATGTCGTAGACACCTACCTGCGGCTTATACATAAGTGCGGCCTATACAGTATATGTACAATTTGTATTCTTTTTAAATTTAGTGGGCGGGGCTTATATTCAGGTGCGCTCAATAGTCCGGAAATTACTGTATTTTTAGTCAAACTTTCCAATCTCATGTGACTCTGCAAGATCTGCCATGACCTGTTACCGCCTGAGATGTGTGTTGAGGATCACTCCCAGATACTACCACATCAAGACTCAGCTCAGTATCTGTCAATTTGATTAAGCTATAGTCATTTTAGTGTTGGTTAAAGGTAATTAGCTGTGGTGGCCATCTTAAATCAGGTTATCAGTTGTAGACTTACAAAGTACATTAAATGAATACTTTGAGAGTTTGTCGTGTTTTTCTTTGTTATAAGTAGTTTTTTTCTGTTTCATTTTTAAAGTTTTTGGGATTCTTGTGTAGAATTTGTCACGTCTCCCCTCTCAGTTCTGGTCCTGCCCCGCCCACTCTCACCGTGTCACAGTTGTATTCGCGCCAGGTGTTCTCCATTTTGTTCAACAGTCCCGCTTCATATATCCCTACACTCTCTGTGGCTCCCTCAGTGGAGCATCATACATGTTACATGCCGTCTCGGTCCTCCTTGTGTCTCCTCGTGGTCCTGTTTGTCTTCCTTAAGTAGAGTTAGGCTGCCAAGACAGCATTTTGGTTCCATTATATATGTTTGTTTCCTGAGCTCCTCGTGAAAAGTCTGCACTCTGGGTTCTATCCGCCATTGACCGTGATAGTTTCATTCAAACTTGTCCACTGGCCCATGGGATATTTTGCTAACGCTACAGACAAATGAACACACACACACAAGTAAAAATGCCATCGCCTCTCGCCAAACTGCCGACTGACAGACAATAATAATTTTACCGTATTTTCCGCCGTAAATGTCACTCCGCCCTATAAGTCGCATCAGTCCAAATATGTCTAATAAAGTAGACAAATCCATAAATATGTTGCTTCGCCGTATACATCGCATCTATTATGCGTCACCGCTGACAACCCGGAAATGTGGGCCGATGTTGTGCCAAAAATCAATGGGCTGCCAAATGGTGGTCGCTGGAGCGTGAACGGGAGTGCTTTAACAAGAATTTAACAAGATTAACACTTAAAAACAATTGTTTGTTTGCTCGAAATTATAGTAAATGTGTGTCTCAGTCTAACTTTTGCTTAATAAATGCACTTTGATGGTCAAATCAGCTGCATTTCACCGGGGCAGCGCAGCGAAATGAAGCTGATTTGGTTGCTCCAGGCAGACAACGGTGGTAGGCTATGGCAAGTCGACTGTGTCATTAATAGGCCTGTCGCAATAAAAATAAATCAGTTAATTGCATGATGAATTAAAATTATCGACCTTATTTTCATTTATCAGCTTTATCGTTTTTCCATGTCTCTCTCTTTCTACTGAAGACACTGGATGACAAAAAACTCAACTCCGGTGCTCTTCACTGACCCCTCCCTTTGTCTTTTCTCTTTAAAATCTGTTTTAACCGTCCAAAATCGCATTTTTGGATCATTAAAAGCAGATAAGCTGAGAAGCTAAGCTACGGGCTAAGCTAACAGGCCGACTTCGGGGGAAAACCTCAGTTTTGTCAAAGCTCCAAAGCGCCTCCCTCCCATTTTTCTTAAAGAGACACGCTGCTCGCTCTCTCAGCATCCATCCTTCGGTTCAAACAGTCTTATACTGTCATCCGGTGGTCGAAAAAAGGTACTACACGCAAAACAAAATAAGAGAAAACATTTCTTCTTAAAATATCACAACAATTACTAACTATTGTCAAATTTCAAACAATATTATTCTTTATCACAATAATTTCTGAGACAATTAATCGCCCAGCAAAATTTGTTACCATGACAGGCCTAGTCATTAATAGCCACTTTTACCTATTACATGATACAACGGCATGCCATACAACTCTCGAATTGTATGGCATGCCATAGTAGTGTGAAATGCCATGTAGCGGCTGAAAATGGTAGTGTTAAATTTTTTTTCAGTCTGAATGAATGAAAACAGTCATATCTCAGCCAGAAATTGGTTTATAAATATGGGGAAAAAACATATATACGTCGCTTTGGCGTATAAGTCGCAGGGCATGCAAATTACGCAAAAAACTGCGACTTATACAGCGAAAAATACGGTAGTTTAAACACTCAAAGCTCTTCTAGCCTTTACAATTTAATGTATTCAAGCTCTTCAAAGTCTAATTATTAGTATAAGAATGGATTAAAGAAATCAGATTTTGTTTTAGACTATTACTAGCTAAACAAATAACCCAATCATATCAATATTGTTGCTTTCAGATGACTTCTAATAGCGTTCTTAAAGCTCAATTTAAAGTTAATATCGTTTCCAATAAAACAATGATTATTTACACTGTAAATAATAAAAATATGAAAAAGTCAAACACAGGCTCTTGTTGATAGTATACAGTCCAAGGACAAAGTATGGCATTACGAAGAGAATGTTCCATTAGTTTCATATATTTAACAGGAAATGCACTTTGCGTTCATAATTAATTGTTCTGCTCGAGTTACTTTAATACGTCAGGCTTATTCTCAACCAAAACAAATCGTCATTCCTTCTGGGTGAGTCGTATCTTGAATGCATTTATGCTCAGCGGCAGCTCCATTGTTGGGACTTCCTGTGATTCAGCTGTAGCGTTTCCAAGAAAATCAGGAAAGTCATATTTAAGACTTCCCAAGATCCTTTGAACATCGGCTTACACATAAAAGTGATTGCAACTGCTCCAAAAACAGCAGAACGGTGTTGATAATTAGTCGAGGCCATCTTTATAAAACCACAAGAAGCAGAAAAAAAAAAGATGTCAGGGTGAAGGGAGTGTCTGGTGGAGACAGAAGCTGAGCTCTCAGAGGATTTAGTTCGATAAAACGCTTCAGTTGCAGAAGAAAAATGAGTTCTGACTGAGTGTTTTTACTTCTGAGAAATCAACCAGAATTTAAAGCTGGCTGAACAGCTTGAGCTTGTGTTTCCAGTCAACACAGTCAGAAAAAAACAACTCTTAAATGTCTGACCACGCCTACAGCGTGCAGTATTTCAGCTGTTATCAGCTCCAACTTATTCAAATACCTGATGATTTGATCCTTCACGGTTTCAAAACCAGCTCAGGGTTTTAAAGTTACAGTAACGGTGTTACACAAACAACAGTAAGCTGGTTGTGAAAGGCAGGATCAGCCTGTTTCTCTGTATCCTGTTTTGTGTTTTAGTCCTTTTTCCAACTTGGTATGATTGAATATCCTGCATGTCAGCTGACGTAAAGACAGAAATGATCGTTTTTATTAGTTCACCCGAACTTTGCACATGGATCTAGCTGCACTGGACACACGAAAAAGCTTCTGTTCATTCCTTTGTACGCATTCAGGATCAAAGAAGCTCAAGTCAGCCTGCTGCAAATACAAATACCTTTTGCAAATAGTCTTCTATACTTATATTTTACAATAAATACCCTAATTATTTGCTGTTAAACAATTGGTTTTCTTTGTAATTTATGACGTTTTTAACGTGACTAAATCTTCATACTGTTTAATTTGACATTTTGATTTTAAAAAACAAGTAAACTCACTGTCACGTGTTATTAAACACACACAGGAGAGTTATAAATCCTAACTTGACTGATAAATAATATATAATTGTACTCTATTTATTGTTGTTTGGATTCTTTAAGGATTTTGCAACAAATTTAGTGAATTAGACCATAATTTAGAGACGAAACAAGGTGAAAAACATCTGGTTGGAGTATACATTTCATAAAATAAAACTTACCTTTCGTCTTTGGAACACATGCCTCTTCTCAAACTCCTTCTTGTCCTCGTCTTCGTACACCAGGATGAAATCGATCTTCCTCTTGCCGTCGTTGAAGAATAGGAAATCGGGTTCGTCGTTATACTCGACCTTAGGGCAGAAACAAAGCCCATCAGGTAAGCCCACAGCGCGAAACTCATACGCCTCTTCCTCCATTGCACCGTACACGCTGAAGGAGCTAAAGACCAGTTTACAGACGAGGACCAAGCAGAGCTGTTGTTAAATGCTGTCCACGACGGGCTGATTTCATCTGGAATACACATCATTAAGTGGAAATGGGAAGTGTCAACAAACACTGGGATACCCGCCCTTCGCCTTCCTCCCTCCCACATTAGGATTTGTGGCACAGCTAAGCATCATTACAGCTGTTAAAAGGGCCTCGTGTTATGAGTAACCTTTCTAAATGCAGCGTACAGAAATGACACTCACCTGTTCTACTTTGGTTATGGTTGAACATTCTTTAATAGAATGGTATGTGGGTAAGAACTCTTCAGGGTACACTGAAAGAACAAGAAGGACACAAATATGATAAGAATCAAAACAAACTTCAATAGATTTGGTCCAGCGCTGGAGAAAACGGGAGTATGAGTTCACTGCATCCTCTGATGTCGACTCAAGTACGGAGAAAATGGAGCGCTGCGGAACAAAACACGCAGATTTAATGAGTTAACTCAGCCATTTTTGTAGTAAAAATGGTGTTTGTCTTCATGTTCGGCAAATAAAATCACACCGGTTGTACTAACATACAAGCGCTGGTGAAGGTTCTCGGTCATCCCGGACATGGTAAATTCAAAAAAGCTCAAGACAAAAACAACTGGACTTTATTTGTAACAGAAGACGTTTCACTTCTCATCCGAGGAGCCTTCTCAGTTCAAAGAACAGAGAGTGTGAGGTTCGAGTTATAAAGCTGAGGTAAACTAGATACATATGCAGATTGCCCTATCACTCCTCACAATAGGGGTTTGGTTCTGAGGAGCCACTCTGGTGACATGGATGAAACACCTGATTAGGCCTGTCACGATAACACATTTTGCTGGGCGATTAATTGTCTCAGAAGTTATTGCGATAAACTATACGACTGTTTGAAATTTGACAATAATTAGTAATTATTGTCAAATTTAAGAAGAAATGTTGGTTAATTTGTTTTGAGTGTAGTACCTTTTTTCAACCACCGGATGGCAGTATAAGACTGAACAGAAGGATGGATAGTGAGGGCGCAAGCAGCGTGTCTCTTTAAGAAAAATGGGAGGGAGGCCCATTGACGTGACATGGACTGTCTCTGTTCGGTTCTCAAAATGGCGGACACTCTGTGTGGTCTTAGCTCTTCATCATAGGATTTTTCACACAAAACTTTTAATAAAAAAAAATCAGTAAACAAGTTCTCAGCTTCTTTTTGCAGAGAAAAACAAGGTTTTACACGAAGGCACGGGTTTCAACCGTGAATTTTGAAGCTTCGACAAGACGTAGGTTTTTTTTTCCCGCGGTCGGCCTGTTAGCTTAGCTCAAAGCTTAGCTGCTTTTAATGATTCAAAAACGTGATTTTGTACGATTAAAATGGATCATAACGTATTTTTCTGACTATAAGTTGCACTTAAAATCCTTCAATTTTCTCAAAAATCGACAGTGAGCCTTATAATCCAGTGTACCTTATGTATTAATTCTGGCTGTGCTTACTGACCTCGAAACTATTTTATGTGGTACAACTGAACAATGCTGAGAGTTATCGTGAATGGGTTGAAATAAAATTTGACTTATCTGACTGTTTAGTTTTGCTTAATGCGCCTTATAGTCCGAAAAACACGGTAAATAGCTTCCTTAACCCCCCTCTCAACATTAACATACAAGAAACCATAGAGTTTGACTTTGTCTTCATATTCAGTAGGATTTTTGTTAGGAAATCATTAATCTTTTAATGTTTCTAACTAAAAATAGTTCCAATGTCCAGTGTGCTTAATGAGTCAAATTAAAGACTTACAGGTCCTTGAAGGAATGCAAAAAATTCTGCTTGTAAAACTGACTTAAAGTTTTTTTGTGTGTTTTTAAGGTTACTTGACTGTGGCAGCCAACTTGAGTAGTGTTGACTCCGTTATAGATATGTTACTAACATGTTTTAAACACTGTATTATATTCCCGCTGAAAAAAAACAACTTTTCAACAAACTGTTGACCAGAAGAACAAACAAAAGAAATCTAACCGCTCTCAAGCGTGTTTATCTGGAAATGACAGATACAGATTGCCCTAGTGGGTAATTTTTATTAATGGGGAATGTCAATGCAAAAGCATGGCAGGCACATACTATAATACACCCAATAAGCGTTTCTTTACTTATTATTTTTCCGTCTCCGTTAATGCAGCAAGGCAATGCAGGTAATGTAGCTAATTAGCCTGATCAAATCAAATATAGTAGTTGATAGCAATAGCATGTTAGCTTAGCATTAGCATAACCTGTTAGCATATGAGATAACATCAGTACTTTGTTAACCAAGTTCAGGTGGGTCACCTGTACAGATATGGCAGGAAAATGCAGCTGCAGCTACAGCGTGTGCTCTCAGGACATTATTACATGCAGTGTTCCCTCAGTGAGAACTGAACTAGGCAAAAGGGCCTTCTCCTACTCCGCTCCTGTTTCCTGGAATATCTTACAAAAAGATCTGAAGCTCTCGACCGTGACCTCTCTAAGTGGCTTTAAACATCTGTTAAGTTCGTGGCAAGAACCAATGCAGACATTCTTGTTTTTAGTTTTCTACACCGCCTTATAATCTAGCTGTTTTTTTTGCTAATTTTTTTCCTTTTGACTGTCCTTTTGGTTGCCATTTTATTTTAATTTATAAAAAAAATCAAAAAAAAAAATCTGTATGTCGCTTTTATGATTGTCTATTGTTGTTGTTATCCACTGTTGTCATCACTCTTTGTTAAAATCAGGTCTCTCTTGTAATTGAGTCCCCGAGGCTCAATGGGATTAACCTGTCTAAATAAAGGAATGAAAGTTAGCCTAGCATGCTAGTTAGCATGCTAACAAAGTTTAAGCTATTTGGATGAAACTCAGATATGTTGATAAGCATCAGAAGCTGATCAAGATAAGGTAGCTAATTAGCCTGATCAGAACAAAGATACACTCATATTTTACTAACAAAGACGACATATTTCCCCATAGGAAATGAATAAGAGAACACTCCTCACACTAACTGCTGCTGTCAAGTCACCTGAAGAAAACAGAAACTCACAGTTGGATTTGTTTGAAACTCACAGAAAGTAATCATCAGAGCAATGTCTAGAACTGATTAACGTTTGGAGCTATTTTGATTCAAGATGGCTGCCACAGCTATCGCAGCAACCTGGCAGTCCCCGTCAAAGTTTCTCTAGGAACTTTCTAGTATTATTACTATTTTTTATGTTTGCTTTTTTTAACCGTCTTCTCTCCAGCTTTCTGGGATCTCCTAGCGTCCCCTGGCAGCCCCCACTTTGAAAAACACTGCCCTAAATGGCAGCTCTCTGCTCCACACAGAGGGCTGCGGTAGCTCAGTGGTCTGTGGTTGCGTCAGGAAGGGCATCCGGCGTAAAAATAATTGCCAAGTCTTTGTGCGACTTAGTTCGCTGTGGTGACCCCGACGAAGAGAGCAGCCGAAAGAAGAAAAAAAGAGTTTAAATAGAACCATGTTTTGAGTTGCTCCACTGATTTCCCCCCACAAGACCTTTAAAACAGTCAGGCTGACATCTTGGTGCTGCTGTCTTTATAAGATCTTTGTTTGTCTGCTCTCCCTTGGTTCACTGAAGCAGCACAGGTTGTTCATTTTCCTAAACGTTTCGCCCTCGCTGATACTTTTTAACCTCATGTCCGAGATTTCCCATTCATCACTCCTGGGACAAAGAAGAAAAGTAGGTCAGAGTCTGCGGCGGTGTTCCTCCAAACGCTACAGCAACCCTGACCACATCAACGCCAGCAAACAAAAGTATAAAATACTGTAAGTTCAGCTGTGTAACTGCATTGTTTGTTTTTACAAAACAGTAGACCGAACATCCATGATGGAAAGTCTTGCCATGTAAAGTGGAACACTAACTAGAACCAGATGCTGTTTTTATGAGTCATAAGAATAAACTGTGGCTCATCAAAAAAAGGGAAACATGTATCGCCCTTTAACTTTATTTTGAAGTTTGACTCAAACTCTTTAGTGTTGTGCCTCAACACATTTCTTCTGTGATAAATCTGAGATTTAATCTTGCAAATTCCAAACTTCAAAACAAAACATCCCCGCTATACAGTAAGACAGTTAACTATGATGCCTTAGAAAGAGACATTGATAGCTGCCAGAAGTAATAAAATCTGCTTTCCCGCCTTAACCGAGCACCAACTTCCCTTTCTATAGAACAAGCCCCACAATGTACATGCAAAGTAGCAAGGCCAATGTGACCAAACAGGAAAAGAAAGCTTTGTTCCTTTACAATCACACTGCGCATGAAGATGATTTGACTTTAGCCTATACGTTTAACACAAGTCACTGATGCAGCAACTGAACACACAACATCTCTACAGCATCTGGGAGAAACTGACCTCAAAGAATCTCACTTCAGTTTTAGTAACAAGAGACTCATGGGAAAAAAAAACATTTCCTGTCAAACTATAAATGTGTTTATTGAGAAATGACAGTTGTCCTGGTTTTGGCTGATATTGTGAGCTGTCATGCTAAAAGTATGTGTGACTGACTACTACCACATCAAATGCTAGCACAATATCTGTAAAAATGACTGAGCTATAGACTTTTTTCATCAAAATTCATGCTCAATAATCCAGATTTTAAAAAATCCAACAAAGTTCAGTCACGTCATCTGGACGGTTTCTTTTTTTGTTGAGATGTTTCGTCCTTCATCCAAAGGACTTCATCAGTCTGAGGAGCGCCAACAAACTCAGCCCCACAAGCACACTCACATAGTGGACCAACCAGTTTGCTGGTGAAAAGATGGTTTCTTGGGCCCGACCTCTCCCCCGTCGACTCCTCTGAGGCAGCCATAGCCAAAGTGATTCAAAACCAAAAAAACAAAACCATCCAGATGACCTGACTGAACTTTGTTGGATTTTTTTACCTGGATTATTGAGCATGAACTTTGATGTTCTGAATCACTTTGGATATAGCTGCCTCAGAGGAGTCGACGGGGGAGAGGGCGGGTCCCAGAAACCATCTTATCACCAGCAAACTGGATGGTCCATAGTGTGAGTGTGCTGCTTGTGGGACTAAGTTTGTTTGTGACTCCTCGGACTGATGAAGTCCTTTGGATGAAGGACGAAAAGTCTCAACAACAACAAAGAAACCATCCAGATGACCTAACTGAATTGGATATAGTCATTTTTGTATTTATAAAGTCATTTGGCTGCGGTGGCCATCTTGAATATGATAGACACCAAATGGTAATCCACTGTAAATGTACATCCAAAGGTAACAAACATACATGGACGACTACATCACTTACTATTTATTATTTATTAAATTATATGCACAGTGACAGCATCCTTTAAAAACACTGTAATAACAGGGAGAACAGGATTAGGAAGGTTTTAAACCTGAGACCTCCTGATCCTCTGTGCAATATATACAGGTGAGAACCACTGAAGGATCAATCCAATTCAATTCAGTTCATTTATAAGTACAGTAAAGCGCTACGTGTTGTCATCATTGTATGTTCCCATACAATGGCGAAATTGGTTCTTTGCATTTAACCCAACACACTTGGGATACACCCAGGTGGAGCAGTGGGCAGCTATGTAAGCTCCCGGAGAGCAATTGGGGATTAGGGGTCTTGCTCAGAGACACCATGACATGTGGGTATGGTTGGGTATCGAACCTGGGACTTTCGGGTCATAGGGGAAAAATATGTATATAAGTCGCTTCCGACTATAAGTCACAGAACTGGCCAAACTTTGAAAAAAAAGTGTGACTTATAGTCTGGAAAATACGGTAGTAAAGTTCTCTATCTAAAGAAGCCAGCAGACTCGTTGACTCTTCACTTCGTCGCAGTCTCCCATCCTGAGCAAGCACAAAGGCAACAGTGGAAAGGAAAAACTCCCTTTTAACAGGAAGAAACCTTCAGCAGAACCAGGCTCAGGACAAGCGGCCATCTATTTCGAGCGGATCAACAAGCGTATTAATATTTAATGACAATGGAATAACGGTAGAAAACAGTCTTTTTTATGTTCCTGGTAGGACTTGTTCTTTAATTTACTACATACTTTTAATAAAAACATGAACATAAGGAAAATTTAAAAGTGCAGCACCAGTTGGTAGAAATCCTAATAACAAGACAAATACAGTCGCTAGCAGGTTCTGAAGTTTCTTAGAAGAGCCACAACAACTAATTGCAGCTGGATTATGGTTTGGCAGGAATGTTTTTATGTTACCTAATGGTGAAATGTGTGCAGCACACACCCACATGTGAACAGTTGCTCTTCTGCACGCATTTTTTTTTGCATAGTTTGAATATTTAAATATTGTGCTGTCATCAGTAACACAGTTTGGACCTCTTGTTTTCATGCATGCGTAAATAATAAAGTAAATGAAAGAATTTAAAGTAATTTGCGGCGCATTGATTGATGGGAAATTCAGAAACCACAAGATAAAATAGAAACAGAACCTGAGTCGGACACCAATAAGATACGAATAAAAACATAAGCATAATCTTACCGACTTCCTCGTCTATCATGCCCAACCTTACTTCGCCGAAGTCCTCGTTTTCGGACGCGGAGTCCATCATCTCCATTCCGTCTTCGCTCATGGTTTCGAAGGGCCTCGGTCATCAAAGAGATGTTAACGTGGAGCACAAAAAACAAGCACGTCCCCAAGACATTCCTGTTTATTTCAACATACTCCGCTTTCAGTCTGAACAAGACAAAAGTCTGGTCAAGTTGAGGCACGAGAAAACGCAAATAATGCGGGAGGAGTTCAAGGAGGCGCAACAACTTCGAAGCGAAGGGCGGATAACCTCCACGAAAACAGACTACAGTGCAATCCATCATGCGGAAAGAAGTCAGTACAGTAATTATAAATTGAAAAATTGCTTTTTTTTATTGTAGATTTTTGTTTCAAAAAGTATACCGCGCAAATAAACTTAAATATATAAAGAACAGCTTAGGCGCGCGACAAAAATGTTTTAACCTTAACGTTGCTGTGGATATTCCTTTATCGGAGACAATCTATGTGTGTGGCATAGCTTATGTTTTTTTTTAAATTTCAACTTGTTGCTGTACAACAATTTAACTTGTTATATCGATATTTTTAATTTGTAATGCAAAACGGAAGGCACTAGGAACGCTCTCAAAATGACTCAACTTCAAGGGGGAATTAAAAGGACGACGGACGGATCTTCACTGTAGCTATTTCCGCTAATAACAAACCAGCTAGCTTCCAACGACTTTATGCTTTATTTTGACAAGTGTGTAAAAAACACCGTTTAATAGTGCATTATTTAAGAGGCATGTTGCTAGGTATCCAATGGATACTGTAATGAATAATTCTCCTTATGGCTGAATGTATTTGCTAAAAAGCGACAGGAATACGCCCTCGTTGTAGCTTAGACGAGCTAACGCAGTTGTCATTTTAGCAGGTCGTGCTACATTAGCTCACTTAGCTGACTCGGGTTGTAAGGAAATCTTAGAATGAAGTATTAAACATGTAAGTTACTTTAACCCCGATAGCGAGTTTCTCTATTTTATAGCGTTTTAGAGGAGAACAGCCTTTGCTTTTCAATTACTTTGTTCAGGTGAGTTAACTTACCAACAGGTACATTTTAACAAACTAGCTTATGTAAAATGAGCAGTCTAAGAAAAGCTGTCTCTGTGCCAATACTGATTTAGCCATTATGCCACAGCTGTCTGGCGTTTTAAATAAACAACTGTTTTTGTGTTCAAATGGGTTCTAAAATCTTAATTTTGCATATATCCACACGAAGAAGTAGCAGTGAGATACTAATCTGTTTGCAGTATATTACTGTTTCATTACTGTACTTCATTACACATGACTGAGTCTTGTTTTATCTTCCAGGTCAGAACACACTTCACATTTTGCAAAATGAAGATGTTCTCAGTGGCACACAAGACCGTGTTTGTAGTGGACCACTGCCCCTACATGGCGGAATCCAGTCGTCAGCAGGTGGAGTGTGACGTGTTGACAAAGAGCCGAGCTCAAGGCGTTATTCCTCTGGCCCCTTTGTCCAAGTCCCTGTGGACCTGTGCTGTGGAGTGCTCTATGGAGTATTGCCGAATCCTCTACGATATTTACCCAGTGGACAAACTGGTTTGTTTATTCCTTTTTATGTTAGTTCTTGTATCTAAGTTCAGGCTGGCCCATTGCAGTTTAAGCTGTTAGAATTTGTATATAATACATTTATAGAATATGGTATGTAATTTAGAATGTTTAAGTTTAATAAACACATTGTGATGTGAACAATGCCACTGACCCTTTTTAATTTACAGGTGAATTACATTGTCAGTGACTCAGAGTTCCACATACTGAACAGCTGGAGGCGAGAAAATCAGAGCACTTATGAGGTAACCATCTATCTATTGGAACTCACTAAGCCAAATGAATGTGACTTCCTGTGGAGAGGAGTTGTGAAAACGTTCTCTCAGATTTTCCAATGAGGTAGATTTCCTCTCTGTTTGCAGCTTATGGCAGCTCTGGCAGCTGTTGGACCACCAAATCCCCGTGAGGACCCAGAGTGCTGCAGTATCTTGCATGGACTAGTCGCTGCTGTGGAGTCGTTATGCAAGATCACAGAGTTGCAGCATGAGAAGCGCACCACTTTAATGGACACTGCTGAGAGAGTTGCCAATAGAGGTCGAATCATTTGTCTTACGAACGCCAAAAGGTAAACGACAGACTACTGAACAGATGCAGCAGACAAAATTAACTGTTTATCAAATGTCTCAACCTGGTTTGTTTTGTATGTTTTTATAGAGAGGAAAAAACATTTTGTACAGTTGGAATATTCTAACTTTGTTGTTGTGCATAAAAACATGCTTGTGGGACATGTTTCTTCAAATGTGACACACAGTGACCTAAGTTAATCATAGCCTGGTCATTGAGTAATCTTAAATAGCTATGATATGTAATCTGATGTACAAAGTTAAATTCAAACAACATTAAATGTAAAAATGAACAATTTAAGACTTAGAAGAGATACAGGACGGCCATATAAAGTACAAATATTAATTGTAATATGTGATGGATGCAAAAGAAACAGCGTGGACAGGAAACGAACATAAAGACGAGCACAATAAAACAACCACAAGCGACTCACAGTTAGCATAAGGCAACATGTCAAATGAAATACCGGTAATCACATAACGGTAGTCAAAGTAAAGACAACAATAGAAAATGCCTACAAGACAGAAATTTGAGTCAAAACATGGTCAGATTATTATATAAGATGCAAAGATGAAGGCTAAAAGTAGTCGTATTAGATATCTGGATGTGCCCAGCAGCTTGTTGTTTTACAATTTGCTCACGTCACTTATTAATCTTAACTGTACTTTTGTGTGTGTTTTCTGGCAGTGACACTCACGTGCGCATGTTGGAGGACTGCATTCAGGAAACCATTTTGGAGCAAAACAAGCTGGCAGCATGCTCTGACAGGTCAGTGTCCAGCATTGCAAAACACATCTGCGCATGAATAAAACTACGCTGCATTGTCTTAACTCATGTTTCATATCTCTGTAACTGATGTGGGGGTTTAGGTTGATGGCCATCCAGCAGTGTGAGCTGGTTCTAGTTCACATCTTCCCACAGGGTGAGGACACGCTGGTGTCTGACCGGCTCAAGAAAGCGGTGAGTGAGAAGCTTGAAGGGACTAAATGTACACACGCATATCTAACAGCCTCAGGTCAAAGCTGTTCATTCTCAACATTTCTCTCACTTCCTGGTCAGATCTCACCTCTGCTCACCAGTGAAGTTCACAGCGTTCGTGCTGGGCGGCACCTGGCTTCCAAACTCAACATTTTGGTCCAGCAGCACTTTGATTTGGCCTCCACCACCATAACAAACATCCCCATGAAGGTACAAATCCCTCCTCTGAGCATTTTCTGTGGTCTTGCGCATTCATGTTTAACCTGCAGAAACTTGGGCATGCTTTCATTTATTTTTTTGTTAGTAGTGAAAATGTGTGGCTCGTAATGCACATTTCCGTTTTTTATTAGATTGCTAACATCTATCTTTTTACATATTTTTTGCTAGCTTAATCATCAGCTGTATGCTTCCTCATAACAACACCCTAAACCCCACAACCTTTTTGTTGTTGTTGTTGATCTCATCTCATCTGCATGTTGACATGACTGTGAACGTGCTGCTGGTTTCATGCTGTATTTTCTGTTTTGCTAGCCCACATTAAATATTTGCGAACAGGTTAGTACTCTGATCCACACACACATCAAACAGGGGGAAGGCAGAGAGTTCCCAGCATGTAGCTCGGCTATTGGAAACACTGGTTTTAATGTGACGCTTGTTTCCTGCTGAGGCTCAAGTAGAGAGCAGGCAACGTTGGTCTGAAAATACAGCCTTTTCTGGTAAATCAAAAAAAAAAAACGTACACAGCATGAATTGACTGTTGTTTTAAAACAAATACAAAAGTGGCTAATTAAAACGTAGCTGTTGCGTGTAACTGTTTGTGACCAGCATTGCCTCATCTGAGTTGCTAATCAGTGTCTTTTAGGTGTGTAAACCTTAAAAGTTGTGTGAATTTCTTGTAGTCTCTGTTTCTCTCCTTTAAGTTTTTATCCTAAACTTTCCATCGTGGTCCATCGTGTTGTCTTGATAAGTTTATACACCATCCCTTTAATGTCTAAAATCGATTCAGCTCTTTAGATATTAAGGCTTTATTTATGTAAGTGTACAAGATTCAGTCAGAAGCTGGAAACATAAGTCCCGGCTTAACAATCAGCCTTTTCCTTCATCATTTTCCTTTTGGAACATGAAATCAGCAGTGTTTTTTTTTTTCTTTTTTCTTTTCTGTGGATCAGTTTGCACGTCGTTTTATTTATTTTTGTTTATTTATGCACCGACTTCATGCTAACCCGTATTTGTGATTGTCGGTGCGGTCAAACAGGAGGAGCAGCACGCCAACACGTCTGCTAATTATGACGTCGAGCTCCTGCATCACAGAGACGCTCACCTGGAGTTCTTTAAAAGCGGTGAGTGCTCATGTTAACTGGACACATCATCTGTGTTTCTTACAATTAGCATGGGAAGGGTTGTAAACTTTACAATTAAACATAAAATTTTAACGATTTTCAAATAAGTTCCTTAATTATTGTTTTAGCTACCATTCTGCTAGATACAATTTTGATATTAGCCTCTGCTTTGCTAGTTTTAGCCTCTGTTTAGCTCATTTTAGCTACTTTTCTGCTCGTATTAGCTACTAATTATCTGCTTTTAGGTTCAACATTTTAAAATGTGTTTTAAAATCATGTGTGTTCCGCAGGCGACTTACACATGGCGGGAACCAGCACTCGAGAAAATGGGCTCAAAGAGACCATCACACTGAAATGGTGCACTCCACGAACCAACAGCATCGGTAGGCGCTCTCAACCAAAGCTCTCGCACTTTTTCTTTCACATTTACAGCTTTTGCCTTTAGGGTTTTAAAGATATCCTTGTTCTTTATTGTTTGCCATAAATAAATTTTTAAGCGTCCATATTCTTGCACATTTGCTGTTTCAAAGACAAATTCAGTTCCTGACGATAATGAAACTGTGATATCTGAAAACGCCTGCTCTAATAACGTCACATTAAATATTTTTAACATCTTCCAGAGCTGCATTACTGCACGGGAGCTTATCGCATCTCCCCCACAGACGTAAACAGTCGTCCCTCATCGTGTTTGACAAACTTTCTTCTTAACGGTAAGCTGAATAAATCTTGATTTGCATTTATTTTTGTTTATATTTTTTTCAAGCTGTCACCTGCTTGTTTGTTGTGGTGGGGTCATGAGGATGCTGAACATTGTTTTTTATAGTTATTGTGAGTTTTTTGTTTGTTTTTGTATTCTGATTGTAGTTTAGCTGTTTTGTAGTTATTATTTATTTATTTATTATTTTGACCACAGGTCGTTCGGTGCTTCTGGAGCAGCCAAGGAAGTCTGGGTCAAAGGTCATCAGTCACATGCTCAGCAGCCATGGAGGCGAGATCTTACTGCATGTGCTCAACAGCAACCGCTCCACCTTAGAGGACCCGCCCTCCATCAGCGAAGGCTGCGGAGGCCGAGTGACGGACTACAGAATCACAGTGAGTTCAGCTCACAGCAGCTCGGCTGAAACGAACAGTGACGTTAATCTGACTGTTGTTTTTTTTTTTTTTTTTAAAGGATTTTGGTGAATTTATGAGGGAAAACCGGTTGACTCCAGTTTCAGAGTCCTCCCATAATCCCTCAGGGAAGCTCCCAGTCGAGAGGGCCAAAGCTCAGCTGGAACGTCACACCAGATACTGGCCTATGATCATCTCTCAGACCACCATCTTCAACATGCAGGCAGTGAGCACCATCTGCAGATTCTGTCTTCACTTCCTGTTTATAGTTTCTGCTGTATATTTTCTGCAGTCAGACTTTGTGCTATGTTAACCCTCCATACATCAAAACGTTCAGCTCATTCAGGAGATGCTTCTATGACTTGAAACTTTTATCCCCTTCATAATATTCAACTTTATTTTAAAAAATCCCCTAGATATCTATTGTTCAACTGAGAATCTTCACCAGCCTATTGTTCTTTCATTCACTTAAAAATCTGCTTCAGCATATCTGCACTTTTTGTCTTCTTATGCTACTTTTAGCTACCATTTTGCTACCTTTTAGCTTTTATTGCTTCTTTTAGCATCTTAACTACCTTTCAGTCCTTTTTGCTAGTTTTGCCAATATTCACATCTGTTTTGTTACTTGGGAGTCTGTTTTGCTAGTTTTAGCATCTGCTTTTTTAGCTTGTTATCTTCAGCTTCTGTTTGGCTGCCTGTGTCTTCTAGCTACCATGTGCTTCTTTTATCTTGGTTACTCTTATGCTTTTAGCATCTACTGTAGGCACCAATGGGGGGCACAGCTAACCAAAAAGTTAGTTTTGCTAACCTCTAATTTGCTAACTAAAAAAACAACTTTACTAATACTAAACCACTAAACAGATAAGAAGATTAGCAAAAGCTAACGCTAACGTGCTAACTTGTAAGACTGTCTGTAATGTGACAATGTTGTAAGTGAGCCCAACTCAAAACCATTTATAAATCACAGGTAAAGCATGCATGTGGCTCAATGAGACTAACCTGTATAAATAATGGTTGAATGAATGTCTCCTTCAGACGTGAGCTTTCAGTAATGAATCCGGTCCATCAAAACCAAAGAGGCGGAGTAGAACTCTGCTGTGCTGAAATAGAACGATGCATTCAATGTATGTCGGACGTCTGCCTTGTGTCATTTACTATAATGAATTAACTCACTTTGGCGATCCTCTTTGTGGTTAACTACTTTTTTAAACTACAAAGTTGCTGTGCATCGTCATCAGTATTCTCTCGATCTGTTTGGATTAAAGTAAAAATGTGTGAAATGTGTGAGAGAGTCACGTCCCAGAGACTGTGAGCATTGCAAAGTATGCTGGGTAGGAAATGTGTGTGCAATGTTTCTATTTATGACGTTTCTGAGTGAGAAAATGGTTTTTTCGTCTTATTTCCCTGTTTTGGTTTGGTTTGCATCATCAGACTGTTTGCGGTAGATATGAGGGGAAAGCACTGCGAGGGTGGTGACATCACTGGGTTAGCTTTACTTAGCTCTGCATAGCATCGCTCTGTAAATCGCCATTCTCTTGAATGCTTTTAGCTCAGAGAACTGTTTTTTGAAGAAAAAAAAAATAGCAGATTTGAATTTACCAAACTTAAATTTGATGTTAGCTAATTTTGCTAAAGTTTTTAAAGTTAGTGAAAACTTTACTCCGCTAAACAGAAAGTTCATTCCGCTATTAGCAGATTAGCAGAACCGTGCCCATCACTGCTAGGCACTGTTTTGCTAATATTAGCTTGCTTTGCTACTTGTAGCGACTTTTCTGCTCCTTTAAGCTATTGTTTTGCTGCTTTAGCTTTTAGCTACCATTGTGCTGCTTTTAGTTTAATATGTTCTGCTGCTTTTAAGCTTGTGTTCTGTTTATTTTAGCCTCTGTTCTGCTTGTTTTAACTTTTCAAAGCTCAGTTTTTGCTTTTTCTGCAAAGACTTTCAGCTCAACATTCACGCTGCATTTTCACAGAAATTAAATTTTTTCTTGAGATTAGTACCACAGGACATTGCTTTGGGACATTTTTGTATTTATGGGGTTCTTGTTTTCCACCAACAGGTGGTTCCTCTGGCTAACCTGATAGTGAAAGAGACCCTCACTGAGGAGGACGTTCTAACCTGCCAGAAAACGATTTACAACCTGGTCGACATGGAGAGGAAGAATGACCCGCTCCCTATTTCCACTGTAGGATCAAGAGGCAAAGGCCCCAAGAGGTATGGACTCGGACGTTAAAAGCTTTTGGCACTGTGGTAACACGGTTTGTAATGTCACTGGTTGGATCTCCAGGGATGAACAGTATCGCATAATGTGGAACGAGCTGGAAACGTTGGTGAAAACGCACGCCAGCGCCACCGACAGACACCAGCGAGTTCTAGAGTGCATCATCGCCTGCCGCAGCAAACCTCCAGAGGAGGAGGAGAGGAAGAAGAGGGGGAGGAAGAGAGAGGAGAGGGAGGATAGGTCAGAGAAAAACGGCAGCAAAGAGACGGAAGACAAAAGCTGGCAGGACTCGGAGAGGTCAGTCAGGTCTGTTTGAGCAGTTTGTTGCTTTACTGCTTTTTATTACTTCAAAACATAATTTATTTTTTAATTATAAGAAGTTCTTAGGCGTTTTCTCACACCTGACTCCTCCAAAGGTTGAAGGGTTTGTTGGAGAAGGAAGAAGCAGTGTCCGAAGTAATCAAGGACTCCCCGGACTCTCCGGAGCCGCTCATCAAGAAGCCTCGTCTGGTCGCAGAGGAGGTTCAGCCAACAGATCGAGCAAAAGGTTTGAGCGCACGTCATCGCTTTTCAAAATAAAACATTTAGAAATATCTAGACTTCGACTTTATCTCGTTTTAATGTTTTAGTGCCAAAATGAGCACAATATTTTCTTAAAACACTTAAGTTTCCGGGTTAAAATATGAACTATAAAACCTTTTTCTCTGCCTTTCTCCCTCTGCAGGGCCCGTCACGCTCCTTTCCATGTGGACCAACCGGATCACTGCAGCCAATTCCAGGAAGCACCAAGAGTTTTTTGGTCGAGCGAGTTCGGTGAACAGCAGGTTTGAGTTGTACCAGCACCTCAAAGAGGAGAACGGGTGAACGAGTCCTTCATGTATCATCCAGTCTTGACTTTGTGTCATTTTTACAACATTAAATGGGATTGTTGTTGTTTACAGGATGGATGTTCATGAAAATGGAAAGGCTTCCAGATGATTCTGCCGGATATATTGCATCCCCCTTTTTGCAGAGGATGAGATTGAGGACTTCAGTGTTTTTCACGCTCTGGATTTATCCTCCTGAAACAGTTGAAGAGGACGCTAAATTTCAACAGGGAATTTGTCATTTTTTACTCTTCATTTTTGTAGATATGGGCTTCGTTTACACAATAAAATCCACGTGTAGAAACCTCTGCAGTTGATTTGTGCTTGGTCCCATCAAAACAAAACGTCATACAACCAACAAAACCTGTTACTGTGTGGTTGCTGAGTCAGCATTCACATGGTTGCTCTCCTAGTTTAAAATGTTTTGCACATTCTTTGCAGCTTCACTGCTTCTTAGGAATGCACAATATTATCGGCGTGGTATCGGCCAATATTTGCGTTAAAGTTACCGGTAAATATCAGATATCGGCCATTCCATCAAAATAATTCACCGATATAAAAAGGTGATTTTTTCACACACACACACACACACACACACACATATATATATGTACAGACCCTTTCCTAAAAGTTAGAATATTATGGGAAAGTTGTTTAACTTCAATAATTCCATTCAAAAAGTTAATCTTTAATAGATGATAGATTCAGGGCCCACAATTTAAACGATTTCAAGTATTTTTTTGTTTATTTTTACATAATTTGGGGTTCCAGCTCATGAAACCCACAAAAACTGGATTTCAAAAAATTAGAATACTGTGGAGAAATCAGCCCAAATGTTGCAGGGCATGAATGTTTAAACTGAGTGTGACACTAATCATCTACTAAACTCAAAGCACCTGCACAGGTTTCCCCAGGTGTCATTAAATTGCTTCAGTTTGGTTCAATTGACTCAGTTCGGTTCAATATGGGAAGACTGCAGACATAACTGGCCAGAAGACCATCATTGATACCCTCCATAGGATGGGTAAGCCACAAAAGTTCATAGCTAAGGAGGCTGGCTGTTCACAGAGTGCTGTGTCCAAGCATATCAATGGAAAGTCTAGTGGAAGGGCAAAATGTGGCAGAAAAAGATGCACCAGCAAAAGAGATGACTGTGGGCTTCAGCGGATTATCAGAGAAGATTCCAGAATCTGGCAGAGAGCTAACTCTGAATGCTAGGAAACGCCTTATATCTGTGACCTTCCTTCCCTCCATTGATTACGGTGACATTATTTACATGAACGCTCCTACAGTCAGTCATGATTTGGGGTGCAATGTCCAGTGCAGGTGTTGGTAAACTCTGCTTTCTTACATCTAAGGTCACTGCAACAGTCTACCAGAATATATTAGAGGACTTCATGATTCCTTCTGCTGAGGATCTGTATGGAGATGCAGATTTCATCTTCCAGCAGGACCTGGCTCCTGCCCATGCCGCCAGAAGCACCAAAACCTGGTTTGACGCCCATGCCACAGTGCTTGACTGGCCAGCCAACTCACTGGACCTAAACCCCATTGAGAAGCTATGGGGTATTCTCAAGAGGAAAATGAGGGGCACCAGACCCAACCTTTCTGCTACTTTTAGCATTTAACCAGCCTTTTGCTAATTTTAGCTTCTAGCAAGTTATTAGTTCTTTGTACCTATTTTTTGCTTCTTAGCTTTTAGCTAGTCTTTTGCTACTTATGGCTAATGTTTTGCTGCTTTTAACTGTTTAGCTAACTTTGTATTTTAATCAGCCTTTTGCTACTTTTAGCTTCTAGCAAGGTACCAGTATTAGCTTTTTGTACCTTTTTTTTTTTTTTTTTAGCTTCTTTAGCTAGTCTTTTGCTACTTATAGTTTAATATTTAGCTGCTTTGGAGTGTTTTGCTAACTTTGTATTTTAACCAGCCTTTTGCTACTTTTATTTTCTAGCTAACCTTTAACTAGTTAGCTTCCAGCACGTCTTGATCTTCTTTTAGCTAACACTTTACTGCTTTAAGCCAACCTTTTGGTACCTTTTTTAGATTTTGGCTAGCTTTTTGCCATTATTAGCTTGTAGCTAGCCTTTTGCTACTTTTAAATACTTTTAAAAATTCAGTTGAAGCTTCAGTAAATTTCAGAAGTCATTCAGCAGTCACACTGCATTTTCTTTCTAGTTTTACTAAGAATAAATTTTAAATTGAATAATTACAGTATACTGTACACAAACGGTCGTATATTAAAAGAATTGTATGAACTATTCAATAATAATATTACATACAAACATAAAAATTTCCTTCAGGTGTAGTTTTATCTTCGCATATTCTTGCGTTTATTTCTTTTTGTACAAGACTATGGAGTCAGAAGAAGTGCCATACTAATATTATATTTTCATCTAATTACACTGGTGCCATTGAGGCTACTTTTCCAGGAAATTCTGCTCAAAATGTACGACTCATTTCCATGTGATCCAGTTTTTGTTATGTCCTATATGTTCAATTCATCCCTGCATGCAGCTGTCACCGTCGAGTCATTACAGCTTAAAGACTGCATGACTTATCGTCCAGAACAATCCCAGTCATACAGGAGTCACTGTGGGCTGACTGTCAGGGTAAGTGTGGTTGGGTTCAGTCTAGAAGTGTGTGCGGGGGGGCTGTTTCCTGATGAGGTCACGGGGTCAGACAAGTGGTGAGCATATTTCTGTCAACGACTGTCTGTGTGGAAGTGACTGAACGAGGCACACTGAAAAACATGACTCTACTTTAAAAAAAAAAAACATGGAAGTTTCCACTCAGTTGGACTGAAGTTTCTGCCTTTTCACTCTGTCCTTCAACAGGTGCTCCCTTTACAAAAGTGGATCTGAAAGAAAGATCACGCCCTCTACTTGGTCATTCCTCCCAACATGGCCGCCTCAGACAGAAAGACACCTTTGTACAAAATGTAACAACAAAACCAATAAAACAGCCCGAGGTGTTTATTTGGCCTCCATACTTCTCATTTGGAAAAAAGAATAATAAAATATTAGGCAGTTTTTATGCAGACATAAAAAAAAATTACTGAAGTGAAAAACATGCATTAGAAACTTAATAGAACTGATATGCTTCTAAATAAATAACATTCAAAGGCCCCTTAATTTAAAACTTGTGCTCAAGTGTTTTTGAAATGGCAGTTTTTAAAAATAAGTATAAAGTCATGCTCAGCACTGATAAACTAAAAATGATAATAACCATAAAACAATCATATTGAGTCGTGGGTTTTAACGTGAAGTTTAAAAGTACCCTCTTGCCTGAAGATTTTCCCGCACTTCAAACACTGGTAGGACTTCCTGTCGGTGTGGATCTTCAGGTGCTTCCTCTGTGCTCTCAGACTGGAGAAGGACTTGGGACACAGCGGACACCTGTAAGGACTCTCGCCTGTATGTCGGCGGGTGTGAACGGTCAGCAGGCATTTGGTGACGAAACCTTTCCCACACTGTCTGCACGTGTACGGTCTCTCTCCGCTGTGACTCCGCCGGTGCAGCTTTAACTCCCCGGAGGAGAGGAAGGCCTTCCCGCACTCTGTGCACAGGTAGTTCTTCTCCCCTCGGTGCATGCGCATGTGTCTCGTCAGATGCTGGATGGAAGTCTTTCCGCATATGTGGCACCTGAAGCGCCGCTCTCCCGTGTGTATGCGCGTGTGTAGCTCCAGGTAGGATGAACGCCTGAAGCCTCGGCCGCAGAAAGAGCACAGAAATGGCGTCTCGCCCGTGTGAATCCGGTGGTGGATGATCAGGGAGGATCTGGAGAGGTAAGTCTTCTCACACCTGTCACACTGAAACGGGGGTCCGTTGTTGACGGGGGTGACTACATCCTTCAATGTGTCACTGACAAACTCAGATTCTTTAGTGCCTCGAAACGAAACCTCGTCATTCAGAAGGAAGTTGCCTTCGGCTGCAAGAAACGGCCCAGACTCCTGGACCAGATGCTCCTGTCGAATGTGCTGAAGGAGTTCAGACGCTCGGCTGTCGGAGTAGGAGCACATAGAGCAGCAATGCGGCTGAAAAGGCTTTAAACCTGAAAGATAAAGAAATGCAACAAAAATAACTGTTTCTAATACTTATTTGAAAACAAAACTAAACAAGTATACTTGAGTTTTCAAATGTCTTGCCCTCATTTTGGTTTTCGTTCAGGTCGTGTCCATTCCCCGAGTCCTCCGCGCTGATGCTTTTCTTCAATGGTTCTTTACCGATGCCACAATTAAACTCTCCTTTATTTTCAACATCATCTTGTTGCCTTGAGTTTGTTTTGGCATGAAGAGACAGCACGGGCAAAAACATATTCTGAGCTGGAGAGAGGCCTGTAACAAATAAATACCATAAAAAACAATATTTTAAATGATTGATACACTGCATTGGCTTCTAATTTAATAAAGCATCAGCAAGTTTCCATGTATTTGTACTGAAAAGCAGTCTGAAAGTACTCCAAATATGAAAAATAGTAGGGATGCACGATATTATCGGCATGGTATCGGTATCGGCCGATATTAGCGATAAAGTTAAATATCGGACATCGGCCATTCCATCAAAATAACTCACCGATCTAAAAGCTTCTGTTGTAAGTTATTTTTTAATTTAAGAAACTGACAAGCATATTTATTAATGCACTACTACTTATGCACTTTTCACTTGCTGCTTGTGAACAGGTTGAGTTTAGATTTGTGAAAATTTACAAATTTTCACTGTTCGAGTGTTGTCATTGTGTTGGAGTAAATGTCATTAATAAATTTGACATTAAACATAATCCAAGTTAAAGTGTAACATCATTTTCAGCCCCTTTTTTGACATCTGCATTTGGTAGCAGCGAAACTGACAAAGACCATGCAGAATAATGTAGTATTTTAACTCCACAGCAGAGAAAGCTATGTAGTCTCTTCTAAGTAGGTCTAGGGAGAAGAAATATCGGTATTGGTATCGGTTATCAGCCAAATAAGTTTTAACATATCGGCATATCGTATATCGGCCAAAAATCCAATATCGTGCATCCCTTTAAAATGGCACCTTTTATGAAGTTTTACTTTTTATAATGATGTCTAATAATACTTATGTAGTGTCAGAGACAAATTTCCCCTTGGGGACAAAAAAGTATACATCTATATAAAATGTCTATTTTAAAGCAAAACATTCAGTCATTAAAATTACAGCATAAATGCTTTTTTTTTATTTCGGAGATATTTACTTTTGTTGGTATTTCCTGTTTGTTGCTCGTGGAAGTACAGCAGCGCTTTCAGCTCTTCTCGTTCCAAAACCAGCTGCCCGCACTCCTCCATGACAGAGGGGGCGCTGCTGAGCCACGCTGCCGTCTGTAAATAACATTTAGTAAATCATATCAAACATGTAGCACTACTGCTACAAAAGGGAACAATAATGCTAATGAGCCATCCTGCTTGGTAACCTGAAGTAACTAATTAAAAGCTGCATTTTTGTCAACGACACAATCAGTTTTAACAATGATTACATGGTTTTTATTTGCGAAATGTAAAAAAACAACTAGAAGTTGTAACCAACCTGTTTTATATCAGGGACGGGCAACAGATTGTCCAATCTGGAGATGAATTTCCACACTAATGTTTGCAGCGTGGCTTCATACGGTTGGCCGTAGTGGATGGGAAAAACCTCCTGGCAAAGCAAACAGACGGTGATATTTAATAAAACAAGATTAAATATCAAGTAGACATGGCTAAAGCTTATCTAGTTCTGCTTTTCATTACCGTGAAAAACCTCTTTCTTTCCTGGGGGTCATCAAGCAAAGTGTGAACAACCTCCACAAAGTTTGACTTTGACTCCTCCAACTCCTCTACCTCCTATCAGTTAGGGCAAAAAACATATTAGCTTTTTAAAAAAATGAACAAAGTTAAAAGAAGGCGCAAAAGGTGCAACGGTGAGTCCATTTGTGGCCAAAAAATAAAACTAGAGAAATTGCATTTCCAGCGAAAATACAGTGTGAATACTTATTGCTGAAGAACTTGCTGAAAAACAGCTGAAATGAGCTAAAAACATGGTGAAATCTAGCTGAAATGGGAAATGGGAGAAAGAAGCTTAAATTACCAGAAGGAAGTGGAAAGCGGTGAAAGGAGACCCAAAAATGTGAAATTAGCTGAAAAAACTAAAGTTAGCACAAAACAGCTAAATAGTAGCTGAAATAGCAGAAAAAGCTGAAGGGATAACAAGCTGAAATTTGCAGAAATAAGTAAATTAGGCTGAAACTAGAAGAAATTATTACAAAAACTTAAAATTAATCTGAAAACAGCTGAAATTAGCTGAAAAGGTAGAACAAGCCAAAATTAGCAGAAGAAAGCAGGAAGAACACGTTTGCCCAGTTAGGAAGAAAGAAGCAGAAATGAGAACAAAAACAGTGGAAATTATCTGAAAAAAGCTGGTTAGCTAAGAACAGCTGAAAAGTAGTTTAAAAAGAAGAAGTACTGGTAAGCTTAAATTAGCAGAACGAAGTGGAGAGAGCACATTTTTGCTGAACTGGGCTGAAAAAAAGTTGAAACAAATGCAAAAAATTTGGAATTATCTGAAAATGCTAAAAATAGCAAAAACAGATAAACCGTAGCTGAAATAGCAGAAAAAGCTGAAACTTGCAGAAATCAGCTGAAAGGAGCAAAAATACGTTGGAAGAAGCTCAACAATGTTGTAGTTAGAAAGAATCGGAAAGGCGCACAAAACAGCTGAAAAACAGCTGAAAGTAGCTGGAAAATAAGTTAAAAGCAAAATTTGCACAAAGAAGCTGAACCGGAACAAAACGTGAAAGGAGCAGTAAAAGGTTGTAAACAGAGCTAAAGATTTGAATGACAAAAATTTTTGCTAATTTCCTATGAGGAAAAAAGTGTCAGTTAAAGTAAATGTTTCAAAAAGCTAAAGTTGCACCAACAGTCATAACAGGATTGTCCTGAAACAGCTGAACGTCTTGATTTATGATTTGTTGAAATAACTTGAAAAATGAGAAATGAGAATCGTGCCGAAAAACGTACAGAAGAAAAATGGATCCCAATAGTGTGAACGCTTCATAAACGTTCACACAACTAGACATAAGATTTTCAGAGTGCCTTTAAGACAGAAGGAAAAGCTCTAAACTTAATTATTCAACAATGAAGGAAATTAAATCACACATTAAATACAGTGAGTGTGTTTACCTTCTACTTACCGACATTTCTAAATCGATATTTGTATTGATGTGTACAGTTTGTCAACACCTAACATTTGACCGCCCTACCTCCTGAGCACAGCCAGAACTCATCATGAGGTCCTGGATGGTCCTCAGGTGGGGCTGGACCTTCAGCAGGTTGCCTCTGCTCTCACTGCGACACAGTTCCAGCACGAGCTGTAACAGAAGTCGGCCTTTCTCAGCGTTTGTTTTGCTCTGAAATGATATTTGAAAGCGCCACATGAACTCTCACCCTCGCCCTGAGTCTGAGCAGGAGCTGCACTCTCTCTCTGGCTGGAAGCAGCTCTGGCGCCAGCTCCGTCACCAGCACCACCAACTCCTCCACTTTGTTATAATGTGCAACGTTGCAGCACTGGACCACCTGCCAGGCAAAGGCACACATCAGGCGCAGGGTGGGAACCAGGAGGCACAGGGAGGGGATGGACAACGGACAGCCTGCGAACAGAACCACAACCATTAAAATGACCAATCCAAAGCAACATGGAGCGAAACGTCTGAGCTCATCTCACCCTCTGCTGACTCTGTGACTTCAGCTGTGCGTTTAGTCTCCATCTTTGGCTTGGGGCAGCCGTGAATTTGATCCATGATGGCGAACCAGCTGCTTTTTTCTGACTTTTCCTCTTTAATCCGTCCGTACTCCTGCTCCAGGAGCCGTATTTTGGTCCGACACTGATTGGTGGTCTTATCAAAACCCTGAGTGGCGAGCTCTGAACTCAGCTGCGCGTACACCCGCTCATCTTCCCGACGTGATTCGAGCTGCTCCTGGACGCTCTCCTCGGCCCACAGCGAGAGCAGAACCCCGACTTCGTCTGATGTCCACACAGTTCCTGAGGAATCTGCAGAAAGACATAGAAGGAATGTAAGACGGTGACGGCTAAAGATGTGAAAGTCTGCATGTGCACGCTCACCTTCAGGTGATTTAGGTGCAGTCAGAGCAGAATTCACGTCTTTGGACGTTTCTCCACCAGGACACAGAACACCGTCCATTATAGCAAACCAGTTGCTTTGATCGTTCCCCCACGGCTCTACTTGTTTAATTTGCTCATACTTCTCTTTCAGCTTCTTCACTTGAAGACTGCATTGCTGCGGCGTCTTGTTAAAGCCAATCAAAGCCAGTTCATTGCTGAGGTACGTGAAGACGTCACTGTGTGCTCCTGAGGCGAGAAGCTGCTTCTGGATGTTTGGCTGGGCCCAGAGAGTGATGAGCACTTGGACTTCATCAGGCTGCCACTCAGCTACATCTGTGGAGACTTTGATATGAAAGGAGCACATAAGCTTAAAGCCAAGTCCAAAAACTTGAAAAAGCAAATGTTCTTCAAGACAGCAGGGAAACTGAGGTGAACACTGAAGCAGGTTCGCTCACCATTACTCTCCAGGTCCAACATGGACGGAGTGGCTTCTGCTGAGAAAAGCTTCGGTGCTTCTGAACATTTCGAGGCTGCTGGCTGCGAGCCGAGGACTTCATCCAAAATGCCAAACCACGCGGCCCTGCGCCAGCTCGTGTTTTGACTCCTCCTGATTTTCCTGTAGTCCTGCTTCAGTTTCTTGATCTTCTCCTTGCACTTCTGCGGCGACTTGGTAAACCCGAACGACGCCAATTTGGCGCTGAGGCTGTGGTAAACGTCATTGTTTCTCACGTTGCGGCGAAGCTCTTCTTGAACGGCGGGGTTTGCCCAGAACGCCAGCAGTATGTGGACCTCTTTTTTAGACCAACTACATGTGTGGACATCTATTAAAAAAAAGAAAAGAGCATTTTTTACTGTTTTGCTCGTTTTAGCTACTGTTTTGTTCATTTTAGCTACTATTTTGCTCATTTTAGCTACCGTTTTGCTAATTTCAGTTACTGTTTTGCTCATTTCAGCTACTGTTTTACTCATTTTAACTACCGTTTTTCTCATTTAGCTACTGTTTTGCTAATTTTAGCTACTGATTTGCTAATTTTAGCTACTGATTTGCTAATTTTAGCTACTGATTTGCTAATTTTAGCTACCGTTTTGTTCATTTTAGTTACTGTTTTGCTAATTTTAGCTACTGTTTTGTTCAATTTAGATAGTTTTGCTCATTTTAGCTACAGTTTTGTTCATTTAGCTACTGTTTGGTTCATTTAGCTACTGTTTTGTTCAGTTTAGCTACCGTTTTGTTCATTTAGCTACTGTTTTGTTCATTTTAGCTACTGTTTTGCTAATTTTAGCTGCTGTTTTGCTAATTTTAGCTGCTGTTTTGTTCATTTTAGCTACTGTTTTGTTCATTTTAGCTACCATTTTGTTCATTTAGCTGTTTTGTTCAGTTTAGCTAATGTTTTGCTAATTTTAGCTACTGTTTTGCTCATTTTAGTTACCGTTTTGCTAATTTCACTGTTTTGCTCATTTCAGCTACTGTTTTGCTCATTTTAACTACCGTTTTTCTTATTTAGCTACTGTTTTGCTAATTTTAGCTACTGATTTGCTAATTTTAGCTACTGATTTGCTCATTTTAGCTACTGTTTTGTTCAATTTAGATAGTTTTGCTCATTTTATCTACAGTTTTGTTCATTTTATCTACAGTTTTGTTCATTTTAGCTACGTTTTGCTAATTTTAGCTGCTGTTTTGTTCATTTTAGCTACTGTTTTGCTAATTTTAGCTGCTGTTTTGTTCATTTTAGCTACTGTTTTGCTTATTTTAGCTACTGTTTTGCTCATTTTAGCCTCTTTTCTGTTTGCTTTAACTTTAACTACTAGTTAGAATTTTATCTTTCTTTGATTAAGATAAAAACTATTTATACAGACGCATCAATCGAGTTTCTGCAGTTCAACGCCGTTTTGTTGTCATGCATAACTTTAACCACTAGATGGAGGCGTAGGAAAGGATATAGTGTTTAAGCTGCAGCAGAAGGCCATGCAGGTGAAATCGTGGAAATATCTTTTAAAAAGAGGCAGAAGAAAAAAAAAATCCTGAGCCTTTCCTACAGCATTCACTTGATACTTGCATCTTTTCTTTCCTTCGTGTCTGGGCGAGCACACGTCAGAAGTCTGCTCTGCAGAGCTTGTAGTGGGCGTGTCCCTGTCTTCAAGTTTAACTATGTAAATGTCTGGTTCTTTGGAGAGCTCAGTGGAGCAAGGTGATGGGCTGCGGACAGTGCAGGTTTCAAAAAAGCTTGTCGCAAAAGACGGAGCTGCAATAAAAAGAAAATCTAATTATTTAAGTTCTTTGTGGTGATAAATCCTCTGGCCCATTTACTTGTCTCAAAGTACAATTATTAAAAATTATTTTCAGATGGTTGCTTGTTTAAATTCCACCTACTTTCAGAGTTCACATCCTGCCCGACAGGCTGAGGAGGTTCTGCCAAAGAAGGCGTTGCCGTTTCTGCCGGCTGAGAACCGAGGACTTGATCAATAACGTTGAACCAGAGATTCTTTCCTCCATCCAAGTGATCACTGTTCTTGATCCTCTTGTAGTCCTGCTTCAGCTTTTTGAGCTTTTCTTTACATTTCTGCGCCGTTTTGTTGAATCCGAGCGTCGCCAGTTTGGCACTGAGGTTGTTGTACACGGCATTGTTTCTCACGTTTCGTCGGAGCTCCTGCTGAACGGCCGGGTTTGCCCAAAGTGCCAACAACGTAAGGACTTCTTTTTTGGACCAACTGCACGTGGACCTAGCTGTATAAGGAAGAAACATGAGAAACCGCTTAAGTGCAAAGCATCAATCAAGATTAAAGATGATTACAATATGGCCACAGTCACACTGAAGGACATCAGAGATGTGAGGTTAAATATCAAGTAAGGAAAAGAAAAAAAGTGGACCAAAAAAAAAAACCACCAGTAAAGGTAAAGCTGACAAAGAGTTGGAGAGATCCTAAAACTATTTACAAATCTGTTCCAAGTAGGACATGTTGTAACATTCTGATGTTATTTGAAGTAGGTATGTTCTCTTCAGTGCTGATTCAGCTGTAATTTTGGTTCAGGTCATCCCCCTAAAATAGGGATGGGCAATATGGACCAAAATGAATATCTCAATATTTTAAGATAAATCGCAATTTACAATATATATATATCGATATTTTCTTTCTTTCCATAAAGTAATAACAAAAATATATTTGAGTCAAAGCTTTGTCCCAGTTGTCACACAGGCATATTTATTAACAACGGCTGTAACTGTACAAAATAAATGTCTAAAAAATAAATTATTTACATATATTAAATAATAATCCTGTTCAGATGCCGCCTTCATGACATTAGTAAGCGTGTGTGAACTGCAGCTGCAGGTCAGACAGACTTCAGCCTCCTTCCTTGAAACAAACCACGGGTCAGAACTTATTTATCTGTGATGTGTTTATGAGAGGAACAGTGAGAGCGCAACACTAATAAATCAGCAGCTTATCGTATCACTAAAGACACGGTCCCAGTCTCAGCTGTGGAAAAAGACGGCTAAAGCGTTAGCCGTTTAGTTAGCCGCTAAGGACCGTGTCTTTAGTGATATGATAAACTGATGATTTATTAATGTTGCGCTCTCACTGTTCCTCTCATAAACACATCACAGATAAATAAGTTCTGGCCCGTGGTTTGTTTCAGGGAAGGAGGCTGAAAACATCGTCGGAGCTGCAGCTACAGCTTCACACATGCTCCATACTCCACCACGTACAGCACTGTTTTAAATGGTGACAAAGATTTGTAGTTCTGACCTTTAGTTGGGACTCGTTTTCAGCATTGTCTTCAGAAATCGATTTTCTGCCCCTCATGTGACAATTTAAATCCAAACCATCTCCGAAAGAACAGCCATTGGTTTTCTTTTTGCCCAACAGCAGCTAAGCTGCTCTTCATATATCTTCCATGTTTACTTGTTGTGCTAAACGTCTCCAGTGTTGCCAGATCTCACGATAGATCTCGCTCTTTAAATTGATATAGTTTTACCAAGAGCCTGTTTAAACATTGTGTAAACACGCCTGTTAATATGTGCGGTCACTGAGCTTTCTGATCACAACTTACCTTTTCTCCTCCCGGGGCTGGGTGACCACATGGCTGATGTCTGTGCTGAAGGTGAGGTCAGTGAGGTGAGGGCACACGGAGCTGCAGGGTCTTCCAGTTTAATGGGGTAAAAAGCAGGTTCCTGCAGGTTCTCCATGGAACAAGTTGAACTCGTACTGAAGGTTTCGGGTGCGTCTGTTACACTGGCTGAATCTGACACGGGGGGGGGGGGGGGGGGCAGTTTCAATGAGCATAATGAATATTTGTTAATTTAAAAGTTTTAAACTCTTGACCAGTGGAAATGCCACTACCAGCCTGATCAAGGAAGCTCATCAGAGACTCTACTTCCTCAGACGGCTGAGGCGACCTGGACTGGAAAGCTCAGTCCTCACCTCCTTCTACAGGTGTGCAGTGGAGATCCTGTGCGCCAGCATCAACATGTGACATGGAGGCTGCACAGCTGCAGAAAGAAAAGCTCTGCAGAGAGTGGTGAAGGCTGCACAGAAGACTGTTGGATTAGCCTCCCCACCATCACAGACATCTACACCTCCAGATGCAGGAAGAGGGCCACCTGCATCATGAAGGACCCCACTCACCCAGCACACACACTTTTTGCCTCAATCCCCTCTGGCAGCAGGTTGCGGAGCATTAAGTGCAGAACCACTAGACTGAGGAACAGCTTCTACCCTGAAGCTAAGACTCATGAATCTCTAACCAGAAAATCACTAAGAAAAAAGAAAAATCACTGTGATGCCACTTTAACTGATATGTTCATGTGCTGCTGATCCTGAACTTATCCGTGCTGCTGATTATCCATACTGATCTCTTGCCTTTTAAACTGTTGTATTCATTCATACCCATCTGCTCACTACAGCCTCATGTTCGGGCTGCTGTTTAATGCACCGTATTATTGTACATGATTAGTGTTTAGCATACATCTTAGAGCTTTGTATTTACTTTATATATTACTTTATGTATCTACTTTCTTTTTGTACTTTATATTTTTGCTATTTTTGGGTGTAACTGGGACTTTGAGTACGCAATTTCGTTCCACCTCATGTACAACATGTGATGCGAATGACAATAAAGGACCTTTGACTTTGAAATGCTTAGAATAAATGTAAGCAGGTCTGCAGTTTATGGCACTTTGTAATAACTGTGCTGTGTAAGTTGCTAACAAAGCATGTAGACAAGTAGCTGATTTTACATCTGAAGTCATGAATTCAAGTACAATCAGTCCTGTATTCAGTCGTAGCAGCAGCAGGTCTGTTGTGACAGCGTCCTGTCACAGTCGAACCACACATGTTTCTGTGGAGTGTCACTGACAAACTGCTCTCTGACTTCTATATATTCGTGTTTAAGCTTTTTCAGCTTAGCTCTGCACTGTTTTGGCAAGCGACTCACTCCAACCGCGGCCAGCCTAGCTGACATTTCTCTGTACACATCTTGATTTCTAAATGATACCTCCAACTCACGCTGAATTCTGTCCTCCGACCACACAGCTAGAAGCGCCTGGGTCTCTGTGTGAGACCAGCTCACGTCTTGGCCCAAATGTCCGCTTCTTTCCATCGCAGCTGGAACTTACAAACAAAACAAGCTAGGTGTAGAAATGTTTTTTTTTAGTTAGTTTTCAAAATGGTGTTGTTTTCTTGTCGCTTTAATGACGTCATAAAATCTGCGCGAAAGGCGTTGCCTAGTTTTTTTTTTTTTTTACTTTAGACGATACAACAAAAAAAAAAATACAACTCTTGTGAAGGGTCATAACTACGAAATATTTTTTTTTATACAAAAATAATTTTTAAAAACAAAATTATGAAAAAAATGGCTAAAATAAAATGTGTACCTTTTAGTCTAAACACTACTATTTTCTTAACAAATGCGCAAAAATACATTCAAATTCATATAATAAAGAGTTTGTTACAACAAAAACAACAATAAAAGTAAAAAAAAAATAAAAAAAAAACACAATAACGCGTTGTCTAGTTACGGTTTCCAAAATGGCGCCATTTTCCCGTTGCATCGGATACGTCTCATCGTCTGCGCCGTTGCCTAGTTACGGTGTTGCAACGAAAGAAATGACTACGCATCAATTTCAAGTAAACTACGAATACGCAGTTTTAATTTATAGTGGGTGTCGTTAGTTTATTGTGTTATTTATTATGGAGCCTGCCAGAATGTTTTCTCCTAAATAAAGGTGTAATAAATTATGATCTGGGGGATTACACTTTTTTTGTGCTATGGTACTTAGTTTCATTAATCCCGACTAATCATTCTGAATGCTCCTTTGTTCATATGCACATTTAACAACTTTTTCAATCACACCAGTTAGAAACTATTCAATTATTACGGGTATATTTATTCTGAAAGGCTTAAAAAAAGAAAAAGATAAACAATGACAGAAAATCACATTACTACTGGCTGCTCACATAAGATTTAACAGCAAATCTTTTCACACATTTACAAACTCTTCAACAGCCGTGATCTACCTTGTTGGCATTTCCTAATGTTAGATGACAAAAACTAAAGCAACAAAATAAAAACACAAATCAGACACTGTCATACAAATTTTTGTAAAAGTGGGGACACTTTAGGGTTATAAAAAAATAAGTGGGTGGTTATATGGTTTTCAAATCACTACAATTCCTACAAGAACACAGTGACAAGATTTTCTATAGATGCTACAGCAGCTTATTACACAACAGACAACATAATCTGCAGTCACACGCTTTGAAATACTTTTGTTCACATGTCTATCTGACATTTTGGCTTCATAACTGGAGCCTTTGCAAAGCATGATGTTCGAAAATATTTTTAACACATTACTAAAATAACTAGAAGAGCATAAAATAGCTTGATGTTATTCAGTTGTACTGAAACATTGAGTTGGACTATTATTACTCAAAGTATATGATTGCTGAACTACGTGATTTAATATCAACTGCCGGGCAGCGTTTCGAACGGAGTTACATAATTGCATGTTTACAGGATCTCTCATCGAGCTGCTTTTTAAATTGACCTATTTTACTCATATCAATGATCAACATGAACTTTGAAAAGTGGTTTGAGGACTCGCGTGAGAAAACGTTTCTTTGATTAATAGTCATCGCTGCCCTCTTCTTCATCTTCATATTTCCTATTGAGGGAGTGCTTCTTGTGCTTTCCCCTGTGTGCCCGTTTTCTAGTGAAATCGGGGTTTGCCTCCCTCGTGTGCAGCTGCTCGTGTTTTTTAAGAAGGCCGGGAACAGAGAATCCCTTCCCGCACGTGTCACATGTCCAGGGCTTTTTGCAGGTGTGCGTCCGTTTGTGGACGTTCAGATGGGAAGCGAGCTTGTAGGTTTTCCCGCAGACATCGCAGCTGAATGGTCGCTCGTTGGTGTGTAACCTGATGTGGACCTTCAGGTTTCCAACCTGTGTGAAGGTCTTATCACACAAGGTGCACCTGTACGGTCTCTCTCTGGTGTGGATCCGAAGATGAACTCTGAGGCAGTACTTACTGGAGAATTTCTTTTGGCAGACAGGACAGGGGATCTTTGCTTTGGGTATGTGGTCTTGCTGATGCCTCTTCAGGTCAGACAGGTAAACGAAGGTTTTCCCGCACTGGGAACAGAGATACTGGCGATCGCCGATGTGGTAGCCCATGTGCCTCTTCAACAAGCTGGGGACAAGGAATCTCTTTCCGCAACGCTCGCACATGTGGGGCCGGTCTCTGGTGTGCCAGCGCTCGTGGTTGGTCAGCTTGAACACCGTTGGGAAGGTTTTGTTGCAGTGCTTGCAGGGAAACGTCATATGGCTCGTGTGACATTCCATGTGCCTTTTGAAGTAGGTGGACTGCGTGAAGCCCTTGTTGCAGATGTTACAGAAGAAAGGCTTTTGGCCGTTGTGGGCGAGTATGTGCTTTGTGAGGCTCTGCAGTTTGGCAAAACACTTGCCACACTGGCCGCAGGCGTAAGGACGCATAGTGCTGTGGGTCTTCAGGTGGTTGTTGAGAAAACCCTGCGTGCGGAAACTTTTGTTGCAGGCCGTGCACGTGAAAGGCTTCTCGCCTGTGTGGATGCGCTGATGATCCATCAGCTTGGACTGATAGGGGAAGCTCTTATCGCACACGGTGCAGTTGTATCTGTCGACCACGTGTCTGAACTGCTTCTTCCTTCTAATGCTCAGCCTCGGTTCGTCGTCAAGCAGCGATCCAGCTGGAAGAGGCGGCAAGGCGGGGAGCGACATTGTGTTAGAAGCAATCTGTGACACCCACTGATGCAACGTGACTCGCTGAGTTTGAGGCTTTTGTCCATCCTTCGTCCCTGCTCCGCCAGCATTCTGTACGGTGGAGAGACTTTTGACTGGCACTTGAACAATCTTAAAAGGAATTGATTTTTGGGGTAGTTGCTGCAAGTCTCTGGTTTCTGGTTTTTCTGGTGCCGCGTCATTTTCTTTGCTTTGGGGAGTTGTGGCAGGCTGTTGCTGAGCTGAACTCTTTGTCTGCATCTCGCTCTTTTCCTTTGCTGTGTTGCCAGACGCTGTTCTTTGACTAGTCTGATCTTCTTGCTGAGGTCTGCCTGTTGATGGTGCCGGGCTGTCATCGTCATCAGAAATACCCCCCACTCCTTCACTGTCACTAAGGGAGTCGGGGCTTTTTTCAACGACAGTGACGTCCCGTCGCATTGGCGATTGTGAAGGTTGTGCAGGTGGTGTCGCCTCTGCCGATTTGGGCATGAAGGCAAGAGAAGAGAGCACACAGTCGCCCACCGAGGTTGACACACTTGCTGTTAAAAAAATAAAATATATTATGTATTTCTCTGTTCTGCATTTTATTACAAACTGCGATACCAAATCTCGTTATGAGCTATACCTTTAAAACTAAAAGCCCCTTTGGACTGCTGGTGTAGAAGTAGAGTTTTTAAAACTTCAGTGTCGGGAATGAAGTCTCCACATGCATCAAGGACAGTAGAATCCTTTCCGATCATGTTACCAAGCTGAGGGAAAAGAAATTAAAGTTACAATCATCTGTATTTTACAGACTAATTGTTGAGGCAGCTGACTGCTTAAAAAACTTCCAAATTCCCAATTTAATGAAGAGCAATGCACCGAGGACACTGAAATTAATCTTTCTTGCACTCGTCTCTTCTGAGAGTAAATGTCCGGTGACTTCAGGCATGCTTACCTGAGACAGATTTGGAACAGGAACAAGTTGCTCCAGCTTGCAAACAAGGCCAGCAGTCAGTGCCTGTAGTGCTGTGTCAAACTTGGCGCCATACTGAACGGGGAATATTTCCTGCAGAGAGAAAAGTGTATTACTGTATTATGAAGCAAATGTTTTCTACGTCTACAAACACTGCTTTTTTAAGCAACCATATAACAAGTTAAGAAGCTGTTAAAATAAGATAAGAATAAGCTAAAGATTACAACATCAAAATTATCTTTAAGTTCAACTTTTATGGCCTCATGTAACAACTTCTCATATTTGTTTAAAATCACTCTGACACAGATGTGGATACCTTAAAAAAACGCTTTCTTTCATTGGGGTTTTTAAGCAGATTCTGGACAAGCACCAAGAAGCTTGTCTGGGATTTTTCCACATCTTCATTTTTCTGTAAAAGAAAATACAAAACGTCTGGTTCCACTCATGCCTTATTGTTCTAGATTTTGATCTATTACAAACAAAGAGCTGCATGTGAGCGACTGTACACATTTCTCCCAAATAAACAAGAGGCATACCCCTGACGTTGTGGAGACCTTCAGTTTATTTATGAGAGTCTGAATAGCCCTGGTGTCTGGGGGGCCATCTTTCTGGAGAAGATCCAAGATTATCTAAGTGTAAGAAAATAACAGTGTTTAAAACGTTCAACCAAAGGTAAATACTAAGATTAAAAACAGCAACAACACAGTGTTAACTAATGTTTTTACTCCTTCTAGTTTAGAGTAGTTTTACCCTTGCTCTCAAGCCTAAGATAAGCTGAGCAGTCTGCTTGAAACTCAAGAGATCAGGGATGGTCTCTGTCACCATGGTCACAAACCCTTCCACTTTCCCATAATTCTTCACGTTTTTCTGCCGCATGACCTGCCATATGTATGAATATGTAAGCTGCAGCGGGGAAGCCATTAAGCGGAGTGATGCCAAGGGAAGGGTACTCCCAGCACCTGAAAAAAAGTTGGAAAACAATGCCAATATTGCACATTACACTGTTAAAGTAAGCCAACAAATCACTGAGGTTATCTGAACTCACAATACTTAACGTACAGTATCAGAACATTCTAGTGACAATCATTTTTGATTTAGTTTCTTGTAATTAGAATAACATTGGCACAGATCTGCCGCAGGGGGCGCTGCAGCGCAAACGCAGCTTTGAGCCGTGGAGTTGTTGGAAAAGTGCGCGTTTGCGTGTGTACGTTCTATGTATGATGGAGGGATTGAGCGCCAACCCTTATTAGGAGTTAGTTTAAACTTTAAAGAATATTTGGGTCAGATTAGTACCATTGCTCTCATGAGCTCTCTAAAGCGGAAATATATAAGCTGATAGGCGGACTATTCTCTCTGAAGGGCGATTTGATTTAAACATAACGGCAGCTAAAGCTTACTTCTATACATTCCATTGTAATAACAGAGCAGGTACAAGGATATATACATTGTCAGGTGATGGGAAGCAGTCTTCTTATTACAGCGGATGGATGGTGCTGCGTTTTATTTTTTTAACCGCCAGCTGCGGTTAGCTTACCGACGTTAGCTTAGCAACTTACCTGTTGTACTGGACCGCTGGTCCATAACTGCGCCCAGGCTGCGTGGCAAACTCCACCAATAAACTGATTTATCTAAACAAACTCTGAATGCAGCAATTTACTCTGAAATACTATAAATAAAAGCGCCAAAACGTCTTATTTTTAGCGTCAAGCCGCGAAGAATAATGGCGACCGCTAAGGAGCGGCTTTCCAAAACAAAAGTCGGACCACTTCCGGCGGATGTTCCTGTACAAAATAAAAGCATACTTTTTTTTTTTTTTTTAAGAGTATCCTAAAATAAACACAACATAATAATTATTTGAGTTTTCAAACTGACTTATTTGGAACATACAGAGCTTAACTTATTTTAGGTGTTAATAAAAATGCAGAGAAAAAATAGCTAAAGACAGACTCCAAGTCAAAAGTCCAGTGGAGCTGCAGTTATGCAACATTACAGTATTTAAATCTGTTTACATTGTACAAACAAACGCTTATTTTTGAAAACAGTCATCAAATCTTTCTTTATGATTCATAAGATATAATCTTAACTTTGCACCATTACAAGATATTCATTTACATCCATCCATTATCTTTTACCTGCTTCTTCCATTTTGGGTCACGGGGGTCGCCAGTGCCTATGTCCAGCAATTCATTTACATTGCATATTAAATTACATAGATGCAGATAATTTTTTAATTTTGTTTTGTTCATAAGCTGTCAATCAAATCAGTTCCCTCAACAGTCAAGTATGCATCCATTTTTTTCATTCAAATATTTGAAATATTGTGATTGTAGGAAAAAAGTTTATTACTTCTTGAAAGAGATTCATTTTATTTTACTAAAATAACTTAAATACATCACAATTGCACATTTTATAAAATTACAAACATGAAAGTCATACATTTGTACATTTATAAGACAGTGAACTCTCCTAAACCTTTAAGCCCATATTAAACATTTTAATACTGACATATCCATACTTTATTTGGCATGTTTTGGATGTAAATCATGAACTGTTATTAAAAAGCTAACCAGTCACTGCAGATACAGCCATATAGCCTGCGGTCTGAAGAGATTCTTGGCTTACTGATTCATAGGGATCAGTCGACATTGGTCATTTTTGTAACTGGCATTTCCTCCAGCCTACGGCCTACTCTTTTGTGACGAGAACAAGCCCTCCTTATGCTCCTCACTGAGCTCATCCGTTCATCTGTCTATCTGTCTATATCTCCCTCACTTCTCCTCGTCGTGTCTGTCCTGTCTCTTGCGCCCTCTCTGACACATCCAGCACAAGAGCGCTCACACTTGAGGAGTCATGTTCTCATGACTGAACGTGATTGACTCTGTGAATGAAGCACTAAAAAACCCCAACACGCTCGCAGTGGGCTGAGGAGCAGCTATAGATCACTGGGCAACATCTTCCTAACACAATGAGTGGATTCAAAGTGCCTCAGGCCGTGGCAGGCTGCCATCTGGTCAGATCTTTGATTCATAAAGTGGGACACTTGTTGAACTTCTCACAGTGTTGTTTGTGACTATTAAGTTGATAATTTGTGACAGATCACAGATCACAACAATGTCAACAACCAGTATAAGAAAAGCTGTATTCATCACTTCAGTTGTTTATCTGCAGATATGAACTTCTTGCATGAACCCTCGTACATTTCAGTAGAAGTCAGCATAGGAGCAGGTTATAAATCAGTGTTTTAACTGATTGTACAGCAATCAGTGAGTTGATGACTTTAGTACAATTTAGAAATGAATAAGTAAAAACATCCAAAAGATGTGGTTTTGATTCTGCAGCTATTCTGGACTGAGAGAAGAACTCCTGCCTCGACCGAAGATCCCGCAGAATTTTGCGACGCACCTGCCTTCTCTCTTGCAGCAGTTCTGGTGCATGCACTCAGTGGAGTGAAAGCACAGAAAGCGACAGACCACACTCGTTTATCTATGCCTCATCATGCTTCATCCACTTTCATGTTCTGAGATTGCCTCCCCCGCTGGCTGACTGTCAGCGGCGTGGGTGAGTGTTTGAAGTGGGATAGAGATAGACACAGTTGGGATCATGTCGGGAGTTGCCATTTGGTCGTTTACAGTGTTGCACGCTGGTAAACGGCCTCCAGTCTTGACCTACAAACAAATTGATTAAAATAAAGGAAGAAGCAGATAAAGATAGATGAAAACAAACATTAAAATAAAACACAGAAATACCCTGAGAATACTCATTTGTAAGTCAAATTCAATAGCAGATGCTAGCTTTATGGCATTAATAGGGCCTAAAAGGATGCCTAAATATTTAATGAGCTGCTGTTAAATTTACAAGACTTGTCTTCTTGGAAGTGCTCACTAAAATGAGGGCATAATCTGGGAGGTTATATTAGACTGACCCACAATACCAAAAGACATACATTTGTGTGAATGGAAATTTAGCACAAATAATATTTATTTTAGAGTAGGATGTCTTGGAGAACGGCATGGTTACCTTAGTTATGAATGGTAGATCACTATTAATGGTTGTAAATTATAAATAGTGCACTATTCAAAACTATATGTGTCTAACCAGGACTTCATCTTTGTGATTATGCTAGAAAATTTTGCTTTTGGAATATACTCACTGAAAAACACAACTCATTTTTACAACTCACTAACAATTAAAGATAATTTTCTGATCTTTTGAAGTGGGATCTAGTGGAAAGGTATGAACAATTAGCATTCTACCTGTTGTAAATAGCTCTTTGAATGACCTCAGTTTGGATAAAAATAAATAGCCAACAGCTAGTCTGAGTGGAGCAAATTGGATAAATGCAGTCTCAGAACAACTCCAATCTTAAGAATGTTTTAGTATTTTATGTGAACGTGCTTTTATAAACCTTTACACCTCAGTCAAGTTCACATTATGCTGTTATTTACATAAAACATTATGTTAAGTTGAAAGCAAATTTAGCTAGTAGCATCTAAAGCTAGTAGCAGGTAGCCATGTTCCATGTACGAAGGTGTTAAAACAAAAGTCAGAACTGGCAAAGGCAACACAACAGCATTTGAGATTAAAGTTGGCGTTCATCAGGGTTCATGTCTCAGCCCACTGTTGTTTATTGTTGTGATGGATGCAGCTACTGAGCTTATTACGAGAGAAGTGCTATGGGATATGTTGGATATGTTGTATGCAGATAACCTAGTTGTGGCTGGAGATTCTGAAGTTAATCTCCACGATAGTTTCAGATAGTGGCAGCAAGCACTTGATAGTAAAAGTAAAAGCCTTAAAATAGGACGAAACGTTCAAATATTTGGGGTTAGTGATAAATGACAAAGGAAGCTGTGAAGAAGACGTTCAAGGCAGAATTGGTACGGCATGGCAAAAATGGAAGGAGTTGACAGGAGTGCTTTGTGACAAAAGGATGCCGATTCATATTAAAAGGAAGATGATGGTGTGATGGTGTGCCCAGTCTTGCTTTATGGATCTGAGATATGGATATTAAAGAGAAAGGAAGAGGAACTCCTGGAAAGAACAGAAATGCAGATGCTATGTGGGATTCTTGGGGTATCCCTCAAGGATAGACGGCGAAATGACGATATCAGAAAAACGCTTGGCGTGGCATGCACTGCGGATAAGATATGGGAATCAAGAATGAAATGGTACAGGCATGTGCAGCGAATGGAAGATGACAACAAAATAAAAAGACTATTAAACGCAGAAGTTTTCGTCAACGAAGCAGGGGACGGCAGAAGAAGAGGTGGATGGATATGATCCAGCAGGATATGAAGACGCTCCATCTCATAACAGACGATACACAAAACAGAGCAAAATGGAGAAGGAGAATCCATGGGGCTGACCCTACAGCCTGAAGGAGAGATCTACAACTAGCAACAGGTAGCAGAAAGTATAGGTGGCGGCAGAAACATATGCTACTTGCAACTGGGCCACTTTCAGCAGAAATTTCACAACATGTCAGCTATTATAACCATGTAATGCTTGTCAGTACTACTAAAGTTGTTCAAATAGTTAAATGTAAACAAAGGTAACTTTTTCAAAACCTCAGTTTAAAAGAACTATTCCTAATATCAAAAAAGAAGCATAAATCAATGTTTAGATGTGGTGAAAACCTCTAAGCTAATCTTAGCTCATGCTACCATCAGTTTGTCATTCTTCCATTAAATAAAAAAATCTGAACAGATAAAACACTGGCAAGTTCTTAATTGATCCTTTCTTTTATTGTTAGTGTATGTTTCTTCTTTTGTACAGGCCAATTTGTGTATTTAATGTTTATGAATTTGCTGTAAGACTGTTTTAACCGGTTTTAAACAAAATATAGGCCTATAAATAAAGTGCTAGCGCTTTCAATGAAATCGCAACTTTGTGTCGAAAAAAATACAGCACAACTCTACAAAATGTAGGCCCTAGATACGAACAGAAAACAGTACTGCTATTTTTGGGTGTAACTGGGACCCTGAGTACACAATTTCGTTCCCCCTCATGCACCACATGTGACGCGAATGACAATAAAGAAACTTGAACCTTGATCATTCTTTATGTTGATATTCATATTAGCTGATTACCTTGAATTGTTCGCATTAGGATTGTTATTAGAGGGTAAAGCTCTTACCTGCCATGCTATGAGAACGACACAAGCTGTGAAGGGGATTAGCACCAAAAGCAAGGGAGCTCTCTTTGACCAGCTATGTCTGCGACTCTCCTCCTGACCTGCTGCAATAAGAAAACAGTCTCAGTGACTAAAAATCAATCATTACCATCAGGTTTTAAAACATCCATCAAAACCTTTGTACCTGGGGTTAGTTTGCGATGAAGGCATGGTGGTGGCTTGCACGAGAGGCTCGATGTTCCTTGAGTGGCAGCATGTAAGAGGTCTTGGATGTAGTCGAAGTAAAGACCCGACTGCAGGTTCTCTTCCTGATAGTGACAGCGGAAGACTTGCATTGCTGTTTCCTGGGGGAGGGTATCAGCCAACAAACCATCCTGAAATAATTCACTTATGCAATTAAATGTGCAAAACAGTCCCCGATTTAAAGAAAACTGCAGTGTTTTGCACATGGCTTTCTACTATAGACTTAAGCTGATCAAATAGTGTTTGCGCTCACATAGAAGAGTGTAAAGTGCTTACTAGCTCCTCATGGTCGTAGGTGAAGCGTAGGCTCTTGAGCATCGCAATAAAAACTAAAATGTTATCTTTGTTGGAGGAGTTGGTACCAAACATGTTGGCCAGCTTTCGAAGACTTAGCTCCAAAGGATAGATATTTAAAACCACCCAGCATGTGCTGGCCTGCGATGCAAAGCAAATGTTTTATTTAACGCAAAATGCATCAAACCAGTACTTGCTATCAGACTGTTTCTTTTTTATACATACCTCTTCTTTGGGAATGCGACTAACAGGAATCTCATAATCAGAGGGGATATTTTGCTTCTGCAATGAAAAAAAATTAAACATTTTTGTATCTGAGTTTCAGTCTTGTAATTATTTGTAAAAATGAAGCACATTTAAACAGGAATTTACGCTGTCAAACGTAATCTCACCAATAAAGACAGCTTGTTCACATCATCAGTTATTGGCGTTCCGAACTTTCCAGAGCAGAGATTTAAACTCGATATCAAACTTAGGAGGAAACAAACTGTGCTGAAGATCTGAAGAAAAAAAATGTACATCAAACAGTTGAGGTTGCATTGAACACACACTGCCTGTTCTGTAATAAACTGTTCAGGTCTAACTAACAAGGTTAAGTCAGGTCGTCTGGATGTTCAGGTCTACATTAGTGCTGTTAAATGTGTTAAAATGGGAAAACAAAAGAAAAACGCACTGACGCCGACTGGATTACACCTGAGGATACAATTGGAGCAATCTGTCTGCACAGGAAAGCTTTCCACCTCCATGCATGCATGGAGGTGCCTTACTGGCATTTTGGAGATGGTTATCATGTTTTGTGATAAATCCTTTGAGCGGAAATTTACAAGAGAAAATTGCAGCTGATAAATGATGTCGCAGACTGACAGAAAAGCAATTGTAGTAAAATTAAGGCAATGTGCATTAGAGTTTGTAAGCACACGATGTCTTTAATGTGAACTTTATTTTCTTAAATAGGAAATTAAGCATTAAATCAAGACAATAAAAGGTCAATGATTCCATGTTGGTATAACAGTTTGAGCATGAAATTAAAGTGCAATAGTCATTTGAATAAAACAATGAGAATAGATTGGTTTCCTTTGAAAAATCAGTTTTAAACCTACCGATTGTTTTTCCCTTACCGCTTTATAAAACGTGCAAAAGCAGCACTGCATGGTGAGCCTCCTAGCGCTTTAAAAAGAATCTAAATGCAGCTGAAAAAGGATGCATCCCTCAGCCTGTGTGCCACGTTCATACACATAAGTGCACTTTACCGTGCAGAAGATTGATTTATTAAAAGAACAATAACAAGAAACAACTTACTTTCTTCCTCATATGGAGCAAGAGTCCAGTGATTCTCAAATCCAGTTCATGAAATGTGAAGCTTTTAGCTCAGAGGAAGGACTCATGTCAGTGAAAAAGTGGTGTACAAATCCAAACGTGGAACTTGAGGACGGGCCAGCAGTCTGCTTTGACTTCAGACAAACTGGTGGGGTCGTTTTGACGTGCTGGAGAGGCCGCCTACAAGCTGAATCATTATGTCACACAGTGACGCTGTCTGAGACTTTTCCATAAACTCCCACGTATCAATTTGGTCATCAGGAGAAGTGGGTGCTTGTTCTCTTGAGAGAATATTTCTTTTGGAATACGTCTGGCTCATTCCCCGAGCTGTTGGTTATAAAAATGAAAATCCTCCCTTTGGGGGTGGATTGTTTTTGTATTTTTGATTTTATAAATTGCTTATAAAATGTGTTGTTTCCTCACTGGTTTATGTTAGAGCACATTTAGCTTCTGGATGATTCCAGGTTGAGATATGAACATTCATGGCTTAACCTGCTCCTGACATTTGCTGAGAAGTGAACCCATGTAAAAGCCATTATCCAAATTGATTTCCATCACCAAATCAATAGCAAGACACAAGGGACAGTTTGGAGCAATGAAGAAAAAACAAATGATTTCAGAAACCGAATGGTTCATTTCCTGAGGAGTGGACACTTTGTCTGCTCTCCCTCTTCGCTGGGGACTTCAGTTTCCTCCCACAACCCAACAAGACGTTCATGCCAGGTTTGTCTTTGATTTTTTAAAGACAGAAAACATGGCTGCCCATCACAGTTTTCCCTGGAAAGTCCTTTAATGAATAGAAGCTCACAGTCTCTCCTTGGTGTGATGCAATGGGCTAAAGAAAATCAAATTAGTTTTGGGAAACAGGCAGTAGGAGAGTATAAAAGCTTTAACGTGCTGTATAAAAAAACAAAACAATTATATGTCATTAAATAGATGCACAATATTGGATTTTTGGCCAATATCCGATATGCCAATATGTTAAAACTTATTTGGCGGATAACCGATACCAATACCGATATTTCTCCCCTAGACCTACTTACAGAGACTACATAGCTTTCTCGGCTGTGGAATTAAAATACAACATTATTCTGCATGGTCTTTGTCAGTTTGGGCTGCTACCAGATGCCAAAAAGGGGCTGAAAATGATGTAACACTTCAACTTGGATTATGTTTAATGTCAAATTTATTCCTGACATTTACTCTCTCTAACACAATGACAACGCTCGAACAGTCATACAAAAACAGCGTCTTTCACATCTATATATATATATATATATATATATATATATATATATATATATATATATATATATATATATATAAACAGCGCCTTTTATATCGGTGAATGGCCGATATCCGATATTTAACTTTATCGCCAATATCGGCCGATACGGATACCATGCCGATAATATTGTGCATCCCTAAAATAGTCAATCTTGAACTGCATTAATAAGCTGCCTAGACATATTTTAAAATTGGACTTATCTTTCCATGGACAGCTTATAGGAAATGTGATTTATACAAAATATATATTAAATGTTATCTTTTTGTTTCCGTTGTGACAAAACTGTAGGCCATTCTAAGCTGGAGAGTCCGATGCTTTGGATGTTGCACAGGTGACCTGTCATGTTAACCCAGTGCCATAACTCATATTTGGAGCTAATTTAACTTAATGTATAACTGATATACTAAATGGACATGACCCAAAATGAAAGAAGCGAGTAAAAGATAATGGATGGATGAATGGATTTACTAAATAGCTTGTGCTGCTGCTAAAAAGTCCTTAATCACTTAAATAGCAACAGGAACTTGAAGATAAATTATGCAGATTATTTATAAGAAAAGGGGTTTCGATATTTTACTTTACTTTCAAATCTTGTAGTGAAGAAATTATTGATGTTTCTGCAACATGCCTATCATCTTAACATTTTGGCCTTTACTCCTTCAAAATACTGTAATCGTGATTACTAATGGCAAAATACGGTTGTACTGTAATAATGGTATGTATAAACCTAGGTGATGATTGGATGAATTCAAAAAGTCAAACCTATGTAAAAAAAAGTGCTTCTGTGTTGTTTTTTTTTAACTAAGGGCATGAGTTGGATCATTCGTAACAGCACCAACTATAGAATCCACAGTATTTCTCAAGCATCCACCAAGATTATAGCTCAACTCTTCTCACAAGGTGGCACTGCAGCTGCCATGTTTATCTACATGAAACACTGCAAGCACAGTAGTTGGAATGAATCTTGGTAGAAAATCGTCAGATCATCCTCTAATTTATATGTGGAATGATGTTTCATTGCTTTAATATCAGGAAATTAAAACTTAATGAAAAATATAATGAGCACAAAACTTTACAAAACTGCCATATGACGTGAAAAGAGACAATGCAATACAAAACAGTGTTATATGATGCAACGCTGTATGACGCATACATTACAACATGATGAAATACAAATCAATACATCATAATTCCATAGTTCCCATTTTAACATCCTGAGTCCTGAGCTTTTTTTTGGTTTGCATTTTGCCTGAGCTCTTTGAATTATTTTTTGCATTTCTTTAGCAATTACAAAATCAAAAATGACACAATGAACTTAAAACATTAAACATATTTAAAGCAAGTTCTCTGAACCGGAGCATCAGAAAGTGGACAGGTTAAAATATTACACTGCAAGGAGACCAATGTCCTCATACAAGGATACAGATCTCATGAGATTGCGCAACAGATGCATTTTGCAACTAATTTAGACTCTGAAGATGATTTAAAGTAGTATTTGAAGTGAGGAATAATAACTTTGGTCACATTGAGGAAATAGGACAGAAAGAAAGATTAATAAAATAACCCATAACGATGCAGTGGATAACTGAAGAGTCCTGCAGCACAATTAAGCAACAGTTATGATCTTATGCAGATTTTTTTGTCTGGTTTTGGTAACTGCACAAACTTTTTTTTAATTTTTGGTCTTCATGTCACCAAACGATCCGGTGTAAATGTCACAGTGGAGTTGTTTGGGAAGTGAAAAGATGAGAGGCGCACTCAGAGTTGAGTCAGGTCATCTAAAGCAGGCAGCTTCTAAAAATAATCCAGACAGCCCAGAACTTTGCACAACAAAAACACACGAGCTGCTCGCTGTAGAACTCGACGACGTCGATCAGAAGGTGAGGCTCAACATGACTTCGTTTTGTGGCGTTAAACATGACAAGTTCACACTAACGCTTGATGCCATCTCCTGCATGAATCCTGTCGATACAGTCACTGTTTAACAAGCTGCAGAGGACTAAACGCAAACTGGAGACAGATGTGACATCAGCACGACAGAATCCCTTTAATGTTACGATCTCTCGTCATTTTTGTTCTCAGATATGGATGACTTTGAGCAGGAAGGCATAGACAATGAGCTCTTTGAGTTTGCCATTCTTGAGAGTATCCAAGAGGCCTTCAAGCCGCCATGTTCAGCTCAGAGTGACTGGTAGGAAAAACAGTCAAATTCTTTCAGATGTTTCTGACCCGTAAGATCTTTTAAAATGATTGTTATATGTATATTTACCGTATTTTTTGGACTATGAGGCACACCGAATTATAAGGTGCATCAAGCAAAACAAGTTAATTCTGACAGATTTTTGAGCGCCATGTACTAGAGCTGTCATTTCTAACCCGGGCCCAAAGCCCGGCCCGAATTCGGGGTGGGCCGGGCCATGATAATGTGCTGGATGGGCAGGCTGGGTCGGTGTCTGGCTTTTGATTGCGTCAGCGGATCAGCCGCGATCCAATTATATGTCAACATGGCTTGCCATAGTTTCCAATTATATGGCAACATGGCTTGCCATACATTCACCAGCCGCACGCGACTATTTCACCGTGAGCTGACCGGCCTTGAAAGAGGTAAAAAGTTCAGTTAAGCTTCAGATGGGACTATACTGCAAGGAAGTGATCCATCACTCAAATAGACGTTCATTCAGCCGCTGCACTCAGCTGATGCGCGCGGCCGATGATCCAAACAGGTGAGATCACAAAGCAGACATGTGAGAGCAGGGTCTGTGTGTGAATAATGCAGAATGCAGGCAGAATCAGGGTTTTAATGCATTTTGACAGCCATGAAATAACAAACATCCGCTCAGCTCTGATCTTCTGCCCCTTTTATTCAGCTGCGCATCCACCGACCGTTAATAACTATATAAACAGTCAAAGCCTAATTAAAAATGTCAGGGTTTTTTGTTTTCGGATTCGGACCTGTAATTACTGTTAATTCGTCGAGTCAGCTGGGGTTTGGAAATGATGGCTACGAGCAAGGGCCGGGTTGGATCAGATTTTTTGGGCCCGAATACAACTCTACCATGTACCACATAAAATCGGTTCAAGGTCAGTAAGCACAACCAGAATTAATAAATAAGGCGCACTGGATTATAAGTCTCACGGTCAATTTTTGAGAAAATTAAAGGATTTTGCACCTTATAGTCTGAACAATATGGTATTCACAAATTAGTAAGCTCATTTTCCTGGAAAGAACATGTGAAATATTAATTTACAGTAAAAGTTCAAATTAAATCACTTTCTTGAAGCTATAATATAATGAATATAATGAAGCTTTATAGATGTGTTTCTAGAGTAAAATCTTTCTTTTTGCTTCTTTTTTTTAAGGAATCAACCCAAGAGTGAAAACTTTAAAAAGATTATGACAGCTATCAATAAAGGTACAAAGTTGTGCAAGTCAATTTAAACTCAGTGTTGTGCTTGAATATTGGTAATACAGTATTTCTGTTTCCGGTGTGTCTCCTCAGGTGATGCGGCTGCGCTGCAGGAACTGAAGAGTTGCGCGTCTGCCTTCACAGAGAGCGACAGCAAGGGCTGGCTGCCTCTGCACGCAGCAGCTGCACAGCCACTTCCAGGGGTGCTGCATGCAGTGCTGCAAGGTGAGCGCTCCAACAGTTTAATAAAGCAGCAGAGGAGGATGTAAGGAGCTGACACTTGTTGCACCCTTGCAGTGCTCACATCCATGGAGCTGACCCTGGAAGAGCAGACGAACGACGGGGACACGGCTCTGACTCTGGCAGCTGAGGCCGGCCGGGTGGAAAACGTCAGGATGCTGCTGAAGCACGGGGCTTCGCCGCATAACACCAACAGCCGGAATGAATCTCCTCTGCTGATCGGTAGCACAAGCACACCACCAAACACATGTACTCACTTCCTCTGAAGCCTGCTGTTTGCAGTCCATTAAAATAAATTTTTACTTGTTCTTCAAGGATTAATAAAACCAAGAGGTACAATAAAAGTTGCCAAAGTTCTCCAAGTTTAGTGTGTAGATTTTAAGCACTTTGGTAACAGTTCCTGTTTTAAATGTGCAAAACAAATAAATTTGACTTGACTTGGATTTGGGTCAGTTCATGCTGGGAACCAGCAAATTAAAGGTACTCATTGCAAAGTCATGAGGATGGGTCAAAACAACTCAAAGTAAAATATAAAAATTTGTGTCCAGCTGCCAACTATTACAAATGTTTGTTCACCTATGAAAACAGCCAAAATAACTAAAATAGGTCAACAGTGAAGAGCTGTTTCAGATCAAGATGTTTGACGATTTTTGGTACATTTGTTGAGTCAAGTATGCAGAGTAAAGTGCTTTGTTTACATTGAGTGCATACCTGCATTTCAGAATTAAGCTTGAATATACCAGAATCAGAATAAGATTTATTATCATTGTATCAAAATACAGTGAAATTATGTTCGTACAGTCGTCTGAAAGATGGGCGGAGTGCACGCTGCTACAGGAGCATGGCCCCTTTTCCCTTTTCAGAATACTCTTAGATGGAAAAGGGGAAAAATCCATGAGGATACGATAGTGGCATTACAAAAGAAGATCTCTTCACACCTTGTCCTAACAGAACATGATTTAAGACATCAGAAAACTCTACCAGCAGCACATTTATAAACACGTTACATATGCATTTGACGGCAAGGCGGTGAGATTTGTCCATGAAGCACTTCCAGATAGTCCATAGTCCTGATGAGATGTTGGTGAGCTGGCACAGTTCTGATAAGTGTTCACAGCAATTCTCAGGATGTGGGAGGTTGAACAAAGCTTTTCCTTAGTTTACACATATCCCAAGAGAAATTGGATAAGACAGCTCGTTTTTGAGGCCAACCGGGGGAGTCAGATTCAGATAAGCCACAAGTGTTGATTTTTTCAGGCAAACTTTTTTTTTCTTCTTGTCAGCCTTGAGTCCTGCTGATCCTTTCAAGATACAAAATGACCAGATTAGTGGGTAATCCACTGGTCCGTGCCTACGAGGCTCCTCCAAGGTCATCTCCAACACGCTGGCGAGTCCCAGAAGCCGCAGGTGGTCTGCAATTCTCACAAATCGCTTCCATCTTACAGTTTATCTCGTAAATCAGCTGATTTTGAGAACTCGAAGCACGAACCAAACCTTCACACAGACTTTGCAGTTTTGCCATGGCCGAAACTGCTGCCGCCATCTTCCTTAATAGCCAATAGGAATCCACTGATGCCAGAGAGCAGAAACCCTGCCATCATAAATCCAATTATATAGCACCCTCCTGAGACAGAACGGAAAGACTCATCAGCTCCCAAACTCCCCACGGGTCCATGATATATCTTGCTGTGAGAGTTTCAGCGGGGCATGAGGGCTTTCCAGGACCATGTCGCTTTGTTGAAAAGATTTTGTCGATTGCGTTTAAAGTCCAGCTGACCAGATCCATGACAGCAGTTTTAGTTTCGGAAGATGTGTAACAGCAGCTCCGATACACAGACAGCAGAAAAAAATCATGAGAACAGGAGAGGGAGAGGATGCGTCCGCCTTGCACGAGAGCGAGTGCAGAACGCCCAAATATATGTAAAACTACTGCAGTAAACTTTGTCAAACTGCACCTTTTGTTTAAGATAACATTTTATATGTTGCATTTTATAGTTTGATTTCTTAGTTTGCAACGAGGTGTATACAAACTTATCTGTTTTTTTTTTTTAGGAGTGGATTTTGTTTTATTTTGTCGTTTCTGGTGGTCCTCTTTGTATACGTTTTGATTTTTATTAATGCTGACTTTGTACAAGCTACAGTTTTTCATTCAACATGAGCCGTGAAGCCGACACCCCCATCTTGTTTGTGCATTTTGAAGCCGTGAGACAGAGCTCCTACGACATGGTTTCATCCCTCATCGTGGGCGGGGCCTTCGTGGAGCAGGTGTGCCTCACTAAATGGACGGCCACCCATGAAGCTGCAAAGGTAAATAGTCACCTAGTCAGAACTGGGCCAAATACTTTTGCTTATTTTAATAATGTTTACCCATAAGTGAGTTGCTTCCTGTCTCACATCAGGCGGGTTGTCCAGCTGTTCTGATGCTGCTGCTTCAACATGGAGCCAAAGTGACGACCAGGAATGGCTATGGTGTCACACCTCTGGGGACTGCAGCTGAGCACGGCAACACTGAAGCAGTAGACTTACTCATACAGCACGGTAAAGCATTCAAACCCAACAATTCCGCATCATCTTTCCCCTCGTTTGACGGTGTTGAGTTCGTTTTTGTCCTCCTCCAGGTGGTGACGTGAACGCCCGGGCCAGCAACGGAGACACGGTCCTTTATGATGCAGCCGGGTCTGGAAACCTGGACTGTGTCGAGCTGCTTTTGAAGCACGGAGCCAACCCAAACGTGGCCAGCTACGCCTGCCAGCTGCCCATCCACAGAGCCGCATATGAAGGCCACATTCTGTGAGCTCGTCTTCGTTTTCTGAAGCGGTTTGGTTTTATTCTGAGGAAAAACAGCATCCTTTTCATGGCATTATTCGTCTTATTTTGAACGGATTCATCCAGTTCCCGGCAGACAAAACGCTCTAAACAAATTAAAATATACTTATTTTCTATGTTTTGCACCCAACGAGGCCAACAACAGTAAAAACATGTCTGTGTCACATCTCTGCAGGGTGTTGTCTGCAGAAATCTGCACAATGAGCCCTCTGTTTACCTCTGCTCCTCACTAAACACTGAATCTCAAACCATAATGAGCTTTTCCCTTGTCCTGTTTTGTGTTTTTCACTGTCTTGGCTGCTGTTTTTGCCCCTTCCATTATTTATCTCCACACAGAATCCTGAGAACTCTCCTCCCCATCACCACAAAGAGAGCAATCCGCCTCTCGGGCCAGAGCGCGGTTCACTCTGCAGCCGATGGGGGACAGGCCGACTGTCTTTCACTCCTTATCCAGAAAGGTTATGATGTCAACGCCCTGCTAGAAAAACACATCTCTGGTAGGAGACAGCTAAAACACATGTGCTTGTTTAATAATCTAATGCAATTATACTTTTAAAAAAATCATCATGAATCCAATTTTCAGGTTAGGGAACAAATCTGAACTGCAGACTGCAGACATTTAGAACAAATATTTGCATTTTTTGTGAAAATGTGCATACGGAGTGATAAATGACTGATTCGTTAAAGCTAAAAAAGCAGAACAAAATCGAAATTAGCCATTAGATAAAACAAACAGAACAGTAGCTAAAAGCTAAAATGAGCATAACAGAAGCTAATAGTGTGAATGAAGCATTCACACTTGTGATCAATTTTTTTAATGTATGTTTTTCAGCATTTTTCTTGTTCCACAATTTTTGTGCTATTTCAACAAATCATAAATCTAAACGTTCAGCTCGTTCAGGACAATCCTGCTATGACTTTTGGTATTGGTGCAACTTTAGCTTTTTGAAATATTTAGCCCTTTCTGCCACATTTGTTTTCCTCATAGAAAATGAATTGAGCTCATTTTACATCCTCCAAATCTTTAGATCTGTTTACAACCTATTACTGCTCCTGGTTCAGCTTCTTTCAGCTTCCTTGTGCAAATTTAAACTTTTTTCAGCTACTTTCAGCTGTTTTGTGATACTTTTAGATTCTAACTACAGCATTTTTGTGCTTCTTCTAATGTCTATGTGCTAAATTCAGCTTCTTATGCTCCTTTCAGATTATTTCTGCAAGTTTAAGCTTTTTCTGCTATTTCAGCCACTATTTAGCTGTTTTTATGCTAATTTTAGCTTTTTCGACTAATTCCATATTTTTTGCACTCATTTAAACTTTTTCAGCCTAATTCAGCAAAAATGTGCTCTCTCCACTTCCTTCTGCTAATTTCAGCTTCTTTCAGCATTTTTAGCTACTTTTCAGCAGTTTTTGTTAATTTCAGCTTTCAGATAATATCCACTTCTTTCAGCTTTTTTTCCCTAGTTTCAGCTTTTTCTGCTCTTTCAACTACTATTTAGCCCTTTTGAGGCTAATATTAGCCTTTTCAGCTAATTGCATATATATATTTTTTAGCTAATTTAGGCTTTTTTCGCTTCCTTTTGGTAGTTTAAGCATCTTTGCCATTTTAGCTACTTTTCAGCTATTTTGCTTTGCTAATTTCAGCATTTTTTAGCTAATTTCCAAATTTTTGTGCTCATTTCTGTTTCTCTAAACCTAATTCAGCTAATATGTGTTTTTTCTGCTTTCTTATGCTAATTTTATTAGGCCTGTTCTTCCATTTCAGCTACATTTTAGCATTTTCTTTAGCTAGTTTCAGCTGTTTTTCAACAAGTTCTTCTGCAATAAGCATTCACACTGCATTTTTTTTTCATTCAACCTTTATTTAGACAGGTAAATCCCATTGAGCCTCCAGGACTCATTTACAAGGGAGACCTGATTTCAACAAAGAATGATGACAACAATGGACAACAGTGACAACAATAAACAATTATAAAGTCAATACTAAAATGAGCATGAAATGCAATCTCTAGTTGCTAATATGAGCAGAACAGTAGCTAATAGCTAAAACAAGCAAAACAGTAGATAAAGCTAAAAATAGCAAAACGGTAACTAAAAGTTAAAATGAGAAGAATTGCAAAGGGAATTTTATTGTAAATAAAAAATTCTCAACAAAAACAAAAACAAAAAAAATCTAAACCAAACAGAAGTCATTGCACAGTGATTTTGACTGAGCCAAAAATTTAATACATGATGGGTTAAAATAATAAAATATGTAAAAGTATTTATTGCAACAAACTATAAATTTCAAGAATATTGCATAAATGCTGACTCAGAAAATGAGCTGATGGTTTGAAATCCGACAGAGAACTACGATGACATGAGGAAGACTGCACTGTTCTTCGCCGTTTCCAACGGGGACGTGAGCTGCTCAGAGATGCTGCTGGCAGCCGGAGCCAGAACGGACCTGGACCCTCTGCGATGCATCTTGGTTGCTGTGCGCGCAGAGAGGTCCGGCAGGAGACACCTGCACGTGCTTCTGTTTTATAATTCAGGTTTTGGGCTGAAGTTGTGTCTGTGTCCAGGTATGCGCTGGTGCAGCTGCTGCTGTCCTACGGAGCAGAGGTCAACTGTTATTTCCGAGTGATCAGCAACACGGCGTTCCCCACGGCGCTGCAGTACTGCCTCCGGGACCAGGTCATGCTGCGACTGCTGCTCAACAGCGGATACCAAGCTCACAAGCACGTGACAAAGAGCTAAACAGCCTAACGTGTCATATATAGAATCCATATATGAAACGAATAGTTAAACGTTTTTATTTTAAATCTCTCCTCTGTTAGATGCTTTCAGTGTTGCCATGGAGACGGCAAAGAAATAGATCCGTGGGCTGACCTGCACAATCAAGCCTACCAGATTTACTGTCAACCTAATATCATCTCGGTAAGAAATCTTTTAATTTCGTAAAAGTAAAAGCTTATAAACAGTTAATATCTTACCTGTTGTGGGTAACTCTTAAAGAAATCTCAGCTTTTCCACAAACTCCTGCTTCAAACGATCTGAATGATCCATTTGAGTGGTTTGAGCCGAAAGACCAAATGAAATAATCACATCCTGATCTTTGTGCTTAGTTCTGCGAGTTTCTGTCTGTGTCGTGGCTGGCTCATGTGGCAGGCAGCCTGGTGAGGATTCTTCTGGACTACGTAAGCCACGTTGGCATCTGTTCGGACCTGAAACGCATCCTGGAGAGGACGCCGGAGTGGAAAGAGATTTCTTCCATACTGAGTAAAATACCAAATATGGTTAAAAACGAACAAACAGCCAAGTTAACTTTTAATAATCTTACCAGCTTGAGTGTATTCCTGTTTGTTTGTCCCCAGGTGAGCCACGCTCTCTGCAGCACTTGTGTCGCCTGGAGATCAGGGCTCGGATGAGCCTCCGGAGTCTGAACGACCCTGAGGCCATGGCTACTGCTCCGTTCCCTCCCAGGCTGATGAGCTACCTGATGTACAGAGAGTACGACCTGTACGGCAATCTTTATTCCACATGAAACATTAATTACAGCATCTTAAAAGAATATTCAAACCCTCTGAATCTTTACACATTTTATAACATTATGACCACAAAAATTCAGTATTTATTGAGTCAAAGGAAAATTACACATTGTTTTAAATTTTTTGGTGGGGTTAGGTGTGTTCCTTGCTCTTCATGATGATCATTAATGTTCTGCATCAAATACTGAGGTCTGCACTGAACCGCTGTACTCATACTGAGATTAAGTTACACTCATTTACTAATTACCAATCAGGTGATTCTGAAGGCGATTACATTATTTTCTAGCGTATAAGTCGCATCAGCCAAACAAAAAAACCCCCAACAAACTTATACACAGTAGTCCCTCGCTACGTCGCGGTTTGTTTATTGCGGACTCGCTGTAACACGGCTTTTCAAAATAAGATTGTACATGACACACAATTGGCTGATTGATCAGCATGGGATTTTTCTTTAAAATAAATTTTAAATTATTTAGCACCTCCTGCACCTTTGTGCAGCCCATACTGCAGGATAAACTTCCTCCTGCAGCTGATCAGCTGATCAGCTGTTCACAGTGCAGAGCGGGAAAGTGGGCGTGGCCAAGAACGCTTGCAGGTGGCTGAAAGCAGCGGAGGCACAGAGAGGGAAATCATGACATTCTGTGCTCTTTTAGAGCGTTTAGAGTTTAGAAATATTGTTTAGAATATTGTAAGAGTGTGGGATGGGTTTAAAACACCTTCATATATATATATGTAGTAGTAAACTACTACTTACTAGTTGTACTACTATTCCTACTTTGTGGTTTTTCACTTATCGCGGGTCTTCAGGGTACAGATCCCCCGTGATAAACAAGGGACTACTGCAAGTCGCTTTGGTGCATAAGTCGCAGGACTGACAAATCTATGCATAAAAACTGTGACTTATATGACGGAAAAACACGGTAGTTGAATTGTTTTAAGGATATTTTGTGTTGAACTATCACATGAATTAAGTTTTGTGGTCGTTCCGTGACAAAACATGGAAAATTTCAGAGCATTTGAATACTTTCTAAAAGCACTGAATCTGTTGCTGGAAGCACTGGTCACCAGCGTCTATGGTGAAATGATCATTTTAGATCTATGCAGTGAACTTTGTATAATTTAGAGCAAAACGCTCACACGTCTGCGTTTCTATTCCGTTCTTTTTCTGTTTGCATTTGTAACTTTTTGTTCAAGCATCACAAATACACCTGAAAATACATGTACGTTAAGCATCACAAACACTGGACAGTTATTTTCCTGTCTCACCAATCAAACTGATGCACAGACTGTTGAGTGATTATGATGTCATCCTTAAATCAGATGAAGAGTTAAAAGCATTAACCGAATGCTCTGTGGATGTGTTGTCATGGCGGACAGGAGATGTTGCCTTTTTAACAGGATTTAAGTGTGTATATTTTGTGTAGCCAATAAGAAAACTGATTTTTTTTAAGTACTGCCATGTATAGTTCATGTAAACTGTTATTATTTTTTAAATAAATATATATATATTAAAGGATATAATTAACTTTTTCTTCACTTTGGTTAACTTACTGTGTTAGCTGCTCAATGAATTAATTTAAGTGTTTACTCAACAATTATACAAATATGGCTGTTAAAATCACATCATTGCAATGCCCTTTTTCTAAATAATTTATTTTAAAAGTCCATTTCTGACTCTCTAAACAGAATAAATGTCTAAGAACCAGTATGCATGCAGAACGTGTTGGGCAGGATGATTTTCTACTTGTTAGTTAACATCAGACTGTAATGTTCTGTTGTAGGCGATGGTTGCTCAAAGGAACACTGACAGAAATATACACTGGAAACATTGAAGCATTAGCGACTGTCCATTTTGTACAATTTATTATTATTTTTTTTTTAAAGAAATGTTTTTGTGTTCAAGACCTGACTGGCACATTGAGTCAAAAATTTTGACCTGGATATCTTTAATTCACCGGGCAGAAAGCAGGCTTAGTCAGAATGCTCATGGGTTCTCGGGTTTCTCGCAAATAAATTTCATCTAAGCCTCTGGGAGTCCAACGAATGCTTAAAGCAGCAGGATCTATGACCTGTTGAAGTCTAATGTTGGATTTGGAAATGACATAAAACCCATCTGAAATATTGTCTAGTTATGTCAGAAAAACTACATACTCTCACTCTCAGCAGTTCAAGTTAATAATGACCAACACTGTAGCAACAAGTTACTGATTCACTGAGATACGTATAGACAAAAATGAAAATAAAACATTTATTACTGTTTATTCATGTGTGAGTCAGCCATATTAGATTTTGAGGTCAGGGCCCGTCAAGAATCTCGGACTTTTCAAGTCAAATTGTGCGAAGAGTTCTTCAGTTAACTTGAATTTTGGAAATTTAGACTTTTGATTACAAATAAAACATAAAAATGATTTAATATAACTTTTTTTAAAACCCTTAACTGGTACAACAAAAACAGTAGTCAATCCTAAATGACTAAAAATAGTTTGTTGAGGCTGTTTTGTCATGCTGCAGGCTTCTGTGCTTATACATCCCCTCAACCAGCGATAGTCATGGTTCAAGGTCTGCAAATTATAATCCCAGCCTCAACAATCATAGACTGACTCTTCCAAAATAAAAAAATTAAAAATGTATAACTCAAAGCTTCAAATCTCACTTTGAGAAAACAAAAAAACTTTTCCCCCCCTTGAACCTATCATGATCTGTATTTTGGTTGAACCCACGTGCAGGAAGGCAACAGGAAGCTCCAAGGTGAAAGCAATGACCTGAATTTATTTACAACAATTAAACAAAAGCTGACAGGGCAGCAAAACTTACTTTTAAGGAGTAGATGAGGAAACATGGAGGGAGAAAGAACATGAAGTCCTTCACAGTTCAATCCACAGACAAATGAAAAGACAAAGATGCTCACTGATGACACATGATGACAAACACCTGGGGTGATTGGAAGTGGAGACAGGTGTGTGGAGCTGCACACAAGGAAGAGAAACAGTGGGGTGCAGGAGAACAGAAACCCAGAAAACTCCACCTGATGTTAACAAAACACAATCTAGAGCTCAACATCATTTTCATCTTAAATTCAAGTTGATTTTTTTTATACGTTAGCTTTAGGCTAAATATAAACATTACGATGATAACATGTTATTGGGTATAATTTAGCTTATAGCCCCAGCTGTTGGAGTCAGACTCACCACCATCACAAGCCATGTTTACATGGACATAAGTAATCGGATTAAACGGCCATTCGGAATAAAAATGAGTCATGTAAACGCCCCATTCGGATTCTTTTTTGTTGATTCATCTCGATCCAAAATAATTTGTGATCAGAATGAGACGGGTGGTGTATGCAGATTCATCATCCGAACAGTGTAAACACTTAATTTGTCCATTTTTTTCAGATTGTGGAAAACTGACCTGACTGCGCATGTGCAACCTATGTCTACAGCACATATTTCCGCCTGGCTAGATGCTAATAATATTAGCATGTCAGGGAAGCAAAACTGGTCGGTGAGCAACAACATTTCCACTAGAAACTTTGAAAGAGCTCAAAATGATCTGTATTACCTGTAGCTCAGTCAGGGAGTGCAGTAACGTCTCCACCGTCATTAATACCTGCCGTGGGTCCATTTTGGGCGCTCAGGTTTGTTTATGTTCATCCCGGAAGTGGAATGGAAATGGAACTTCTTCTTCTGTGTTTTTTTAAAGGAGAGTTTACCACTCTGCACATGTCAGTACTTCTATTCAGAATGAAAGCCCGCTGCCTGTAAACACTCATCGTGAACAGATTGTGCCCATGTAAACGATACATTCAGATTATTTAATCTGAAAACATTTCAAGAATCAAGAATTTTGCGTATGTAAACATAGCTGCAGACACCTCCAGATGCAGGAAGAGGGCCACCTGCATCATGAAGGACCCCACTCACCCAGCACACACACTTTTTGCCCCGCTTCCCTCAGGAAGGAGGTTAAGGAGCATTAAGTGTAGAACCTGAGGAACAGTTTCTACCCTGAATCTGCTCGACTCATGAATCCCTAACCAGACAAAAAAAATCCCTGTAAGAAAAAAAAGGGGGAAAAAAAATCACTGTAATACACTTCAATTGGTGATATGTGACTTATCTGTGCTGCTGATTATGTGACTTATCTGTGTTGCTGATTATGTGACTTATCTGTGCTACTGATTATGTGACTTATCTGTGTTGCTGATTATGTGACTTATCTGTGCTGCTGATTATGTGACATCTGTGCTGCTGATTATGTGACTTATCTGTGCTGCTGATTATGTGACTTATCTGTGTTGCTGATTATGTGACTTATCTGTGCTGCTGATTATGTGACTTATCTGTGCTGCTGATTAT
>NC_056519.1:10811183-10813289 GCF_014905685.2 Nematolebias whitei | reverse complement strand
ACTTATCTGTGCTGCTGATTATGTGACTTATCTGTGCTGCTGATTATCCATACTGCTGATCTCATGCTGCCGATTCTCTCATGCTGCTGTATTCATTCATACCTATCTGCTCACTACAGACTCTTGTTCGGGCTGCTGTTGTTACACCATACTGTTTTATATTATTAGTGTTTATTGTATATCTTAGATCTTTTAGTGTATCATTTGGCGTTTGTTTAGCATATATCTTAGTGTATATCTTAAATTCTTATTTACTTTTTTAAATATACTTTATATTTTGCTATTTTTGGGTGTAACTGGAACGCTGTGTACATAATTTCGTTCCACCTCATGCACCACATGCGGTGGAAATGACAATAAAGTTGATTTGAACTTGAATTTGAGATGTTTCACGTGAACCACAAACCAAGCAGTAAAACTAGATTAATACAGAAATAGGGATTTAAGCATGTTTATCAAATTGTCTTTACTGTCCAATGGTTAAAAACGGTAAATATGATCTTATTCTGAGAATGTGTTTGGTCCAGTTGTTGGCCATAAACATAGTGACGGACTGCTTCGGTGACGGGCAGCAGAGCCTCTGAGCTCACGGGCTTTTTGTAGCTCTGCCTTAAAGCTCAGGGGGCAGTGACTCCCAAAAAAAGACGCTTCATCATGGGGCCTACACTCGTTACGTTCCCCTCTGATCCCTCTCTTAAAGCCTGAACAGCAGCTGGCGAGATTAGAGAGCAGAGGACAGGGACACATCGTCTCCCTTGCATAAACTCATTCGACTGGGACAAATCCAGTTCAGACTGGAGTGGGTTTTTTATTTGGAATACTCTTCAATTGAACCAGTTTAAAGAAACATTTTCTCTTGGTATGGATAAGCTTATCTGGACTTTGATTTTCCAATGACATCCAGCAGTCTTATGGTGGACCATTACTTTTCTTGGGATCTCTTTACTTTGTCTTTTTGGGATTTACAGCGGCTCGCACGCTAATTAACAACTGGTGTTTCTGCCACAGTTTCATTTTGACTGGACTGTCCCAGTAAAGAATCGGCCATGAGTTGTTTCGGGTACCGCCGAGAGCTGAGTAAGTACGAGGACGTGGACGAGGACGAGCTTCTGGCTTCGCTCAGCCCAGAGGAGTTGGCCGAGTTGGAAAAAGAGTTGGCAGACATTGATCCTGACGCCAACGTGCCAATAGGCCTCAGACAGAGAGATCAGACGGACAAAACTCCCACAGGCACTTTCAGCAGAGAGGCCCTGATGAAGTACTGGGAGAACGAGACTCAGAGACTGCTGGAGAACGAGATAACTGGAGGAGGAAGCCCCAAACTGGTAAGTGCTGTTTTTGTTGGTGGACTAATGGAACAAATTTGTATTTTAAATATAGTGCAGTGTTTTAAGTAGTGAGTAATTTGGTCAAAACTCAGGATGAAGAGGAAGAGGAGACACAAGGAGACAGTGAAGAGGAGGATGAAAAAAAGGACGAGAACGAGAAAGAGCAGAAAAAGTACGAACATTTAACGGAGAAAGATGGGAATGAAAAGGAGGGCAGTGATGAAGAAGAAGAAGAAGAGGAGAGCGAAGAAGAGGAGGAAGCTGTAACTGAAGAGGAAGATGATGAAGAGGAGGAAGAGGAGGAGAATGACAATAAATCCCAGCCTGAACCCATGAATGATCCGAGTCTGCTCAAAGCTCACACCAACAACCCAACATTACTGAAGCCTCAGAGGGCGGAGCCTATTCGGCTCTCTCCACCCCCTCCTCCTCCACCTCCTCCTCCTCCACCCGTTGACCCGAATGCAACTGGAAACCCAACTGTTGTTGACGACGCTCTGCAGAAAGTCCTCAGCAATGACCCGGAAGTCACTGAGGTTAATCTGAACAACATTGATGACATCTCACAGGTACAACCACTCTCTTCTCTTTCAACGTCTCAAAATGCCACAATACAGCAAATAAAAACTGTTTTAACGATCAAAAGAAGGCAACCAGACTTCTTAATGTGAAGCAACCACAGAACGTTACTTAGTTAATGTTGAACTCACATGCAAATCACTCTCACTCACAGCTTGCACCTCTGAGGGTCATTGGGGTGTTTGTTTCACACTTTACA
>NC_056519.1:10771312-10810783 GCF_014905685.2 Nematolebias whitei | reverse complement strand
TAGCGGGTTCCTAGCTGCAATGTGGGATCCTCTGCACTCTTGTGCCTGAAGGACAGCCTTTTTTAAGTTCAAAGTTTTTGTCTATCCTTTGTGCCGTAAGATTAATGGGTTAGACTAATGCTAACGGGGCTAACACGACTTTCAAATGTCTGTGGTAAAACTCACCCAAGTGCTATCGGCTGTTAGCTTTTCAATGATGTCGGAAATGACGGCTTGTAACTCTGGTAAGGTTACGTTGGAAAAATATCTCAGACTGGGGACGATGTAGCAAGGCTCAATGTAATCCAAAAATCTCTGTAATCTGACATCCTCAACGAAAAAAACTTCCACACCGCTGACATTTTGAATTTTCCTCTCCGCCTTGAGATCAGGTAGGCACACGTGACGTCATCACGTTGTGCTGGCGTTGCAGGCATCCTTGTCAATGGGTTGTCATACAAAAACAGCACCTTTTATATCGGTGAGTTATTTTGATGGAATGGCCGATGTCCAATATTGAACTTTAACTCTAATATTGGCTGATACCATGCCGATAATATCGTGCATCCCTAGTTTGAAGGATCCAAGCTCAGGTTTGGTTTTGGTTATCTTCGTTTTAGACAGTCTCATGGATTCTGAGATGTATGATCATAAATAGTCACAAAGGTTTTAACAAGTTTATGTTGATTACCAAGCTCTCAGCGCGTTTAGTAGTAAGGCCTTCTGTGACTGGGAACTAAACAAAATGCTCCGTGACTTTTAGTTGCATTTGTGCGTGCTTATGACCCACAAACTAACACAGATATTCTCATTTAGGAAACCCTCATTCGATTTGCTGAAGCGCTAAGACCCAACAGCCATGTACGAGTGTTCAGTCTTGCAAACACTCGGGCCGATGACCACGTAGCTCTGGCCATTGCTAAGATGCTGAAGGAGAACTCGTCCATCATCAGTCTGAATATAGAGTCCAACTATGTGAGTGGAAAGGGTGTGATGGCGTTGGTTCAAGCACTTCCAGGGAACAACACCTTGACTGAGCTTCGGTTCCACAACCAGAGACACATGTGTGGAGGACAGGTCCGTGTCAGCCCAAGTCAAACTTATCTCAGGTCTCCTCGCACCACCGTGACGATAATGATGTTTCTTTAACCTCCTGCAGGTGGAAATGGAGATGGTGAAGATTCTGAGGGAAAACTATACTTTGATCAAACTGGGTTACCAATTCAACCTCCCTGGTCCCAGAATGAGCATGACCGGGATCCTGACCAGGAACCAAGACCGCCAGAGACAGAAACGGCTGCAGGAGCAGAGGCAGCTACTGCAGGGGGGGCAAGACGGACCCGTGAACCCTCGAACATCTTCACTGGTTAGATGCTGCTCATCTCACCAAGGATCAGGGCTGGAGTGTTGAGCTCAATTCAGTTGGAAAATTTGTTACATATTTGCCACCACTCCAGACTTAGGACGGCAAACAGAAAAAAAGTAAAGAAGTCCAAATCAAATTCAGTTACCTATAGTTAAATCATATTAAAATTACTCCAGTTTAGGTCAACCATACCTGGTTACATGTTCATAGATCAAATTTGAAGGTAGACATAGTATCAGCCTTGTGAACAAAATTTGGGAGCTGGTTCTTCAAGAGAAGATCTTGATAAGTGAGAGCGCTGCCTCCCATTCTACTTTTAGAACCTATAGGAACCACAAGTAAACCTGCAGTCTGAAAATGCTCCGTTGGGGGTAATAAAACTATAAATATTTTCAGACGTGATGAAGCCAGACTATTTTATCTGAAATGTTTTATTAAATATAGCACTTTGTCTTATGGTATTTTTTACTTTTTGCTGTATTTTTAAAAGTATTTGTTTGTAATCATTTTCTTTTTATTTTCTGTAGAAAGGAACACTTAGTTCATCACCGTACACTTCCCCTTGGTCCTCACCCAAGCTGCCACGAAATGACCCGGCTAGAAAACAAACTCCCCCAGCGCCACCTCCTCCTCCTCCACCCCCACCACCTCCTCCTCCCCCGGCACCGTCTTTCCCACAGCAAGAGAAGAAGAAGCCCACGAGGATGATTGCAGAGGTCATCAAGGCCCATGAGGGCAGCAAAAAGGTGACCAAAACAAAAGGGAAGAAGGCCAAGAAGGGGAAAGGGACGAGTAAAGATGAGACGAGCAGCATCCTGAAGGAGTTAAAGAATGCCTTGAGGCCCATGGCTGCGGACAGAAGAGGGGAGGAGGGCAGCAGGCCATCCACCCCCATGAGGTCTGCCCACGATCAGCTGATGGAGTCAATCCGCACCAGCAGCGTCCGCAACCTGAGACGGGTGAGATGTTGAAAAACTGCAGATCTCTAAACTGAAATCAGCCCAGATGGGAGGTAAATTTAGACGAGGATGACACGGAGTCGGTGGTGTCTGAATCATCTCGGTGTGTGCAGCACCAGCCCAACGCTTTCACACCCAGACAAGAACAGAGAATACAGACAATGATAGAGTGAGCCAGGCTTGTCATGTTTTGTATTTTTATCCTGAAGTGGATGATCAGCTGAAATGGAAAACAAAGATCCATCCATCCATCCATCCATCCATCCATCCATCCATTTTCTTCCGCTTATCCGGGGTCGGGTCGTGGGGGTAGCAGCCCAAGTAGGGAGGCCCAGACTTCCCTCTCCCCAGCCACTTGGGCCAGCTCCTCCGGGGGAATCCCAAGGCATTCTCAGGCCAGCCGAGAAACATAGTCCCTCCAGCGTGTCCTGGGTCTTCCTCTGGGCCTCCTCCCGGTGGGACGTGTCTGGAACACCTCACCAGGGAGGCGTCCAGGAGGCATCCTAACCAGATGCCCGAGCCACCTCAACTGGCTCCTCGCGATGTGGAGAAGCAGCGGCTCTACTCCGAGTCCCTCCCGGATGATCGAGCTTCTCACCCTGTCTCTAAGGGAGAGCCCAGACACCCTGCAGAGAAAACTCATTTCGGCCGCTTGTATCCGTGATCTCGTTCTTTCGGCCACAACCCAAAGCTCATGACCATAGATGAGGGTAGGAACGTAGATCGACCGGTAAATTGAGAGCTTCGCCTTTTGACTCAGCTCTCTCTTCACCACAACAGACCAGTACAGCGCCCGCTTCACTGCCGATGTTGCACCTATCTGCCTATCGATCTCACGCTCCATTTTTCCATCATTCGTGAACAAGACTGCGAGATACTTGAACTCCTCCACCTGGGGCAGGACCTCCTCCCCAACCCGGAGAGGGCACTCTACCCTTTTCCAGCTCAAGATCATGGCCTTGGATTTGGAGGAACTGATCCTCATCCCGGCCACGTCACACTTGGCTGTGAACCTCTCCAGCAAAAGCTGTAGATCATGACCTGATGAAGCCAATAGGACCACATCATCTGCAAAAAACAGAGAAGCGATCCTAAGGCCACCAAAACTGAAATGGAAAACAAAGATAACTAGAGAAATTGCATTTCCTGCAAAAATGCAGTGTGAATGCTTATTGCTGTAGAAATGGCTGAAAAACTGCTGAAATGAGCTAAAATTATGCTGAAATGTAGCTGAAATGGAAGAAAGAATCTTAAACTACCAGATGGAAGTGGAAAGCTGAAATGAGTGTGAAAATGTGGAATAGGCTGAAAAAGTTAAAATTAGCATAAAACAGCTAAATGGTAGCCGAAATAGCAGAAATTGCTGAAACTTGCAGAAAAACGCTGAAAGGAGCATACTAAGCTGAAAATAGCAGAAAGAAGTTAATTAGGCGGAAAGTAGCTGAAATTACCATGAAAAACTTGAATTTATCTGAAAACATCTGAAATGAGCTAAAAATGCAAAAAAGTTAGCTGAAAATGTAGAACAAGCTTAAATTAGCAAAAGTAAGTAGAGAGCATAATTTTGCCCAATTAGGCTGAAATAAACAGAAATTAGCTAAAAAAAAAAAAAGTTGAAATTATCTGAAAAAGCTGAAATTAGCAAAAAATAGCTGAAAAGTAGCTAAAAATGCAGAAAGAAGCTGAAATTACCAAAAGTGAAGAGAGCACATTTTTGCTGAATTAGACTGAAAAATGTTGAAATGTGTGCAAAAAATGTAGAATTAGCTGAATAAATAAATAAAAAAAAGCTCAAATGAGCATAAAAGAGCTAAATAGTAGCTAAAAAAGCAGAAAATGCGCAAACTTGCAGAAAAAAGCTAAAAAGAGCATACTAAGCTGAAATTACCAGAAAGACGTTACTTAGGCTGAAAGTAGCAAAAATTACCACAAAAAATGTTAATTTATCTGAAAACACCTGAAATAGCTAAACATGCTAAACAGTTAGCTGAAAATGTAGAACAAGCTTAAATTAGCAAAAGTAAGTAGAGAGAGCACAATTTGGCAGAATTAGGTTGAAATAAGCAGAAATTAACTAAAAATAGTAGAAATGATTTGAAAAAGCTGGAATTAGAAAAAAAGAGCTGGAAAAATGCTAAAAATGCAGAAAGAAGCTAAAATTATCAGAAGGAAGTGGAGAGAGCACATTTTTGCTGAATTAGGCTGAAAAACGTTGATATTAGTGAGAAAAATGTGGAATTAGCTGAAAAAGCTCAAATGAACATAACAGCTAAATAGTTGCTGAAATAGCAGAAAGTGCTGAAACTTGCAGAAATGAGCAGAAAGAAGTTAGAAGAAGCACAAAAATGTTGTAGTTTGCAGAAAGAATCTGAAAGGAGCACAAAACAGCTGAAAAAACAGCTGAAATTAGCTGGAAAAAAGTTTAAATTTGCACAAAGAAGCTGAAATAAGCTGAACCAGAACAAAATGTGAAAGAAGCAGTAAAAGGTTGTAAACAGATCTAAAGATTTGAAGGATGTAAAATGAGCTCAATTCATTTTCTATGAAAAGAAAGTGGCAGAAAAGGCTAAATATTTCAAAAAGCTAAAGTTGCACCAACACCAAAAGTCATAGCAAGATTATCCTGAAAGAGCTGAACGTTTTGATATACGAGTTGAAATAGCACAAACATTGTGGAACGAGAACGATGCAGAAAAATATACGGAAGAAAAATGGATCACAGTGGTGTGGATGCTTCATAAACATTCACACAATAAACAAATATTAAAACTAATAGGTAGCACCTCAGTAGAGGAAGTGTTTTTATTGTTAAGAGGAGCCATTACACAGCTCGTCACGTTGTTGTGGAAAATCATCTCTGCCCTCAGATAATGGGGGTCTCTCGGTGTAGCTGTTACATTCCATCCCCTCAGCGCTGCAGGTATTTATAGAATCCATTCTCCGGAACTTTGATAACTGACCTGACACTTCACAGCGTTAACATGGCTGGAAACAGTCTGGCTGGTGCTGTGAAGCATCCAATTGTTGACCTTTGTGGTATGATTCAGCTTCTATCTGCCTTTTCCCCCCATCATTAACATCTAACATTCTTTTCTAGGTGGAGGTTCCACATCATCTTCGATAAGCCAAACAAAGAGATCGACGATGGAGTGAAGCATGAACAAGGAAGAAAATCTGAATTTTTTTACTCCAAGAAAAGAAAAGAAATACCTACTGGAAGGTTGCACTAATGTAAAAGCTTGACATTTAAAATAACGTTTTTAAAAACAGTGTTCATTAACTCAGAAACTGTACGTAATGTTCTAATTTTGAAAAGCATTGCCTGTTTTGTTTACTGATAGTTTTCTTGTAAGGTTGTAAATACGATCTGTGTGCTGATTTCTAAATAGAGCAATCTGAAGTTATAACTTGTCAAAGCATTGGGACTGTTTTTTCCTCTTGTTTTGGTGCTGTGTGATTTCCATTTGAGAAAATATGGAAGCCTGTTTCTGCCAATGAAAATAATTAAAATGTCCAATGGTGTGCCATGATTTCAACTTTCAAAGTCCAAATTTTGAAGTCAAATTTTTGACTATGAAAGTTAAAATTTTGACGTTGAAAAGTCGAACTTTTGACTTTGAAAGTATTTAAACTTTGAAAGTCGTAATTTTGACTTTCAAAGTCGTAGTTTCAACTTTCAAGGTCAAAAGTTCAACTTTCAAAGTCAAAATTTCAACATTCAAAGACAAACGTTTTAAGTCGAAATTTTCACTTTGAAAGTTGAACTTTTGTCCTTGAAAGTTGAAATTACGACTTTGAAAGTCAAAATCATGATACTGAAAGTCGAAATACTTTGAAAGTCGAAATTTTGTCAAAATTTCAAGGTCAAAATTTTGACTTTGAAAGTCATTTTGACTTTCAATTTCAAAATTACGACCAAGTCCAAATTTTGACATACAAAGTGATAAATCTTCAAATTTGTAAACTTTGAAAGTCAAAATTATGACATACCAGTAGACGTTTTATTTATTTACATTTGGCAGAAACGGGCTTCCTTAAGATAAAGTGGTCAAGCTGTCAAATAGAAGTTTAGAAAACACACGCAGCCTGTTTTTTTTTTTTTTTTTAATCAGTGAGTCAGCTTTCTGGTGACACATCGACACCCACTCCTGTTAGCATGGTCTGTGCACACTTTGTAACAACAATTCACAATGCATCCCAAGTGAAGGGAGAGAATAAACACTCACTATGACATTAAGCATAAAGTGTGAGGTTCTGGGCGGCAAATCTATCCTCCAAAATATGCAATGTGAAATATGTAAACAGTAAAAACACTTCTTTAGTATAATGTTCCTATTTATACAGCTTTAACAGATACAGTAGTCCCTCGTTTATTGCAGGAGTTAGTCCCCCCCCCCCCCCCCGCAGTAAGTGAAAATCCACTATATTTATTTTTGTATTTATATATATTTTAAGGCTTTAGAAACACTTCCCACACTCTTGCAATGTTCTAAACTCTTAAACTTGTGTCATTTTAACAACATACATACAGTACTGTATATGTAGCTACTAAATTTTACTTATCATGCTCTGCAGAACAGCAACAGCTCTCGGTTCCGGTCCAACTCTGTTCCGTTTCTGCAGATGCACCCTGCAACGACGAAGCCCACAATCAATGTTCTAAACTCTTAAACCTACTAATTTTAACAACATACTTATATGTAGTTACTAAATTTTATTTACCAGGCTCTGCAGAACGGGAGCGGCTCAGTTCCGGTCCGACCTGAGAGAAGAAAATATTCCCGGTGGAGCCCTGGACCTAGGGCGGCAAGTCCTTGTGGACTGAGGATGTCTCTCTGAGTCTGGAGGTTTGGTTCTGGTTCGGTTCAGTGCCTAAGCACATTTTGAAGTGGGCCAGACCTTTGGTTGGCCGGCACAGACAGGAGGTGGTCGATTGAGTCCAAGTCTGGATGAAAAAAGTCCCAATGGGCTCTGGATGGAGTGGATCTACAGCAGTGCGTCCACACTTAGAAGTCCTCGTGGGCCGTCTACCAGCTCTCAAGATCCACCAATGGGTGGACGTCTGGTTCTGGTCCGGTTCGGTGGGTTTCATGCAAATCTCTGAATCCGCTGGGCGCCAAAGTCACTGTAATAAGCACCAAACTTTTTCCGATACGGTCAAAACTTTCCCTTTAGTTCTTCAGCAGAAGGAAACGGGGCTTCTGGGAGGGGTACTGTTGGCTTCTGGGAAATGTAGTCGTTATGTGAAGGGATACAGTGGAAGCTTATTGAGAGAAAACTACAAAATGGCGACGCCTGTCCGAAGTATTTTATTTTTTCGTTAATTTTTTACTGTACAGTACAGTATCCAGTACTGTCCCACTCACGTGACTAATAGTAAAGTTGACAATGTCATAAAAGCAGCCAACGCTTTGAATGAACAAAGATTTGTGAACTTTGGTCGCGTTTAGTTGCGCCAAATAAAATTCTGCCTGCCAAAGTTTAATCTATCATGATCAATGATGACTAAATATTGAATATAAATTCACACAGCAATAATAGTTTTATAGCAGTTCGGTGAAAAGTTGTCCAGAACTTTAAGATGATAAAAGGTTACTCCACATTCCTTCAGCTAAATGCCTGAACTTCCTTCACAGAAAAACGTCTCTTTGTCTCGTCTGTTCGTGTTGACAGGGGAAGCCCCACCATTAAAATTCACCCATAAAATGTAAAAAAACTTCACGTCTTTTAAAACATGAACAGAGTTTTTATTTGACACTCGTGAATTCACACAGACTTACACCATACTGTGCTAACTTTAAAAGCCTAAAACACTTTAATGGGTTCAAAATGTCACTTCTCAGTAGTTTGCCAAATATTAAAGATGATAATTTGTTAAAATGAAGTTTTGGGCAAATGTGCAACTCCAATTACTACAAAGTACACAAATCAAATGTGTAAACTAAAGAAAGTGAACCACTTTTAGGAAAATATAAAGACAATTTTGATTTGATGGCAGCAACACGTTTCAAAAAAGTTAGGATAGGCCCACGTTTGCCACTGAGAGGCATCCCCTCTTTTTTTTAACGAGTCTAAATATCTAGAAACTGAGACCAGTTTTGGGAGAGGCATGTTCTCGTTCTTGTCTGACATAGGAGCTGAATAGGAGTGCAAGTTGTTCTAAAGCCTGTTTATATTTATATCACATTGGAGACAACTTTTCAGATGTGTGAGCTGCTCATGCCAAAGCAGAGCTTAATTTGAGCCGGATCCTGCAGGAACATGGTCCGTGAACTATCTTATTTTGAAAGGGTGTGTTCCGGTAACTGTTTGCTTGGATCCGGTAACTCTCAGACCTACTAATAATAAAGTTATGAACAAATATGACTGCCCGGAACAAATCACACGTACTGTATATTGGAGATGTAAACTGAAAATTACATAAACACTAATTTTAAACACAACAGTTGCTTATGAGCTTCTTAATATCACATACGATCTGCCCCTTCAAGTAGCATTTTCGCGTCTACCCTCAAAAAAATCTCCGCCGCTAAAAGAGTGGTGGGGGTGAGAGCCGAGCTAACCAGGCAGTCGTAAGTGGGCAGGAGCACACAGGCAGCGGCCATGAACAGATGGAGGCGGCGCCTGGAGGTTTCACATATGGAGTTGGACAACAATGAGGGACGGAGTCGGACTTGGAACTGTCAAGTAAGGGGGAGGGGGTAGGAAGTTTGACAGAAGCGTAGTATTTACAAATGTATGTAAATGTAGATGTTTAACAACCTGATAAAATACACCAAAATTAATCTACTTTTGTTCAAAATGTTCTGGGGGAGAACCCCCCTCCCCCGCTGGCTACTATTTGGGTTCCGACATCGATCCGTTTACAAATTAACCCCTGTGCCAAAGGTACTAATGCACCCCCATACTATCAGAGAGGCAGACTTTTAAACTGTGTGCAGATAACAGGTTGGATGGTAAATATATATAACCCTTTATATCCTGTGTACACGGTTTCATTTCACCTCATGTACCACATGTGATGTGAATGACAATAAAGAACCTTGAATGCTTGAATATTAACTGTTTAAAGTACAGAAACTGAATTTCTTGCGAAAATGCAGTGTGAATGCTTATTGCTGAAGAACTTGATGAAAAACAGCTCAAAAGTAGCTAAAAACATGCTGAAATGTGTCTGAAATGGAATAACTGACACACATTAGTGGAAAAAAGTAGAACATATTTGCTGAATTAGGTTTAAATAAGCAGAAATGAGCACAAAATTTAGGAAATTAGCTAAAAAAAAAAAAAAGCTGAAATGAGCAAAAAACAGCTGAAAAGTAGCTGAAAAGGCCGAAAGAAGCTTAAACTACCAGAAGGAAGCAGAAAGAGCTAAATTGAGCTAAAAATGTGGAATTAGCCAAAAAAGCTAAAATTAGCATAAACAGCTAAATAGTAAATAGCAAAAAAATTATGAAACTAGCAGAAAAGAGCTGACGGAGCAACATATTTGCCCAACTGAGCTGAAAGAAGTCGAGCACAAAAGTGAAAATTATCTGAAAAAAGCTAAAATTAGCAGCAGCAGCAGCAGCAGCAACAGCAACAACAACAACAACAACAACAACGTAGCTTAAAAAGCATCTTAAATTACCTGGAGGAAATGGAAAGAGCATATTTTTTGCTGAATTAGGCTGAATAAACTTGAAATGAGTGCAAAAAATGTGGAACTAGCTGAAAAAGTTAAAATGAACATACAACAGCTAAATAGTAGCTGAAATATCAGAAAATGCTGAAACTTGCAGAAGCTGAAAGGAGCATAAGCTGAAACTAGCAGAAAGAAGTTAGCGGAAGCACAAAAATGTTACTAGCAGAAAGAAGCTGAAAGGAGCACAAAACAGCTGAAATTAGTTGAAATAGCTGACAAAATGTTTAAATTTGCACAAGCTGAACCAGAACAAAACAGAGCTAAAGATTTTTGAAGGATGTCAAATGAGCTCTGTTCATTTTCTATGAGGGAAAACAATGGCAGAAAAGGCCAAATATTTCAAAAAAGCTAAAATTGCACCAAAACCAAAAGTCATAGGATTGCCCTGAAAGAGCTGAATGTTTTGATACACGATATGTTGAAATAGCACAAAAACTGTGTGTGAATGATTAGTAAGTGTTCACACAATTATCACTGTATTAAAATGGAATTAGCAACAGTTTACCTTATCAATTGTTTACCGTGCAAAAAGACATCAACATTTATGCAACTGTCAATGAACTGAACCAGTTTAAGCTTAGGTCAATCAAAATAAAAGATGCTGTGATGCTGTTCTAGAAAAGCTTTTCAGTGTCAGTCTCTAAAAACACTGTGGAAAGAACATACCTGCTCTAATCCCATAGGCCTGTTAGAGGACTGATGCAGGTTCAGCTGATGTGAACATTAACTAAAAATAAACACTCAGGCCGCAGATCTTTCTCATTCATTAAAGAACGTTTTACAGTGACCTCTGAAAATAATTACATCTTCCCTTTTGTCCTATAAAACATCTTTATTTATAGGTGAAGAACAGCCAGCCAGGATTGTCAAGTCACACAATCGGCTACAAAATTAACTAATACAGCTTTAAAGGTTTTTGTTGGCTGACATTTTCTGCTCCACAGCAGAAAACTGTTTTCTTCGTTGACTTCGGTTAAACAACAAATTATATGCATTTGGTCTGGATTGTGCCTGCTGAAGAACTAAAGGTAAAATCATAAAATAGATTAGGCATTTTCAACTGGTGGCCCGGGGGCCAAATCAGGCCCACAGGTGAGCTCAGTTCGGCCCATCAATGGGTTCAAATTTAAATAAAACTAGATTTTAAACCGTAAAACAAACTTATTTAATGACAAAAAAAGCTGTTGGGACGTTGGACCAGAGCTCTTGGCTTTCCGTTTTAGTTGAATTGCCCTGAAATAGATCGATAAGTGTACAAAGGCACATTTGTACTCAAGTAAAAATAGTTACTCTGTTTAAATTTTACTCAAGCATAGGTTACTACTGAAAAATACAAAGTAACTCATTAAGTTGCTTTTAATAAAAAGCAAAAGCCTCAAGCTTTGAAAATAGAAAGTAACACATTTTTATTAAAAGCAAACTTTTAGCCAGCCAGCCAACAAACACCTTTAAATTTGTATCAGTTAATTTTGTCACAACTATGACAAAACATTTTTTTATACCATGCAACTTAAAAAAAAAAAAAAAAAAAAGTCCGCCCTTCCTTCGACACCCTCTAACTCAGTGGTCCCAACCCTGGTCCCTGAGGAACACCATCCTGCATGTTTTAGTTGTTCCTCTGCTCTGACACACCCAATTTGAATGAAAGGTTGATCAACAGGTTTCTGCTGAACTTAAGTAATTAAACAACTGAATCAGGTGTGTTGGAGCAGAGAAACAACTCAAACATGCAGGATGGTGTTCCTCAAGGACCAGGGTTTGGAACCACTGCATTTGTCCTGTCTCGGATGTTGTTGGTCTGGTTTCACTACAAGAGTTCACATTTTTTTAATTTCTTAAATCATGTCCTGTTAGGACGGAGGTAGAGAGATCTTTTTTGTAATGCCACTATCCTCTCCTCATGGCTTTGTCCCTTTTTCTATCTGAAAAATGCTTTGTAAAGAATAAGAAGGCCGTGCTTTAAAGCAGCAGCTACGTGCACTCCACTCATCTTTCGGATGACTGTACAGACATATTATATAGTCATATCTCGGTGCAATGATAATAAAGCTTATTGTAATTGTGCCTTGTACGGAGTACGACAAATACAGTGAGCTCATTTTAAACGTGAACCAAAACAAGCACAGACCCAAATAAGTCTCTTAATTACCTTCTCATAAAGTTGATGAGCTGGCTATGAGCAGGATATTCAAAATCATTTTATTTGCACAATTACCATTATTTTTAATGTTTCATCATCTCGACTGTACAGTACGGAACCAAAACGTGTCATTTTTGTGACAAACGTTTCAAACACAATCCGAACACCATGATTTTCTACAAATTCAGACATTATGTGCATCGTCAAGATAATTTATTCTTACCCACAACGAGTCTTATTGTTACAACTCATAGTTTATAGTTTATTTTGAGCCCGATACATCAGCATTTACAGATCTCTAGTGGACAAGTAGCCCTGCTGTTTAGTAACTTATTGTAAGCGTTTGGTGTAAAACTAAAAAGTCTTTATTCCTTAAACATCACATGATAAATCGGATTACAATGAACAGGCATTTACTAATACTCTGCTTGCTACTGTAAAAAATAAAATTAGCATAACTCAATCTGTAGTGTGACAATAACAAAAACAAAAACAGACAGCCAACCACAACTTTTACTTTATGCAGTGGTTTAGGTTAAAGGTCAAAGTCCACGTTTGAAGACATAAATTTAAGCACGTCGAGTTGGAGGGAAAAAGCATAATCCCTGCATGAAAAGGTTATGAATGTACGCGAGTCTCGTCTTTGTGCAAAAATATAAAGACTCAAACTTTGGAGTAAATTTACAGTCCACAGCGAATGACGATAAATATCCCAAACAGGAGCATCGTTTCGGTTTTATTTTTTTAATATGAGCACTAAACTAGGTTTATTTGAATATGTAAAAATAAACTACAGAGCAATAAACATATGAAAATAGCCTTTTTCCAACTCGCTCCGAACAACGATACAATTATTTAAAGATTTGTGGCAATTTGTCTTGCTGTCTTTAAAGCCCTCTCATCAATCACTAACAAAAACAAACAAAATTCTGCTTTAATAAGAGACATTTAAAATTGCACATTAATCTGGGATTGGGAACGAAAAAGAAAGGCTGGCAGATTATGTGACAAGAGACAGCAGTTAGAAAAAAAATGTCTTGACTCAGAATTTGCACAATTAGGAACACAGGAGAGCAAATATGTGAAGTGAAAGAAAAAAAAAGAGACATGTAGCCAACAAAGATAAAGAAAAAGATAAGCGACAGTTATCGAATGCATGAGGTATTGCACAGATTAATTAAAAAAAAAAAAAAAAACGAGCATAAAGGCAACAAAAATATACAACCAACTCAAAGAACATTTATATTTGTCAGTTTTGAAATCAAATATTTCTTTTCAGAAAAACGAGATCAATTTTTTGTGTCATAATCATCGGAGGGTTGGGGAAAGCAAAGTCACTAGTCCTCCCATTCATCTTCTTCCTCAGAGTCTTCCTCATCATCATCGTCATCATCATCTGAAGCGCAAAAAAAAAAAAATTACATAAAGAACTAACATCAATAAAAATATATAAAATGACTTTTGAAGTTTTGCCTGTAGACTTTTAGTGCTTTGCAATAACTGGACGCTAATCCAGATTTTCAGATGCGCTGCGTGTTTTTAAAGAAAGGTTGAGAAAAAGAACTTTTTTTTTTTTAAGCCACACATTTGTCATTAGAAAACGCAGCTTTATTTAGTTTCACTTGTATGCAGATGACTGTCAGGTTTATGTCCCCCTCAAAATAAAGGCCTCATTTTCCTCTGAACCACATCAGAAATGTCTCAAGGACTTAAAGACCAAAATGGCTCTAAACATCTTGGAATGAAAAGACCGAGTCCATTTGTTTTTGTTTAATATAAGAAAGTGTTTTGTTTGCTTTCATATGTTTTTTTTTTTATCACGTTTTGTGGCTGCTGTTGGTTTTATTGACTGTAAATGTACAGACTTTGGTCCTAGGGTTGTTAAAAGTGCTTTATAAATAAAACTAGTATGGCATTTTATAGGGATGCACGATATTATCGGCGTGGTATCGTATCGGCCGATATTAGCGATAAAGTTAAATATCGAACATCAGCCATTCCACCAAAATAACTCGCTGATATAAAAGGTTTCTGTTTTAAGTGAAATTTTAATTTAAGAAACTGTCAAGTGTATATTAATGCACTACTACTTACGCGCTTATCACATGTCACTTGTGAATTACAAATTTGCACGGTTCGAGTCTTGTCATCGTGTTAGAGTAAATGTTACGAATAAATTTGACATTAAACATAAGTTAAAGTGTTGCATCATTTTCAGCCCCTTTTTTGGCATCTGCATTTGGTAGCAGCCAAACTGACAAAGACCATGAAGAATAATGTAGTATTTTAATTCCACAGCAGAGAAAGAGATGTATTCTCTGCAAGTAGGTCTAGGGGGAAAATATCGATAATGGTGTCGGTTATCAGCCAAATAAGTTTTAACATATCAGCACATAGGATATCGGCCAAAAATACAATATTGTGCATCTCTAGTATTTTATGATTATTCAATGCAGTAGATAATTGTGAAGCATAAATAGCAGGGATTTTCTGGCCGAGCCTCTTAAAAACTTTTACTCATGTTATGTTCTAGTTTTCTGCTCGGTCTAATGAGGCTTTAGTTGCTGCGATCAGAACAATAAGTCACAAACGTTGGGAATTCAAACACAGAAGTGGACCCGACAGATGCAGAGCATTATATTTGTATTCATCGCCTCCTCCATCAGGTGTGGTGTACATAATATACATTTAGAATATGCGACTACAGGCGTAGTTTTAGAAATGTTGAATTACCTGAAGAGTGAATAACCCTGCTTCTGTCTTTCATTGCCTTCATCAGCGCCCCGACAATGCCTGATGTAGGGGCGGACGTGGCGGGTGCGGAGTCGATGTTGTCGTCGACCTGCAGAGAAGATGAGACGTGAGAAACGCAGACGTGCGGCCCGGTAGACGTCAGGCGTGTGCTCTTACAGATTTCAGCTGGATTCCTTGTCGGATTTGGTCCAGAAGTGCGTCCCTACCGCTGCTGGACACGGGCCTCTCCCTCTGCTCCACCTTCTTCAGCTGGGACCCCTCCCTGATCTGACTCAGCAGAGCCGACTTGTCTCCTCCGTTAGCCTCCGAGGAGAGAGGGGGTGGAGGTCCAGGGGGCGGAGGAGGTGGAGGAGGTGCACCATTACTAGCAGGAGCCAAAGGCGGAAGAGGTGGTGGAGGTGGGGCCACAGGGATGGAGACATGCGATGGCATGGGGGGAAGTGGGGGGCCGCCTCTGTTAGGCGGGGGAGGCGGTGGAGCAGACAAGCCCGGTCGAGATGGAGGTGGAGGTGGGGGTGGGGGTGCAGAGACGGGAGGTCTGGAGACAGGAGGCGGTGGTGGGGCGCCACGAATAACCCGAGATGGAGGAGGTGGAGGAGCTGAGATGTGATGCTGGGGTGGGGGAGGGGGGCCGCTTCTGGGTGGAGGTGGCGGAGGAGCTGAAGATAAAAAACAAAACAAAAACAGAAGAGAACCCGTTGGAAACGTGTCACGACTAAACTGATGAGTAACACGGCAGGCTGGAGGAAACTGGTTTCACTGGTTTCACTGCAAACATTCAGTTTTGGACTGGTGTCTAAATGAGAGACTGATGGAGGAGGAGCTCAGAACGCCGCTCAGCTCTGCACATCCTACCAGACATGCACTCATGGAGTTAGAAGCCAAACAGGATCAGCCTCGTTGCAACGCATTTGAATAAGGAGGGGGGAGAAGTAATGCAATTATTTCAAAAACCAAAAAAATGTATTTATTGGATATATCCGTCAGGTGACAACAGGGGGGGGGGGGGGGTACAGTTCAAGAATAACAAGAGTGGAGAAACAGCAAACATGAAAGTAGCAGCGAAGGCTTTCACAGCAAGTCATGCACAGAAACCTACCGCTCCACCTGGGCGGACCTGGGGATCAAACCACCACACGAGTTACTGCCTTTAACTGTCAGTCCACCCCATTGCATTTATTTAATCCTGATAAATCATGTTCACACATCACATTTAGTGTTGATTTTATGTCACGTTAAAGACTTCCTGAAGCTGCACCTTTTTAATTCAAACTACTCAATTTAGTGAAAGCAAACACTTTTCAGTGGCATCAATCAGAAGTAAAAAAAAAATATATATATATATATAATTTGAACAGCGCGACTGCTTACCTTGTCTCCGTACCTCGTTTTTGACGGCCTCCACGCCGCCATTCTTCTCAATGAAGTCATAAATAGCCTTAGAAGTCTCCCTGTCCTTCAGCTCGGCCTCAGAAATGCCAGCCAAGTCGAACAGATTCTTCAGCTCCGGGTCCAAGTTATTCAGCTACAGGAATAAAAAATAAAAAAAAGACGTTCCATCTGAAATGTCTTTATTACGTTTAATACAAAGTAGCACAAAAATACTTTGTCTAAAAGACTCAGCTGCTCAGGAACATTTAGCAACTCCTTCATATTCCCTAACTTGTTACTTAAAACAAAAAAAAGTGTGTGTATATATATATATATATATTTTTTTTTTTTAAGTTGTGCACAATTATCATTACAGCAACATAAAAAGCTGAATTAAAATTCAGTCCATCATCTTTAGATCTCAGAAACAGCTGACTTGACCAACTCTCCATATGAGAACATCTCAGTGCTCTGCTCCCACCATGTGGTGAACATTTTAATACCAGCGTCCGTCAGAAATTAAACTTGTGTTTCTCTCTACACCACTGACATCAAGTCCATATTTTACTGAAGTGAGATTAATAATGTTAGGACAGATTGCTGATCATGATGTTTTCCTTCTTCAAGACCTATTTGAATTCACAGCAACACGAGACTGAATCAAGTCAACAAACCGCAGCACTTTTGATTTGACCGAGTCCTTTTTAATATAAATTTTAAGTGGCAGAAAAAAAGCAGCAACACTCCTTTGTGCTAAAATCAGAACAATTTAACGTCACCAGTTAAAACGAAGCCGAGTCCAACACTGAATTAATTTAGAAATCAAAAACGATCTGTTCTTAATTTGCAGTCTGCCGTAATCTGCGCCAAAGAGCCGCCTGATAAATGGACACGCTTTAAGAAGGTCCAGACGTCGCACACTAACGCACCAACACACAAACGAATGTGTGAACACTACTTACATCAAAGCCTGTGTTTGGATTCCATCCCACGTGACTGACGTGCCTGTGAGAACAGCACAACAGAACAATATGAGGCACAAAAGAAAGGCAGAAAGACTCCAAGTGTAAAGAGCCGTTTACAGGATTAATGATATAATCCCATATAATCCAATAACCAACTATAATATGAATGCTGCCAATGACATGTCTCCATCTTTTAAATAAAAGCCTTGCACAATTGCTCAGACGATTAAATCCAATATTTCATATGAAAATGTGGCACAGACGTGGCAACAGAACGGGGAACACGAGAGAGATGTAGGAGACGCTCACCCAGAAAAACTACGTTTTATTTATATAAACCAAAAACACAGCAGATGGGGAAAAACTCAGGCACGATGCTGAAGGACTTGTACGAGACAAATAATATGCTCATCACAGGAAGTTCCTGTGTGTGTTACAGTAAAGTACGGCAGAGGGAGCGCCATAGTTTGGGAATGATCCCCACCACCACCACATTATCAGAGCTTTGGAAAATGCTTAAAAAAAGTAAACGTTTAACGCTCAGGTAAAATGGTTGAATTAAAGAGAAATAATGTGACCATTACAAGTGTCAGAACATGTGCATCTGGGTGGATGGGGCAAGAGTTGGAGGGTCTTTGAGTTATTTGGAGAAAAAACTAATAATTCCCAACAATGCCCATCCCAAACTGAAACTGGGACTCGGGTGTAGTTTTTAATGAGACACACCTCAAGCATACCTCTACAACACACACACACAGGTGTTTAAATGGAGCCCTTAATCTGATTGAGCCAACAAATAAATAAATATATTGAACTAGTGTTGAAAGTTGCTTCTAGAAATCAGCAGCTTTTAGCTGTAATTGTTGCAAAAGTGTCCTCTATGAAGTAAAATGTTTTTCTATTTTCTAGTCTCTGTTGTTGGTTTTAACAGGTAAAAAAAACAAAAACAAGATTAAAATCCACTAAGGGAATTCCAAATAGTCTCAGTTCAAAACACTAACATTATAAATCTACTGTTTACTGTTAATGTCATGGTGAAATTTAAATTAGTCTCTGACATCGTGAGACAAACTGGACAATAAATACTTCAAAAAGAAATTTGAGTTTAAAGGAAACGGTGCAGAACTGCAGATTGGAAATATAAATGTAGGAACTTAAAACATGAATGAAGTACTAATGATCCGTTTGTTCATCCATTCCTCAAGAGAAAATTCAACCAAATCATGGAAAAGTCAAAAGGTGACCCACTGGAAGTTGCTGGGTGTGCCGATGTCTGCCTTTGTCAGCTTCTTCTTCTTGTTGTTCCCTTTGTCCTTCTTGATCCTCCTGGGGAAGGAAGGGGCTGAGAAGTTGTTCATATGAGCGTTGTGAGAACGCTGAATGCCGCTGATCTCTGGGTTTTTGATGTCGATGGTAGCCATGTGCAACGAGGGTCCTGCAAAATGACAACATGGCACCGCTCAGGCAACAGAACCAAGTGCAGAGCACAAATGTATTCAAAAGAAGAGACGTTGCACATCTGGTGTCCTGTAAGCATTTACAGATTTGAATGCAGACTCATGTTTGTGGATGAAGCAAGCTGCTATTTAATAACTGCATTCAACGAACAAGAGACTATAAAAACTTACAACCAGTACCGGTAATATAAAATACAATCTTTGAAAACAAACTGCTCCAGTTTAAACATCTAGTCAGCGAAGTGCATTTCATTGGCAAACTAGCATTCTGGTACTCCAAAAATCAATTTAGGGGAAAAGACCAGATGCTTCAGGTAACTAACATATCCTAATTTAATGAGGTCATACAGGAAAGATGGTGTCAACCAAAAAATAAAAAAACAAACAAACAGCAGCAGCACGCTAAAATCAGCAGAGCATTTTGCTAACAGTAAAAACTCATTTCTTGAATGTTTTGGCCTGGACAAGACTTTCAAGGGCCGTTTATGCCTATTGGTGTCAGAAGAATTTGTAATGTGTGTGTGTGTGTGTGGGGGGGGTGGTCCTCCCCCAGAAAATTCTGAATAAATTAATACCACTTCCTGCATTCTGGTGTATTTAGAACAGGTTGAACATCTACGTTTACCTGCATAAGTAAACACTTGATTCAATAATTATTTTAGACATTAACAAAATAAAGTCCAGTTCTCTGGATGGATTTTAAAAAACATTGTTGAAATTCTTGATCACGCATCAGGATATTTTAGAAACGCCTCATTCAACTAGTCCATGTCTGCATCATCCTGTTTGTAAACTCACTCCGAGGCGAAGACATTAATGTTGCACGATTTATCACAAACAATGACTTTAGGGGTGCACTTGACTTATTAGTAACACAACATGCTGTTGTGATAAGCAATGGTGACAATGAACTGCATGTTTCAAAATAAAAACATTAACTTTACCCAATGAACATTTTGATAACCACAAGCAGTGGGGGGTTAGTGTTTTCTGATTTAGTGATAGACTCCTAACAGAAAAGGACCTGGCAGCAGCCTTCACAACACAAATGACACCGTGCCAAGCAACAGTGACACCAAAAAAAACATCAAGTCAGTTTGGTCAACCTGCATGTACAGTAATTATCAAAACTAATCATTTACAGGTTCCTTCCTTACTGCCACAGTTCATACACCATAACTTTCATTCCTCTTTCCTTCACAATCCACTTGGAATAACATCCATATTTTTCTCCTCTGTTCCTTCCCCATCACTGATTTGACCAGTTCTTCAGAAAACGTATGTTACTTTGGTTCTTTCTCCCCAACATGATATTTCTCCCAAAATCTCGTCGCGCACAATACAGACGCGCTAGCCAAGATGCTACGCGCTCCGTTTCTCCCACACACACCCGCCGGTCAACAGCTGACGTCACTAACGTAGCGGTAAGCTAACGTGCAACACAGAGGTGTCTAGTTTGCAGGTATGGATAACTTAAAATATACAGTCCAGCCCAGTCTTCAGTTTCAGCTAGATCTTTAAATGTATTCATCACAGCATGTGGTCAAGATGCTTCTCCTTGTAGTAAATTATACTACACAGCTCTAACCTGAAGCACGTACCTCTTAGACTCTCTCTACTCACACATTTGGGAGTTTGGCTGGATGAAGAAGCTGACCGAGGGCAAACGCCACCTCCAGTCAGGTAGGAGCTGATACTGATGTCAACAAGCATTTTACTGCTTAAGTTGCAAGTTTGATTTCTTGTGCCGATGGAGAGGCGAGAGGAGGCGTCAGAAAGAGGCGGGTACAGTTCATCCTGAGGAAGAACCACGCAGTGAAAAGAAGACAGACAGCCCGGACCCAAACCTCCACCTTCGTCTGAAATGAGTTCCTCCGAGGGGGCAGAAAGAAAGGTTGTACAGAACATCATTCTTCTTTTTCAAAGAGGAAAAATATCTGAAGTGCTTGAAGATTTTAAATGGAGAACACATCCAGAAAGGTCCTCGACGTTGATGGAAGTGAAAATCTACTCGTACAGCCAAGAGCGACCTCTAACGTTTCCAGGACAGAAAATGATTTTTAAACATGTGGAGCTGAGAAGGCAAGAGTTTCCATCGCAAAAATTTTAAAAAGCAGATATTTAACTCGACAGACGAGGAAGTTAAACCATCGTTTTCTTCCTGACGAGCATCTACGGTCGGCTTGCCACTCGCAAAAACACACAAATGTAACTAATCCCAGAAAATCATTCCAGACTCAGCGCTGGCCTTTACGTAACCAATAAAACCCATCCGACGCATAATCCCAAATTAATCTCTATGGTTTTCTAAAACAGATGAATCAGTGGTGCCAAAGAACGAGTGAGGAAGGCAGGAGAAGAGAGGGAGGAGAAAGACTGAGACAGATTAAACAATAAGAGTAGATGAGGACACGGATGAAGACGGGAGGACAGGAAAGGGTAGCAGGAGATGGAGAGAGAACAAAATGGAAAGAAATGGACGTGAGATGATGGGAAATTGAGAACTGGACAAATGGAAACAGAAGAGAGGAAGACAGAGAAGAAACAAAATTATAATAAAGCCTAATAAACCAAGCAAGGGGAGTCAAGCTAGGGATATTTATACAAGACAGCACAGGTACAAAAACACTCTGCTTAAAGACTAAAAGGTTAATAAATATTGACCCTGACTAGAAATAAAAACAAGGATTGCTTTAAAATCTTCTGTCACATTAAACACATGGAAATAAATCACAATGGACACGAGCAATAAATGGATAATGGTCAGCTGCATCAAGACATCAAAAGCTGAGCTTATTAAAACTAGACAAATTGCATTTCCTGCAAAAATGCACTGTGAATACTTATTGCAGAAGAACTTGCTGAAAAACAGCTGAAATTAACCAAAAACACATTCTGAAAAGTAGCTGAAATGGAAGAACAAGCCTAAATTAGCAAAAGAAAGCATAAAGAACATATTTGTTGAATTAGGTTTAAATAGGCAGAAATGAGCACAAAATTTTGGAAATAAGCTAAAAATTTTGAAATGAGCAAAAAATGTTGATTAGCTGAAAAGGCAGAAAGAAGCTTAAACTACCGAAGGAAGCATAAAAAACTGAAACGAGCTAAAAAAAATGTGGAATTAGCCAAAAAAAGCTAGCATCAAAACAGCTAAATAGTAGCTGAAAGAGCAGGAAAAAAGCAAAACAAGCTAAAATTAGCAGAAAGAAGTTAGGCTGAAAGTAGCAGAAATTACCACGAAAAACTTGAATTTATCTGAAAACAGATAAAATTAGCTTAAAAAAAAAAAATACATAAAAAAAGCTAGCTGAAGTAAGAACAAGCTTAAATTAGCAGAAGAAAGCAGAAAAAAACATGTTTGCCCAAATATGCTAAAGGAAGCAGAAGTTAGCATAAAAAAGTAGAAATTATCTGAAAAAAAAAAAAAGCTGAAAAGCAGTTTAAAAAAGCAGAAAGAAGCTTAAATTACCAGAAATAAATTAAGAGCACATTTTTAAGCTGAAAAAAAGTTTAAATGAGTGCAAAAAATGTGGAATTAGCCAAAAAAAAGTTGCAATTAGCATAAAACAGCTAAATAGCAGCAGAAATAAGTTAGAAGAAGCACAGAAATGTTGTAGTTAGCAGAAAGAATCTAAAAGGATCACAACACAACTGGAAAAAAAAAAAGAAAAAAGGCTGAAACTTTGCTGAAAGTATCTGAAAACAGTTGGGATTTTCACATTTTCTGACCCTGGTGTAGGACTTTTTCATTTATCAAAAAACAGAAGTACGTACCATTTGGAGGGTCACGCCTCTTCTCTGTGAACACACACAAATCATATTGTTACAATCCTGAGCTGGGCAGGTTGGAATGTTATTAAGAAACAAAAAGCGTCAAAGATAGGAGAGGTTAGTGTTGTGTTTTCAGTGCAGGAGTCAGCGGGATGTGTATGTTGTTATACAGGGAAAAAGTGATGAGCTAAGTGCCCTGTTAGTGAGTTAGGGAGGCGTCACGGCTTGTATCATCTCCAGACACACTAGAACACAGCAAGCATACTTTTATTCATTTACAAACATTCAGTGGCTGGAAGTTGAATGGAAGATAAGACTGGCACCGAGGGAAGAATTGAAAAATATAGTAACCAAGAGAAAGATACAAACCATGAAAAATCTCACTAATAAAAACATAAAAATGTTCTCAGCTTAGAGTAAATTGTGCATTTTAATATAAACACTCAGTTTGACAGCTTCAAGTCTAAATAAATATAAAAATCTGGGATGTTAATTAGTATGAGAACGAGATATTAAAGATGCTGGAGAAAAATGATGTAAAAGACTAGAAAATAACTAGATGAAATAAAATTAGGAACACTATTAGCATGTTATAAAGTTCAGTGTTTCCCCTACCATTATACATGTGGGGTGCCCCACCCCGTCAACTGAACTGAGCACCCCGCTTACCAAACCAAACTTACCTCCCATACCCCACACCTGGCACTGACATAGCACTAAGCTAGTGGCGTGAAACACAGGCTCTCTAGCTAAAAAGCTAAAGGCAGCGCTCATGTTGCCTCTTCTCTCAAGCTGAACACCTGCTCCCCCCCCTCCACCCCCTCTCATAAACTGTCTGTATAAACTGTGCACAACTCAAACGTGTCACGCTAAGCTAGCAGTGCGCAATACAGAGGCTCTAGCCTCTTCCCTCATGCTGAACGCCCACCCCCCACTCAAAAACTGTTGGTAAGCTGCACTCAGACATGTCTCCATCCCCCCCGTCAACAAAACTCATGGATTAGATGAGCACCCCGCCATGGCAAGTTAACTAGGGGAAACACTGAAGTTAGAATAGTTACATTATACAGCCTTGAATTATGGATTGTTCTTCATGCGTACAAAGAAAATTTCCAAACTTACAAGATGGAAAATTTTGTTTACTAACAGCTTGAGAAATCGCCACAAATTAATAAATAAATAAATAAAACGTATATGATTTACCTTGTTAAAAAGAGTTTGTATTGAAAATTCATATATTTTTCTGCCCAGGTCTTTAAAGGATATGTTAAAAAAAATGACATGTATAGAAAATATTTTGATATTATAATATAATAATTATAACTAGAAAGTTCCTGGAGAAATTTTACAGGGACTGCCATGCTGCTGCCAATTTAAAGTTTTGACTTGACAGGACTATGTGTTGGGAGTTTGCACTCAGCTACTAGGGCTGAACAATTAATTGCACTTGCAATAATAACCTCACCAAATTTCAGCTCTCTGTGTAAAAATGGCTGAGTTAAAGCCGTGGTGGCCATCTTGGATTTTTGATATAGCATTTGATAGGAAATGTTCTCAGCAATCACCACACCAAATTTCAGCTCAATATTACTAAAATTGGCAGCTTTAGAATATTTTTCCTTTGTAAATCAGGCAGCCATCTTGGATTTTTGATTTGCAGTCTATTAGGGATCATTCTCAACTACCAATAACCAGATTTCAGCTAAACAGCACTAAAAATGGTAGCGTTATCTTATTTTTTTTTCTTTTCCAACATTGAATTTCTGTTTTCTTTAGGGGCCTCTACATCCTAAGTCATGTAACCTCACAGCATTAGTGTGAGAAGTGTTCTGTCAGGCATTTTGTATGGAAAAAGTGGCGTCTTTGTAAGCAAATTACATCGCCATGGTAACTCGAAATGCCAATAAAAGTAGCACACATCATGGTGCCATGCCGGTTGTTTTGATATAGCATTTATTGGGGTGCATGTTGCCCTTTGGGCTACATTAAAGTTGACTGAAGAGTAAGATATACCGGTAAATAAAGTTAAGAAACCCTAGTCATGTGGATAATAATAGGTGTCTGCCTTATACTAGGCAATCCCCAATAATATTTGATATTTTGAAAGAGGATCTCCTTTAGACATTTTCAAGCCAAACACATTCTTGTCATTTTTATCTCTTATGTTTAATGTAAAAAATTACATCGGCGGATGGATTTGCAGGTAAATAAGCAAACATTTGTTACCGGTTTTCCTTTGTTTTCTCCCCAGCAGCTCAGACAGGCTGCTCTGAAAACGCTTGCTCTCCTCCTCACTGGCAAAGTTCAGACCCACTTGGGACGACTGGCAACAAACGTTCACAAAATACATTATTAATGCGACACAAATACATGACTGAATGTAAAATGACTGAACTTCAGAGGCGTTAAATATTGTTTTTTTGAAGCCAGACCAATAAAAAGGTGGTGAAAAAATGCAAAAATCTGCGGAGACCAACTCACATCTCCAGCAAATGTGATGAAGTAAGGTCTGGGGAGGTTTATGGAGAAGTTGTTGTACAGCTCCTGTTCGAACATAATCTTACCGTCCTGTGGAAATGAGAAAGACGACAGGAATTAAGTCAGACATTTTACCGTTATCAAACAGAAACATACTTATAACGAATGCATTTTGTTTACAACCCCATGTCGAAAAAAGTTGGAACATCGTGTTAAGATGTAAATGAAAACAGAATGCAGTGATTTGGAAATATTAAAACCCACATTTCATTTACAATGGAACAGAAAATATATGAAATGTTTAAACTAAGAAACTGAACCATATTTAGAAAAATATATAAATTTTTAGTTTGACGGCAGCAACTATTCTTTAAAAAAGTTCAAACAGCTTCTGGTTTCCCTCGGACAGATTCTCTTTTATTAACCAACATCTGTAAACATCCAGGAACTGAGGAGGCCAGCTGCTGATGGGTTTGGAGAAGACCGTTGTCCAAATCTCGTCTGATAGAGAACTCTAGCTGTTTAACAGACCTGGTTGATCTTTGTTGTTTGTTTGTTTTTTTTGTTTTATGATGTAATAAATGGTTAAGGCCTGAAATGTAGGAAGGTTTAGCACCTAAACTCTATGAAGTCATGCTGTTGTAATGGATGCAGTAAGTTGTTTAGCATCATGTTGCTGAAATATTCAAGACCTTCCTTGAAAACAATGTCCAGATGGGAGTCTATGTTTTAGGACCAGTATATAATTTTCTGCATTAATGCACCCCCATACCATAAGAGAGGCAGGCTTTTTAACAGTGTGCACTGATAAAAGGCTGGATTGTCCCTCTCTTTAGTGCGGACGGCATCAAATTTCAATACTCTTGGTACTCCGTCCTAGCCGTTTCTTTTTCACATCAGTTAATTTTACAACTTTTTGTTGTCCCCGTTTCCTATTTTTTGGTGACATAAAATTCAAAACCATTTCCCCCTCTAAAAATTATGTACCGGTAACTGCATCGTTTTTCCTCTTTCACATTTTACACAAATTCCAACTTGTTTTGAATTGGAGTTGTAAATTCCACCTAAACAATGGCTCTCTTTTAACACGAAAACTATCTTAGTTATGAAAACAACACTTTAGAAGCTCTTTATGAATGATAAGAGCTGTAAATCCCTTAATCCTAGTGGGTTGTCGAGGTCTTTAGGTCATGAACCACTTATGAATGACTCAGATGGACACATGAGCTCTGCACCTACCTTGATGTCCAAGACTCTGATGAAGTACGACCGCTGAGGGTTGTCTTTGACCATGCAGACCACCCCGCAGCATTTTTTGCTCCAGCTGCCATTTCTGTCTGCTGTGAACACCTGAGCCACTGCGGAGGACAAAGCCTGAAAATAACAGAAGGAAAAAACTGAAAAGCAGAAAATGTACACACTTTATAGGCAGCACGTTTAAACTGTAAACTGAACTCCAAGTAAAGACAGTCGCCTATCTGTTTATCAAGATTTGAAACTAGTAAAAGGAAGCTACAAATGTATTAGGAAATAATTACTGAAACAACAAATTAGTGAGAAATAGTGTCATCAAGGTTTGTAGACTTCAGTAGAAACACACCTTTTGGCAAACACTTTGCTAGACAGTGCAGGTTAAAGTGTTTTATTTTAGCTTTGTCAGACCCAGAATCCACACCCATCGTAACAAATTAACAAATACCTGTAATAAAAAAAAGTGGATACCTTTTCCTTTTTACCACCAGTAATAAAGTACTCAAAGCCACGGTGGCACAGTTTGCTCTGTAGTGGCTAACATGTTTGTAGTGTTTGTACAAAAGCTTGTCGACGCAGAAAAAGAACGATTCAGTCATTAATTGTTCGTGACCCGAGTCTTGAAGACTAAAATGTGCTAATCCGTTTGTCATTTAATTAGCTTTAGTCTGCGTTAGCTTGACTCTTAAGAATAAAGTCAAAAACACAAAAGGAGTATCAAATTGAAGAACCAAAACACAACACACTACTTGAAACAACACAAGCTAATAGTGCATCTATATATTCCTACCATAAATACAACGGCTAAAAAATAAAACCTTGCATCTTGTAGAGACACGCTGCTCGTTCCCTCTCTATCCATCCTTCGGTTCAAACGGTCTTATAATGCCATCCAGTGGTCAAAAAGGTACTACATACAAAACAAATTAACCATCATTTCTTCTTAAATTTGACAATTACTAATTATTGTCAAATTTCAAACAATATTATCGTTTATCACAATAATTTCTGAGACAATTAATCGCCTTGCAAAAATGTGTTATTGTGACAGGCCTACATGAATATATACACAAAACAAACTAAGACGGATTAAGATTAACTGTGTAGATCAAGCCCTTCAAATAGTTCAACTTCTTCCAAAACTCCAGCAACATCCTCACCGACTCAAAGCACCGTTAAATTACAACTTTATTTTAGCTTGTTTAACAGGAGTTGCCGTCAGTATCCTAAAGCAAACAAAGATCATTTGAGGAGACTAAAATCTCACAGGATTAGAGCAGTCAAAAGCCCGTCCCACGTGTGTAACACTTCCCTCATATGGTAAACATGAGCACATCACTTAATGCACATCCTAATGTCCAAGAGAAAAAGAAGCAGCCCGTCTATCTTATTACAGAACCTGTGTGTTCTTGATGAAGCTGCAGGATAAAAAGACATAAAACAAAAAGTCTGGTTGATGAGCCTACACTGTTATTACACACTTGTAGCACCTGCAAGACAAGAGCATAAGGCCAGATTAACCTCCCGCAGGTTTTACATTATGCTGCAGGGTGTTCTCGCACAAAGGGGTCCAGTTTCACAGCCACTCTGATGCACATGAAAGCAAAGAGCAGACAAGGGGAAACGTTGGATGCTGAATTTGGCACGTTTTTAACTCAAGTTCCAGGAATGACTGTGCATAGTTCACACACGTTGAATATAAAAAGAGGCAAAGTTGCTGTATTATATGACCAGTTTGTTCAAAGCTCAACCTGTGTCTTGCACTTCATTCACAGGAAACTAAAGTTTATAAGGAATCCATTAGATTAAAATATGTGAAGATCAGAGCCTAAGAAAGAAAAAAAACATATAAAAAATTACGGTAATCGATTACGCACTCTTAGTAAAATGAGCTACATGAGCCAAGAGCTTTAAAATCCACTAAAACACTGAGTGACGCGGCAAAAACCAAAAAAACCCTTTATTTAACCAGGCATAAACACTGAGAACAAATTCCTATTTACAGTACTGGACTGGCAAACATACTGTTAAATTATACACAGCATGTACCACAATAGTTTCATCTAAAAACAGTAAAAAAAATTAAGGAAATGTGAACTCAGAGTGGCAATTTAGCTCTGGATGAACGAGGTACTTTTATTCAAATCGATAAGTATTTTTTACCAAACCCAGGTGAGTGCAGTAATGCTCTCACCTGGGTTTGGATCAGAAACGAACGAAATGATGAGAATTCTGTTTTGTGATGTACTTTTGTTGCAGCCGGACTCTAGGGCCCTTCGGTTCCAGACCAAGGCTGTGACATCATCAAAGCTCAACCAAAACTACGAACAAATGACCTCTTTCCACAACTGTGAAGATGTGACGCAAAACAATTTCCACTCTACAAATAAGTTTAGAGCACAATTTGTCTAAGGTGACACAAAGTCATGCACAAAATAGATAAAAAGCAAAAAAAGCACCCTTTTTGTTACAAAGGGGAAAATTGTTTGAAACTAAATGCACAAGTTAAATAAACTCATCAAAACTATGCGTGATAATCAGAAATCAGTAATGTATATATGTTTTTACTATTTCAAGATAAGATTGACAATTATATGGAGAAAAAAAATCTATGGTCAGAAATAGGAAATCTATTCACATTAGGGATGTTCTGAACCAATATTTGCACACCTCAACTACTGAGATACTCAAGAAGGTAAAAGGTTGTTTTTAACGATTAGCAAAAAAAAAAAAAAAAAAAAAAAGAAAAAAAAGATTATTTAAAAGAAAAAAAAAAAAAAAAAAAAAAAAAAACAGCGTAAAGAGATTATGTACAGGAAGTGAGGGAAATGTAGAGAAAAATGTAAGAAACCAGTAAATCAGAATTGTTAGGAGAAAAAAAAGAGTGCAAAAACTATTAAAAAAACAAAAAACTGACAAAATGTAAAAAGCAAAAGACACAGATGGAATAAATTTGAAAGAAGAAAAAAAAAAAAAGAGTAATAAGAGGAACAGTTTTCCTTTTCTCCAGAAAAGAATAAATAAAATTCACCAGAGGAGGCTGACCACAGGACTTCCTGTAGGACAGGACTGCTGATCAGGCAGTCAGGACACACACACACACGCACACACACACACACACACACACACACACACACTGAACTGGACCCATTCCACCTTCAGCCGTGAGACAGGGTTTCTGATGGTGGAGACGGCACAAGGAATACTAAGGAGTAAAACCAATCAGTAAGTGTATTGTGTTAGGAAGTCTGGTTTGAGATCATTATTTAAAAACAAAAAAAAAAATGCAGAAGGAAATACTTGGCATATTTAGTAATGTACACAAAAGTTATAATACGTTTTAAGCAACAACGGTTTAAACCATTAGATTTGAGGGAAACTGCTGTCCTGGATGATTTGATTAGAGAATTCATCCCGGAGGAACATTGGAAACAACAGCTGCCAAAATCAGTCTCAAGAAGCACACACGCTGCTTTCCACGAACTACGAGCGACCTGTTTTGTTGTCACACTTTCAGTAAATCTGCCCATTTTAAAACAAGAACGCTGCAAACACTTTAAAGATGACTTTAGGGTTCTTACATTTTCTGCCTCATAAGCAAGTTAAACATGTGGCCAGCCAACACGTCGCTCACTGCTGGGAATTCAGTTAGATTTGTTAGAGTCAGTCACTTCCAGCCTCCCACTCCACCCTCTTCATCAGTCAATCTCTCACACAAATGCAAAGGAAGAGCGGGACAAGCGGTGCTGACTCTTCGTCACATGCCGCAACAGCAAAACTTAGGATGCCAGAGAAGCGCAGTCAGAAAATTCTAAACATAGTTGCGGGACACACCTTGAAAACCTGTGCGTTCACGTAAAGGAGGAGGAGGTGAGGGCGGGGCGTACCAACAGGTGACCTAATGCAAGCATGGAGTGTCATGAGACAGGAAACGGCCTTTTTATTTTTTTACAAAAAAAGCAAACACGTGCGCACAAACGCCTCAAGCAACAGGAGCATGGTTGGACCGCTGCACGTTAAATCAGGAAGAAAGAAACAGTCCCTCAAACACCTTCACAGTTCAGTTCCAGGAAACAATGACAACTATGTGGAAGTAACCAGAGGACAGGAAGACTTAATACAAAACAGCAACAGATGTTTATTTCGTCTCTTTTATGTTGGCACAAAACCTCCCAAACTCAACAATAAAAACCTACTTCTATAAGAAGCGATAACGTTGACTTGTCAATACGATACTGTAACTTTAAAAACAGATCTTATCCGTCTAGGAAACAGGTAACAGGTAACAGGTGAGGGTGCACCGTTCCTTCCAGCTGTTATGTTGCAAGATGCAGAAACCTCTGACCTGCGTCATTCTTCTTTCTGCATTGTCTGACGGTAAAACCCTAAAATTCTGACATTGCTTCATATTTGGCTTAGAGCAAAAGGACCCGACTTTAAAGTAAAAAAAAAACCTGCCTTTTCATGTAGTGACAATGAACATTTAGCAAACTGCCTAAAGAGAACACTGCAGAGGAAACTGTGTCAAGGCTCTTATCGTATCACAATCACATTAGGTCTATAAAGAGATTTACTCATTTTAATTCACTAAACAGTTTAAAATAAAATATTGTCAATTGGCCATGTCTGTACATAATCCGTTGCAAAGTAGAAAAACAAACAATCAGCGTACTGTAGCCTATCCTTTACATTTTTAAGTATGAATGCTCTTCAATGACTTATTTTTAGTGAACACATTCTAAGGGTTGTAAAATTAAAATGACAAAAAATGAGCAGTCAACCTCTACTTTAAACTACTTTGTTTTTAACCAAATGTCAGGTTTAATTTAATAGGATTCCTTTATGAGGTGGAACGTTCAAACATTAACTAAATGTATGATAAGCCACAGCACAAATTTAAGGCTGATAAGCAAACAGACACTGATCTGATGTCCCAGAGTAGAGATGCATCTCAAAAAAATTAGAATATCATTAAAAAGCTCTTTTTGTGGTTTGTTTTCATTTCAGAAAGTGAAACTCTTATTATATAGCTTCATTATACATAGAGGGAAATATTTCAAGCCTTTATTTCTTGTAACTTTGATGATTATGAATTTCAGATAATGAAAAACCAAAACACAGCGTCTCAGAAAATTTGAATATTCCATCTTTTGGTACCTTTGGCAGTGTGGGCTGATGTTGAGTCCTGCTGGAAATTGAAATCATCTCCATAAAGCTGGTCAGCAGAAGGAAGCATGAAGTCTCTAAAATATCCTGGAAGACGCTGTGTTGACTGTGGACTTCAGAAAACACAGTGGACCAACACCAGTAGATGACAGTACCCCAAATCCTCAGACTGTGGAAACTTCACTCTGGACTTGAAGCAACGTGGATCCCGGGCCTCTCTACTCTTCCTCCAGACTCTGGGACCTTGATTTCCAAACGATGCGCAGATGTTTCACCTGAAAAGTGTGACCGCGGAGCAACAGTCCAGTTCTTTATGTCCTCAGCCCAGGTAAGACACTTCTGACGTTGTCGCTGGTTCAGGAGGGGCTTGACTTGAGGAATGTGACATTTGTAGCTCATGTCCAAGAGTTACTTAGCTAATTAGGGTGTGACACCGAGTTTACATTGAACCTCGTCATAGTATTCTCACTTTCAGAGGCACCGAGTTTTGGTTTTTCCATTATCTGTAAGCCATAATCATCAAAACTACAAGAAATAGAAAGGTGTGAAATACCTGCACCTGCATTTAACAAGTCTGGGTCTGTGATTCAACATCTAGGTATAAAATCTAGCAGGGGTTTGCTTTATTACCCCAAACTGTTCTATATTTTAAGCAAAATCAGAATTGCATCTAAAAGTGTGCATCAACATTAAAAACCAACAGAAGGTGGATGCAAATTAGGATGACTTGGCCATAAATGAATCCGATGAGGAAATCAGTGGTGAGAAATCCTGAATTATGCAAAGATTGATATGACAGAAAGGGGAAAGGCTTTTACAGAGCTGAAACAGTAGGGAGCAGACTGAACATGCCACATTAATTGGAATATTTGCGGCTCGTTAAGACAAAGTGTCCAAGACAAGGACGAAAATAATCTGATGAATGCTGAATGTCTCAGTTATGTCCGATTTAAACCAATCTGATCTTAATGAGTCGTGATCTCGAAGTCACACAGGAACAGAAGGCGACTCCCCATCGCTTTGTCAGATTTTGTAGCTGGCAAAAAGCCTTGAGCAAGTCTCTGCTGCTCCAAGCTCTTCGGCACATTCTTCTGGGTGAACACACTTCCCGAAAACAACCAAGGTTCATCCACGTTATTATGTAATGCCAGTGCAAAATAACTCCTTTGAACAGCTCCAACGTTATTAACGCTAATTTCTGTCAGTCGGTTAGCTAGCTTGCTAGCTAGCTTAGCTAGCTAGTGACAGCTTTTTAACGACAAGCTAACACAGCAGTTAAATGAGGGGGAAAGTAACTTACGATGCATTTCCTGCCAAGGTAGTTGAAAATGCAGTCATTTTCCTCTCGTGTCAGAAGCAGGGAGCCGACATTTGCTTGCCGCCGTGGCGGCGGATGTCCACTCATTATTAGGGATCAATTTATGGAGTCTGCAGCTACTAAACTCGTTGTACGAGATCCGATGATACATAAACAATCCCTGGGTCATCCGTGGCCTTTCTCCGACCTCTCACGCCGGTTTGTCCCGCGTCTCTCCACGCTATTTGGTTTCCGGAAAATGTATGCTGCTCAGGAATGTGGTTCTGACTTCCCTTAGCGTCTCAAAATAAGCCGAAAAGTGGAGCGCGACAGACGGAACACGCTAAAAGTTTACTTGGAAGCGCTGGCGTTATAGAGCCCGGAGCCAGTTACATCCAACATGGCAGAGGCCGGACGATTCCATCTTTTGGGAATTTGGAGGGGTTACCTATCCAAACTTTGTTTTATGTAGTTGAAAAACTAAATCATTTTGATAATCAAACGATGCAAAGCGTGTACATAAATTATTACCTTCAAACATGATTTCCTATAAAACTCCAGTTGTGTATTTTTTCTGGAAAGATATCAGAAGACTGGGAACGCTCACCCCATAAAATGGTTTATTCCGTCCGCCTGTGGGTTTTATGACAGGAATGTGTGCGGGCACAGATCGGGACGGGATATTAAGGAATAACACGCAGATATGCGATTAAACTTCACCGAAAAGCAATGATTAACTTCAGATTAAATGCTATTCTAAGACAGTATTTTAAACTAACTTAATAATGAGTAAATAATGTCGGCTAAGATAATTTTCCTTCAATGTTAGAGCTTTAAATTTGTGTTCAGGTCAGAGATCTGAACTAAATTCAGACTCCAAGATGATAAACATTCCCTGGGAAATTATGACCAGAATGTTTCTTTATTGCAATGAGCAGGGCCTACAAATATGTAAATACAGGAGAAAAATTAAGACTGCTCCATTTACTCAGTGTGGCCTTGGGGGTTATAGTGCCCTAATGACATATGCTTCACTGTGTATCTTCAAGTCTGTCTTTCACAAAAAATGACTTCAAAAATAGCCTTTTTTTAAATAACGATTACTGTAAACGTTTAAACAAAAATTTGTAGGCTGCATTCAAACAAAGACATTGTGTGTGGCTTCAAAATTTAGAGGTCCTTCATAGCAAACTATGAAATCAAACATAAAAAGACTATCCTGCGAGGTTATTCCAGCTGTTTAACAAATATGCAATTCTGAAATGTGTGTATGCACTCAATGTCAACATAATACAAATTTTAAGATTTATTTTATTTAAGGACACATTGATATATAAGAAGAAAAAAAACAGGTGTGGATTTTGGTTCTTACATTATGCATATTTCTGAACTGCCTTCCTGACATTACAAGGAGTTCCTTTAATTTAGCATATAATGGAACGCTGTTCAAAACAATCAAAAAAGTTAAATGGCTTATCTTCCCCACCTCGTGAAGTCAAATTTCATTCTACATGTTTCTCGTTGCTGAATAAATATGCGCTAATTTGCATTTGTGCTTAAAAATAGTCTTTTAATTGTGCTCATCAAAACCAATGATGCTTACTTGAAAAATAATTTAAGCATAGCCCCTCAGATGGGAATTATAGGGAAGTCAAATGTAATAAAAACTGCATCCAATCTGTCATTACGCTTATATTTGTTCTCACTGACTCAGTGACATGAGTTTTTCTGCAAGCCTAATCATGTTTTCATCATTACCCAATGGAAGGTTTTTTTTATTTAGAACTAGGTTTAGTATGTGTATTTGCCTGTGTAGTGTCAAATTGTTTGCGTGTACACATGAACATAAGTGTGCAGGATTTTATCAAGGTGTGGATAAGTGGGTTATTTATCTGTCCATTCCAGTTCAGGGGTTTCTGTTTTTTTTTTATTTTTTTGCAACGTTCACTCAAAAACAGGCTCAAATGTCACACTTTAACAAAGAAAGCGACATTAAAACTCACTTTGTAACGTTATTGATTAGATAAGAATTAAAATAAAGAATTTTAGCAACGTTCTAGGCTAATAAGATGCTATTTTTTTCTTGCCTAATCTGATCTTTTTCAGCCTCAGCGTATATTCAAAGTATAGCATTTCCCTCCCATGTTCTTCCACCTGGCTAACCTTTTTGCACTTGACGGACTTGAAAAACCAGAACGGCAGGAGGACAAAACACCCGAGGAAACGACACTGCCCTAGCTTCAGTGACTATCATCAGCATGACTCAACCTGAATCAGTTGTAGAGATTTGTTCTGTATGCAAGGACTCGATTAAGATCTTATTTTGTGACTGAGGGAAGAAAAACTGGAAGCTCACATAAAATTGAACACTTGGGTTTCGAGGTGATGTCTTCCAAACCTTACTGGGACCAAAAGAGAACTTCAGTTCTCCTTCAAAGCTTGTGCCACCTTCTAGTTTTCCAAAAACTGTCAGAATCCGAGCAAGGAAGTAAATGCTGCGTTCATCACCATGCTGGTACATTCTTTTCATTGCCTGATTAATAATAGTTGGTATGTCTGCTTAACTCGCAGAAGAAGAACTGAAACACCTACTGTTAGTTTTGATGAAAAATTGAAGCGATTGTATCAATAAAAGTACAAAAAGCAAATATATTCAGATTCTCAAACTCTAAAATGTAGCCTGTTTTGCAGTTTTAAGGTTCAAGGTTCTTTATTGTCATTTGCATCACATGTGGTACATGAGGTGGACTAAAATTGTGTACTCAAGGACACCCAAAAATAGAAAAAAATATAAAGTATAAAAAGAAACACAAGGATCTAAGACGTGCGCTAAACAAACACTGAGCGACATACGCTAAACACTAATAATGTAAAATAATACTGTGTATTAAACAGCAGCCTGAACATGAGTCTGTAGTGAGCAGATGGGTCTGAATACAGCAGCTTAAAGGCAAGAGATCAGCAGCATGGATCAGCAGCATGGATAATCAGCAAGGAGTATCAAGTCACATATGGAAACAAATTAAGCCAGCATTTCTTGAAGGAACGCATATCGACCTCTGCTTTTCATGTCCCAGTTTAATTTAAGACCATTCTGTAAGTTGAAGCTATTTATCCTAACCATGACATTAACATTATAAATATGCAATATTGCAATATCTGGTATGATCTGTTAGATCTTGGAGTACATGTTATTAATGACTGTTGAGGACTACCACACCTGTTTTAACTTAAAATCTGTAAAAATCACAATTTTTGTGAAGGTAAAGGCTGATGCACTGTGGCAGCCCGATTTTAACTCAATATCTGCCAAATCGAATGGGTTTTAGACATTTTCATATTATGTATAAGTTAGAGATCAGTCTCAACTACTATCACACCAAATTTTATCTCTCTATTGTTAAATCTGACAGAGGTACAAGTTTGCTGTGTTGTAGCAGCCCCATTATAATGAGTTGACTCTAAAAGTTAATCACTTTTAAAAGTACACCCAAAGACTTCTTTGTGAAAATTTCATTCGAATCCATTCAGTGGTTCCTGAATTATTACGCTAACGGACACATAAACAGAAGACATAAACAAAAGCATGCTCTTTTTTGCCTTTTTGCTTTTCTTTTGTGTTCATGTTAAATGTGTTTAGAGGTTATTTATCAGAACACCTTTAGTGAGGTTACTTTTAAAACACTTGTTTGACCCACTTTCCACAGAAGAACAGATCTGAGGACATGAGCTACATGAATATTATAGTTTTGACTCCAGGGAATGACTCCCTCTACAGGCCTCTCTTCATAAATGTTTTTTTTTTTAAAGCCACACTTTTCACATTCTTTCCAAAATGTTAAACTATGTGGATTTCTGAGAATGACAAGGCCATATAAATGAATTGGACAGAGCCAAGCGCAATAAATGCTGCACTTTTTTGTGGGACTGAAATTGAGCTGAAATGAGAAAGTAGTGTGAAAATCGTTAAGCACATCCTTAACCATATTTTTATTAATATTTGTAGGGTAAGTAGCAGGCAGGTGGTGCTTTGACTGATCATCAGCAAGTCTAATTACTTTTATAAATGGTAATAACGTAATGTCAAAAAGAAAAAAAAAACTTAAAAGTTCACATTTCTTAAAGAAAAACATGTTACCCACCATGTTTAATGCCAGTTTTATACTGATTTCCTCATCCATCCATCAATCCATCCATCCATCCATCCATCCATCCATCCATCCATCCATCCATCCATCCATCCATCCATTATCTTTACCCGCTTATTCCATTTTGGGTCATGGGTGTCACTGGTGCCCATATCCAGCCATCACTGTGCGAGAAGTGGGGGACACCCTGGACAGGTCTCCAGTCCATCACAGGGACACAAATCAGACGAGCAACAATTCACTCACACCTTGGGACGATTTAGAGTTACCAATCAGCCTAACATGCATGTTTTTGGTCTGTGGGAAGAAACCCAAGTACCCGGAGAAAACCCACGCATGCACGGAGAGAACATGCAAACTCCACCCAGAAAGGCCCGCGGCCGGGTTCTGAACTGGGGCGACCTGCTTGCTGAGAGGCAGCAGCTCTACCAACTGCGCCACTCACCGTGCTGCCCTAGATCATACAATAAAATAAAATAAAGGGAAATTCCAGAAAAATGCTTTATCACAAATCAAAAATACTTTTATGCCTGTTAATTGATTACAGTTTGCCCTGATATAATCTGTTAGCAAGTTTTAGTGCACATTGGAACAACGTTCAAGCTTTGACCCGTCAAGCATTCTTGCATCACATCTTTAATGTTCTTTTCTTTCGGCTGCTCCCTTCTTCAGGGGTCGCCACAGCAAACCAACTCACATGAAGACTTGATGATTATTTTTACGCCAGATCCTGTCACAACCGCAGACCAGCGAGCTACCACAGTCCTGTGTGGAGCAGAGAGCTGCTATCAAGGGTACCCGGGAGAGCAGATGGTAGGGGTTAAGGGCTTTGCTCAAGGGCCCAGTGTGGGGTAAATGAGGGTGGAGACAGGTGTGGGTCCTTCACCTTTTTCACCCACATCTCAATGTTGTCGGTCCATGGAATTGAACCGGTGACATTCGGACCACAGGCTCGCCTCTTCTAACCTCTGCGCCACAACTCCCCCGTGTCAGCATCCTCCTCCCTGCATCACATCTTTAAACAAGCTGTCTAAGTGTTGCCTAGCAACACTGTGCTTCAAAATCACCTTTAAAATCTCAACATTTCAAAACATCATAGGGGAAGTGTTGCACCATCATGTGGCACCCAAGTGGACTTTGTCGAAACTGTTAGAACTGTGGACCCTGAAAAACCAGACAGGCCATCATTCTGTAGATGCTTCAAGAATTAATTACACCAACAACTTTTAGAACATACAAATGTCCAAATTCCTTCGTAGAACGTCAGGAAGTCAACTGAGTGGATTCTTCTGTTTTGACAAAGGCCTGTTTTTATAAAAAACACATTTTTTAAATTCCCCCTTTTACTTTATATTTTGTATGTTTGTTTATTTTTATTTATACACACATACACAATTTTATATACTTTTTGCTCAAAATCACTGATGGATCACCTTGTGCTTGTGTATTTCCTTTCCAAATAACTCCAGATCCCCATAAAATAAAATAAAATAAAACAATGTTTGTGTTAATCCTTAAACAAACTTTGGCCAACATTTTTAAAATAATTTTATTTGGAAAAATTACTAAAACGACCCATTTCAACTGTCAAACCACTTTTGATGATTTATTAATTAGTTTTGTAATCTAAATTCACTGCATTGATCACCACACACAATACTGCAAACTATCAACAACACCCACTTTTGGTGCCGTTTGACAAGCTACTCTTGTGTTTCATTGAGCTAATCACTATAAATCTTTGGTGCAAAGCTAATATTCATTCATTCAACATTTATTTAGACAGGTTAATCCCATTGAAATACCAACTCCTAAAAATCGGACAAAGTTGGCGTTTTGGCTCACAAGTTGGAGGTTTCTCACCAAGCCAAGTCTTAAAATCCAAGTTGCCACACTTGATTGTTGCTAAGAGCAACATCTAACAAATCCCACATAACCAACATGTGCCGGCACCAATAAGCTGGGAGTGACGTGACTCCCGGAAACTTCATCCAAAACTGAGCTCAAATGTGTAACATTGACTTTTAGCCATTTCATGCTTGATTATTTTTGGCGGCTATCTTAAATTGGCTTGTTTCCCCAAATTAAAGCTGTGGATGCACTTTTATTCATTAAGATTTGTTCAGTGGTTCATTAGATATTTTCCTAACAGAGACATAAATGTATCATCTCCACCGTTAATGGCGTGTTCATGGTGTGTCCAGCAGCTGAGCAGATGTGTTTGTAAGGCATTAAGAACAAGAATAGTCTCTAAGATGTGATGAAACATACAGAGGTGAACAATAAAAGTACTTCGGTACTACAGACTAAAATCTACTTTATTCTGAAATCCGAACAAACCCCAAACTATCCTGCTTCCTGTATGCAGTTACACTGTAATGTCAGACATTTTGGAATAAAAACTCAGTTCATCAAGGAAAAAAACTCTGTGCTGAATAGTTCTAGACTTGATCCATAAGATGGCAGCAACGTTCCAGCTATTGACATCAGTCAACTGAATAAAACATATTTGATCTAAACACAACACAAATGCAAGGAGTCATTTATATATTTTTGCCCCCATCTAATCTAATCAAATGTAATGTAATCTAATGTAATCTAATGTAATGTAATCTAATGTAATCTAATGTAATCTAATCTAATCTAATCTAATCTAATCTAATCTAATCTAATCTAATCTAATCT
>NC_056519.1:10749195-10771302 GCF_014905685.2 Nematolebias whitei | reverse complement strand
CTAATCTAATCTAATCTAATCTAATCTAATCTAATCTAATCTAATCTGCTTTGTGGTGTTCAACATGTACAAGTCTTCCCTTTATAGTAAAACTAGGTTAAAATTGAGCAAAAACACTGAAAATATGATTTAATGGGAGCTATTTTCCATTTATGATTGTTTTAAATATTAAAGCCAGTCTTCGTTATATCAGCTAAACTCAACCCTTAGTCATGCGTGTTCATGTACTAATTATATTTTGATGATGAGGCTCAAATAAATTTGTTTTTCTAGACATTAAATGTTAAGCAAATATTCTACGGTAAATAATGGCTCACGAAACACATTTAAAAAACTTAATTTAGTCTTTATTTTTCTAGAATAGCCGTCAGACAACATATATTTTTCGGACTATAAGGCGCACCGGATTATAAGACGCATTAAACGAAACAAGTTCATTTTAACAGATTTTTGAGCACCGTGTACCACATAAAATCAGTTCGAGGTCAGTAAGCACAACCAGAATTAATACATAAGGCGCACCGGATTTGAAGGCTCACTGTCAATTTTTGAGAAAATTACAGGATTTTAAGTGCGCCTTATAGTCCGAAATATACGGTAAATTATATTTTTATATGTCATGTTTGGAAGCGTTTCATTTACTTTTGTTTGCTTTCATTTACTGTCCTGTGCTTCAGCACCTCCACCACTGCAGGGAAGTCTATTATATACATTTATTCTTCTACTTTTAGAAACCCTAGGAACCACAAGTAAACCTCTAGTCTGAGAGCAAAGGACTCTGTTAAGAAATATGGATTTGCAGATTTGTAAGCTGTAAAAGTAAGCAGTCAAGCCAAGCCATAATCTAACACAAACATCAATATACAGTATTTATTGTGGAAATGACTCCTGTTGTCTCAAATGGAAATTGATAAATAAGAAAAGATTTGAATGTGCACTCAACTAGATTAGATACACCTTGGGTTACGTGTGTCATCATGGGGGTGAAGGGTTTCCTCTCAACAGATCCAGTTTTATGGGGAGTTTGGTTTCTTTAATGTAACATCATCCTGCTGAGGCGACAACCCTCACCTCAGGGTGTAATCCTTACCCCCTCACCTGGTTCTGTAAATGTATTTATACCTTGTTGTATTAGAAAGGTGATCTGCAGAATTGCTTTTAAACTTACGAGTTAATGTAGCCTTTCATTTTTACTGTGCGCATACAGAGAAACAGCACTCCACATGTACTCCTCATCAAAACCATTGAGTACAATACTCAGAGCACTTTCAGTGCAGTGGTGGGGGTGGGGGGGTTGGAACTGATGATCGGATGACATTGCGCATCCTTACCGCAGACCGCTGGACCGTTGAAAGACAAGACTGTAGTCAAACTGAGACAAAAGGTTCAATACATGATACCAACGCTGCTCACAGGGAGGCAACTTAGTGGTGCTTCAGCTTCCTCCCCCAGTCCATGCATGGCATGCCCACACATAATTAGGTGATAAGGATTGTTTGGGGGGGGGGGGGGGGTTGAACTTCTACAGAATAAAGCAGATGAGCTACTAATTGTCCAAAAGTTGTTCAATAAGCTATTTAATTTGCAAACTGAAATTTAGCATGATGATAGCAACTGTTTGTGGTTATATTTTATCAAGAACGTCAAGGAACGTCAAATAAATGAATACAATTACAGAAATGTATGGTTTTTAAATTAATATATATTTTTTGCTGTTGGTATTTTAGTTTAAAGTAGTTTGGTTAGGGTTAATCAAATGTAGGCTAACTGATGAAAATTTATTTTTTTCATGTTACAATTTGCTACAAAGTAAAAACCATAAAAAAAAATTGATTAAATCAAAGCTTACCATTCCTTGGAGTAATAGATATCACCTGTTGCTATTCACGCTATGTTTTAAGATCCGCTTATGTTGTGAAACGATAACGTTTAGTGCGATCCCATGAGATACTGTGGCATGTTTGTGTTCAGAGCATGTGTTAAGGAGGACTCTCAGCTACTTCGTTGTAAAATTTTAGCTCAGCATCTTTAAAACTGACTGAGTTATAGCCATATAGGTGTTGGCTCATGGTGATTGGTCATCTTTAAGTGGACTGACTCCAAAAGTTAATCGGTTGTAGGTGTACATCCACTCTTTGCAAGTTTCGTTAAAATGTGTCCAGTAGTTCGTGTGAAATTTAGTTAACAGGCAGAGCATGATTTGTCAGATTTGTGCACCAATACAAATAAAACAATGGACACTAAGAGAATCTTATCAAAAAGAAACACTTTGCCGTATCAGAGGAGTGTCAGTGGCAACAACGTGTATTTGCTTACGATTTGACTGCATATGGAAATGAAAGGTAACCAAACTGGCTGCAGCAATGGGTTCAAGTCCTGCTCTGAAGTGATCTGATAAGACTTGAATGAATAATTCTTCCATTATCACTAACATATCTGTTGTCTTCAGGACTATGCTCTCAGCATTTAGCTGCTCCAGTATAAGGCTGCTGATTTGGCTTTACTATCTTTTATTAGATTAGGATGGTTTCTTTTCATTCTTTTTTTTTTTTGTTGTTGAATCATTTTGTCATTCATCCAAAGGACTTCATCAGTCCAAGCAGCACACTCACATAGTGGACCAACCAGTTTGCTACCAGCAGCTACTAGTCATAAAAAGTTTGTTGTCATTTTATAAAGCTAAATCTCTAATTTAAAAATATCACCAATACCAATGCTTGGTGCATTAAATAGTGATTTAGCACGAATGAGTTAATTTCTAAGGAGTTACTAGATGTAGTTTTCAAGGCTCAAATCTTTACCCTGCACTGGTAGTTTCTTTGTGCTGTGAGAAGCAGGGAGGTAAATGCTAGAAAAGCTGCACCACCTGAAATAAATTGCCGAAATGTGGGAAAAGCCGCTATCTAAAATAAATGGCCAAAAATAGAGAAAGAATTGCCCCCCCCCCCCCCCAAAAAAAATATTCTGGCATGTTTTGTTTTTACCCCTCTGCTCATGTTCAAGCTCTGCTCCTGTCACTCTACGCCATGTCCCCTTTGCTCCTCCACAGTAATCAGCCTTCATCTCATGCACCTGTTCTGATCTCTATTTAAGCCTCAAGCTTCTCTCACTAGTTGCCAGATTATCAAACTCACTTTGAAAGTAGATGTCCAGCGTTCATGCCATAGCCTCGACTGCCTGCCTTGTTTTGACCCCACGCCTGTCTCCTGGATTCCTCACCTCGTCTGCCTCTTTCTGGTTTTGGATTCTGCTCTCTGCCCACGGTACCGACCTTGCTTGTTATTATCGCAACTACGATTCTTGGATCACGTTTTGGATTTGGATTTCTGCTTTATGGTTCTTGACCTCTGCCTGCTCAACATGTCTGTGGCTGTTTGTGTTTGCTATTGTGCTGTGGGTGTGAGTTGTCTCTTGATTTTATTGGCTCTGATTAGACAGTGTCTGAGACCAATGTCCTGGATGTATGGGAGGGGTTTCCTAATGATCTCTGCCATTCTCAGCACCCTCCTCAAATCCTTCCAGTCTGCAGCCAAGCAGCTTCCTTCCCAAACTGAGATGTAGCTGGTCATGGTGTTCTTGATGGTTCCTCTGTAGAATGTGGTGAGGACATGGGGTGGGAGGTGTGCTCTCTTCAGCCTACGGAAGAAGTACAGACGCTGCTGGGCTTTCCTCACTAGGGACCTAGTGCTTCTTGACCAAGACAGCTGATAGGTTATGTGCACCCCCAGGAACCTGGTGCTCTCTGTGTTATTTATGAGCAGTGACACGTGATGTTCCATTTTCCTGTAGTCAATAATGAGCTGTTTTGTTGACATTCAGAACCAGGTTATTTTCCCCACACCAGTTCACAAGGTGTGCCACCTATTCCCGATATGCCTGATCCTTGTTGTTGGCAATCAGGCCCACTATCGTGGTATCATCCGCATACTTGATGATGTGGTTGGTCTCAGACCTGGCGACACAGCCGTAGGTCATCAGAGTAAAGAGAAGCGGACTTAGAACACAGCCCTGGGGAACAGAGGAGGCGTTCTTCCCCACCCATACTGACTGTGGTCCGTCAGAGAGAACGTCAAGGATCCAGTTCCTGAAGGTGATGTTGTAAACAACATTCATACATGGGGTGTTTTTCTCCTCCAGGTGTTGCAGGCTCAGGTGGAGTGTTGAGGCGATTGCATCCTCTGTTGAGCGAGTTGGAGCGGTAAGCAAACTGGACTGGGTCAAAGGAGGTAGTAAGATCAGAGGTGATGTGTTGCGTAACAAGACGTTTGCCGTACTTCATTATGACGGGCGTAAGCCACGGGCGATAGTCATTTAGGGCTATTGTTTGTTTCTTAAGTTCTGGTGTGACTGTGGCTGCCTTGAAGGAGGGAACAATGGCTTGCTTCAGGGAGTTGTTAAAAACGTCCATCAGCACAGGGGCAAGATGGTCTGCACATTCCTCCAGTACTCTTCCTGGTATGTTGTTGGGTTCTGCTGCTTTTATGGTGTTTATATTTTTCAGTGTCCTGCAGAACTCCACTGTTTCGAGGCTCAGGGACTGCTCGTCATGTGGTGGGGTTTCCTTGCTTTGTGCCTCGAATCTGCTAAAATACCTGCTGAGTTCGTTCAGGGACTCTGTATTGCCATTGAAAGACATTTTGTTGTCCTTGAATAATATGAAACAGATGTTGGCATAAAAAAGAAAATTGGAATAAAACTGCAAGCAACATATTGTTTTGTTTGTCATCTTATTTTATTGGTTACATTAAGTTGCATGGTGCTTAAACATTTCATTCTTTAAAATGGTTTGGTCTTCAAAAAAGTGCACAAACAAAAAGTTCAGTACGGTTTAAATACAGTTACTCGGCCGTGGAGCGTGTTCAAGATGTGCAAAAATCATGTTCCTCGTGCAGTGCAAGATGTATAAATCATTTACAGTAAGAACGTCAAGAGTAGCTGCCAAGTGCAAAACAAACCATAAAACAACACCGCAACCGTACTTTAGGGCTCACTCGTTATCTAAAGGAAATGGAATATTTTTTACTGTGCTAGTTTCCCTTAGTTTGATGTATCCCTCAGAAACAAGAACAGGCCTAAATTACACATTAAAAAAAAACCACACAATACAATTTTAATCCTATATTCAAGTAGGCTACCATATTTTTCGGCTATAAGGCGTACTTAAAATCTTTTAATGTTCTCAAAAATCAACAGTGCGCCTTTTGTATTAATTCCGGTTGTGCTTACTGACCTTGAACAGATTTTATGTGGTACAACTGAACAATGTTGACAGTTATTGCGAATGAGTTGAATAAAGTTTCGCTTAATGAGCCTTATAATCCGGTGCGCCAGCGGCTTTGGATGTTATCAGTCCATTAAATGGTCGTTATTAGTTGTTATCATCCCCATATGTAGTGGTCAGACTATCCCGTCTACCTCCCAGTAGGTTTTAAGGTACGTTATTATGGCTGATAATAGGTAGCGTTGCACAGGGACTTAGAACACAGCCCTGGGGGTAAACCAGGAAGTGTTTATTTTTATTTATGTTCTTCAGCTTATGTAACCCTTTTCCTAAACCTAACCTTACACCTGACCCAGAGTACCAACCCTAAACTTAACCCTTTTACCCTTGTGCCTAAACTTAACCAAGACCCCAAACCAAACCCCCAGACCCTTTACTCTGAACCTAAGCCTATCATGAGCGCTAACAATGTAGCCTATTATCATCACTAACAACGCTAACAACGTACCTTTAAACCCACTAGGAGGTACTGGAGGGGCAGTCTGACCGCTACATATGGGGATGATAACAACTAGTAATGGCCATTTATAGTGACAGTGACAAACACATCTTACAAATACAAAAATGGAAGAAAACATTTTAATATTTAAGAATTTTTGGCTAAATACACATAATATTATTCATTTTGTCACATAACTGGCACCTTTTCCTTTAAACTTGGTGCAGCCAAAGTGAAACAGGAAGTGACATCAAAGGAGAACTTTTTAAAAAGGGGAACTTCCTGGCTTTTCTTCATTGAAACAATATCTAAATCCTGACTCTTCTTCATCTCTGATAGTAACTCTAAATAATCTAAATGTCAGATTCTCCTCTGCTGTCTGTGTTAGCCATTGTAGCAATGATCTGTTCACATGCAGGCATATCCCCTTTGACATCACTTCCTGTTATTGTGCATGCAAATATCTCAACAACTGTGCATCATAGCAGCTTGAAATTTATTTTGCAATATGTTATTAATGTTATCTTTCCAAAAATGCATTTGTATTTATTACAAAATGTTGACGTCACAGGCACTTTAATGGCTGATAACATTCGAAGCGGGAGGTGCGCCTTGTATGAAAACAGACCTGTTCACTGATATTGCCTTATAGTCCGAAAAATACGGTAATAGCATCATTCATCTCTTATGACTCTGACTGTGATGTGCAGCTTTAGTTCTGTTTGCACAGGAAGGCACTCCTGCAACGTCATAAAATATTCACAGTAAAACCTCCCTTCCGAAGATCAATTCTGCTATAAAGGTTTTCATTGCTACATTTGAACTTTTCTCTAATTACACTGGGACATCAATAAACACCTGAGGGAAATTAAAGAGGTTTTCCCCATTAAAAGCAGGATTAGATTACAAAACGAATGTCTTGAAAATAATGACCAGAGTATTAAAGTGGCAGTTTTGTGGAGAGACTAGTTTTTGATCACAGTTCAGTCAGACCTGCCACAGTGAGATAAAATGTGTATGGTAATAAAATGGTGAAATAAATAATTTGATAAAATAAGATCGTAAAGGTGTCAAATTATTTTACGTGAGCTAAAAATGACAGCAGGTTTAGAGAATAACAATCAGATCAGACAATCAATAAGAGCGAACAACTTGCTGAAAGTCTAAAACACATCAAAGGCCGACCATTAGAGGAATGCATATCGCCCGCCACCTTTCATGCCAGACTTATCATTTTAGGTCAAGAAACAATAGTAGCCATTTTGGTTCTGCTCAGTCTCATGCAATATCTCCCATCATGTCAATATTGATCTACTTCTGCACCAAATTCCAGCTTAATATTTGCAGAACTGAGGGAGATATGGGCATTTTTGTGTTTAAGCCGTCGGTTGTAGCGTCTGTCCTAAACTGTCAGACTCCAAAAGTTAACCAGCTCCAGATGTAGGCTTAGTGACTACTTTCTGAGAGTTTCATTAGAATCTGTCCAGTGGTTCGAGAGATATTTTGCTAACAGACAGACGCATTGTCTCCCATAGTTTTAATGGAAACATTTTAAGTGTGGATCAACCTCATGAGTCAGCGCTCAGATTATAAGCTGGGGGTCAGTCTCAGGTAATAACAACACATTTTAGCTCAACATCTCTAAAGCTGTCTGAGTTGTAGTAATTTTCGTGTTCCCTAAGGTTAGTTGGCTGCGGCGGCCATCTTGAATCAGGCTAACTCCAAAAATTAAATAGTTGTACATGGACATTTGGTGATAACTTTAGTTAGATTTAATTACAATCCGATCGGCGAGTCCCAAGATATTTTGCTAACAGACAAACAAACAAAAACCCCGATCCACGCTTCGCCTTTGGTGCCAAACCATAAAAATGTCTTGATTTTCCTCCATAAAAGGAGAATAATAATAAATATTCTGATATGTAAGAAATGCGCGTGCGCCCCAGCGTTAAAGAGTCTTCTTGTGGAGGTGCACCTGTCCATTGAGCTCCTCGTGGCCTCCACCCAGACTCCTTCCATGGGTGCACCGGACTCTGAGCAGGACGTCGGACAGCACGTCCTGGTACAGACTCAGGCACAGCCAGCCGGGCAGGTACAGCAGCGTCACCAGTCCCATGAAGTGGTGCGGGTAGTGGGAGTAGTCCCACGAGCAAGCCCCGAACTGCCTGAGGACCAGGCCCCACGTGAACTCCCACGCGTACGCGAAGCAGATGTAGATGGGGAGTCTGCGCAGGGTGCCCCAGCCGCGGCTGAAGCGCAGCTGGAAGTAGAGCTTCTCCACCGCGAAGCTGCAGCTGCCGTACATCAGGAAGGACCACAGGGACGTGTGGCCCCCCAGGGTCCGGTCGGACTTCTCCACCAGGTTGAAGAAGGAGGTGAAGAGCACCTCGTCCAGGAAGCCGTGCATCCCGAAGAAGAGGAAGCGCGCAAAGCCGGGGAGCCCGCGGGGGCGCGCGCCGCTCTGGATGCGTCTCCAGAGGGTGTCCGCGGTGGAGGAGGGGTGGTACTGCAGGTGGGTCAGAACTCGGTGGAAGACCTGAGAGAAGTACAGAGCCAGGATGTAGTGCACCGCCAGCTGCGTCCCGGACACCACGCGCACCTGCTCCGTCATGTGCACGTTCCCGATCAGGATCTGCAGCCCGATGTACACGGAGGGGTAGAAGACGAAGTGGAACACCACGGGCCGGGCTCGGAAGCACCGCTTCTGGGTGTAGATCTTCTCCAGCGCGAAGTGGGTGAGCGCGTGCATGACGCACAGGTACGGGGAGGAAAAGCCCAGCAGCTTGGGGTCCTTGTTGTGGAAAAGCCCCCGCAGCGACGAGAGCAGGACATCCAGAGTGACCCCGTGCATCCCGTAGAGGTAGAGCCGCATCCACCGCGGCAGGTCCCGCAGAGGCTCCGCCGCGGCCCCGCTGTCTTGTTGCGGGAGCTCCGCGGCTGTTTGCGGGCCGGCATCCTCCCTGGAGCTGGGGCGAGGACTGTGACCCCACCGACCCGCCATGACCAGTCACTCAGCGTGGACAGGGACGCTGCTTGTCCTCTTCTTTGACATTGTTGTCTGTTGTCCGCTGCGGCACACTGATGCCTTCACGTGCACTCTGGAAATATCAGCTCTCGGAACTCAGTTTGCGACGTTGCCTGCTTTGTGGAGTTTTTATACTAAAGTTCCCCAAATAAAGAAATAATAAAACAACAATTGCACTATTTTAACTATTAATATATGAAAATATCCTCCTGGGTTGGGGAGTTGTTATGATTTATTTTGTGTTTTTTGTAACTTTCATACACAAAATATTTAAAATTAAATTCTGTAGAAATAAATTGAGATCTCTTCAATTTTTCTAAAATATATAAAGGATTTCTATTTATTTTATTAACTGATTCATGAGACTTTCTCTATTTCTGTCGTCTATGCTAGTTTAGCTTTTAGCTTCTATTTTGATACTTTTAGTCTTAATTCTTTAAACTTTTGCTACTGTTTTGCTGATTTTGACCTTCAACATCCCCTTTTCTACCTTTAGCTACAGCTTGGTAATAATAGCTCCTGTTTTGTTAATTTGGCTTTAGCATATGTTTGACTACTTTCAGCTACCTTTGTGCTAATTTTAATATCTTTTTTTTTTTAGTTTTTTTAGCCTTACCATTTTCATTAATTTTAATTAAGCGTATGTTTTTCTACTTACCGTTTTTTATTTTCTCTATAGGGTTCTGCTCGATTTAGCTTTCAGCTACTGTTTTACTTGTAGTTAGTCCCCCCCCCCCCCAGTTTTTAGTTCGCGTTCTGCTCCTTTTAGCCTTTTAGTCTGCTTATTTTACACACATTTTTAGCTTCTTTAGCTAAATTCAGTCAAGTCATTCAGCATTTACACTGCATTTTCTTCCAAATGATAATTTCTGTGGTTAGTGTTAAATAAGTTTGGGCTATTTCTCACCTGATAAAAAGCCAGAATGAGGAAAAAAAATGAAATAAAATGATAAATAAAACAAAACAAAATAAAACTTATTTGTGGTGAAGAGTAAAATAATAAGTCGAACTATTAAAAAAAAATAAAGGAAAAACTGTACATGAAAAAAAACAAAAAAACAAAGCTCAACATTCTTAATATTCACAGTGATGATGTTTTACGAGCTAACTCGGTGACCGTGAAGTAAGCACAGCAGACAAACGTCCAATTACATCTGGAGGCAGCTTAAAAACCAACTGATGATGGAGTCAGGACGTTTGGGGCTGACGCAGCGAGCTCACGTCTCCGTGTGACGTCATGACGCTGCTCTAATTACAAGTCATTAATGCTGATTACAACAGATTACTGTTAATGCTGGGCCACACAGATTAAACTCATTTGTGAAAACAAGCAGATAGATAGATAGATAGATAGATAGATAGATAGATAGATAGATAGATAGATAGATAGATAGATAGATAGATAGATAGATAGATAGATAGATAGGATATAATGTGCAGTCATAAATACAGTCATAGAGGTGAAGGTGCTGCAGTGCACATGGACAACCACATGAGGGCACTGCAGAGTTTGTGACTAAATATAATAGAGGGCTAAAGAAAGGATTTGTGACTTTTTCCTGCAGGGGAAAAGAATGCAGGGAGTTTTAACATGCACATGCTAAACAATCCTTCTTGAGATGTATATTTATTGAAACTGTGTGCACGTTTATAGTGTTCGCCTGTTATATCTCTATTTATGTGCTTCGTTTGTGTTTATAATTAACGTGTTCACTCTGATTGCAGTTTTCAGCAAGCACCTGTTTGTTGCAGTTTTTTTTTTTTTTGACAAATTTGTGTGTTTTTATTTACTAGAAGCAGAGATATCTGCGGACGTTACGGGCAGGGGCGCAAATAAAGGACATAACTGAATGTTCTAGTCATATCTGCCTCTAATTTGAAGATCCAGAAACCACACACAAATCTTTTTCTGTTGCTATATGAAGTTTGTCCAGTAGATGGCAGCAATAGAACACAGACTTTGACCTCATGGGTCATCACACCCAGTTTTAAAATCACAAAAACACAATAATTATGCTTTTTGCAAGGATTCAAACGTAAAAAGCTTGATGATTATAAGCTTTCAGCAGTTATACTCATTATTGTAAATGCTCCCCGCAGTGCGCTGACTTTAATTCGTGCAGTCATTGTACAGTGTGTTATTCAAATATGATGAAATCAGATGTAATTTCTGAATAGTTCTGACCCATAACGCTGTAAATGCATAAAAATATATTCCTCAAGTGCTCGACGGCTTCTGCTCAGCTGCTAACTAATCTCTCCTCTCGCCTGACACGTGTTGTTTAAGCTCGTTACAGTCGGGAACAGCTAAGATGAAGTTATCGGACACCTGATTGATGCGAAGCTTGACCCAGTCACGCAGGAAATGAATGGAAGGCTGCAGTCGTGGACTTAAAACGAGCAGCAAAATGTAATTTCAGAATCCATTTCCTTCAATTTGAGCGATTATTGGATGGACCCCTGGCCCCTGCACTCATATCGGCTCTCATGATCAGGTTTTGGTTGGGTAATGTGTTCTCTGTTTCCTCCAGTTTGCATTTATAACATTTTTATTCTTGAACCGTTGCGCTCGTGCTGCATGAAAAAGGCCCGTGGGTGTCTGTGTGAGACCCCCCCCCCCCCCTCCAGAGTTGGAATAAAGAAGGGAAGATGAAGATGGATGAGTCTAACCAACAGGGGCTCTGCACTGTTCCTGTTCTTGGAGGTTCTTGTTAGCAAATCCTTGCTCATTAGGAATTCTGTGCAACCCTGAGACCCTCCAGAGCTGATCCAGTCTGCAACACAACACCCCGTGTCCCTCTCCTCTCTGCTGCAGGAAACTCATCCTCATCATTCTAAGATTCATTCATTACAGCTTTAACTTTTCAAACTACCTTTTTTTTTTCAAGACTGATGAGAGTATTTTTTAATATTTAATGTTACCCAGATAATTTTTGGTCTTTTTCAACTCTCCTTAGGGTTTTTTTTTTTTTCTCCCATTCTCTCCCTCTCGTGTACGCCCCGCTGGCTTTTCCTTTTATAATTAATCTGAGACTTCTCCACCCTTTATCATTAATCTCATTTTCCACTTATCCTCCACTCCTCTTTTCGTTTTGTCTCTTTTTCTGCAGAGCTCCTCCTTTAACCTTGTCGTCTTAAATCACTTTGGCCTCTCCCTCTGTCTTTTTACATCTTTTTTATTTTACGTCACCCCAACCTTTTTGCCCTTTCGCCCCTTCTTTTCCTTCAATATGCACATCCAGCTTGCATTTCTTCCTATAGAAAGGCTTCTGTGTTTGTCTTCATGTCTTTCTTGTCCTCTAAGCCAGTTCAGGCAGATGGGCGTCCATCCTGGTTCTGGTTCTGCTGGAGCCTTCTTCCTTTTAGAAGCGAGTTGTTCCTCAACGCAATCTTTTGGCTTACGACAGATAATTTTACTATCTGACATTTTCTAATGTGAATGAATTGTGTTGCAGTAAAAGATGAATTGACTGTAAATATGGACCAAAATGAAATTTATAATTTGAACTTGTTTTTCTTTTGTTTAGTGCACTACAATGACTTTTGTTGTGAATCCACTCCACACCAATTTAGACAAAGTTGTAAATACTTAGAAATAAATAAAAAGACAGAATGCAACGACCTCTCAACATCCAAAGTGCGGCCCGGGGGCCATTTATGGCCCTTGGAGTGATATTGTGTGGCCCACATTTGTAGTTTAAGCATGGCGTAAATTTGGCTCGTAGACTATAGAGATTGATGCAGATGTAAATGTTTTGCAAGTTTAATATGGATAATTTTTAAATATAATTTTTAGGTTTAACAGCAAAACAGATTAAATAAAAACATCTCAAAATGAGCAGTATTAATTTAATGCAATCCTTTGGCAATAAATCAATAAAGTCAAATAAACTAAAGTTAAAAAATAAATTAATAAAAGGCTAATGTTTATGAAGCATTTAATGTTTACAATTTAGAACACCTTCTCCAATAAAATTTCAAAATTTTGTCCTTTCTCCAAAATGTTGTTTACGTTTATGTTTTTATGGAAAAAAGAAGAACATTTTGAGTTTGATTGCATCACATTCACAGGAGTTGTAAATAAACTTAATAGATTTTTCCTTACATCTTAGAGGAACTAATAAAAAAAGAACACATCAGGTGAACAAACTTACATAAACTTTTCTGATCATAATCTCATATTTGTGATGTTGCTTGTCTTATAGTTCTAACACTCGCCCAGCGAGTTATGAAAAACAAAGTGTCAGAAAAATCCCTTTTTAAAAATGATCACGTTAGTGCACGTCTGTAAAAGGTTCAGCTATTTTCCAATTATTTTAGCTCCTCCCAGCGCCCTGAATGTGAACACATCTTTGAATCCCAGATCTCGACACTTGATTGCAGATGTCTTGTTCAAAATAGTTCATTGGAAAGATTAATCAAAAAGATTCAAAATTGTTACACATTTATGCTTAAATTGCAAAACGTCAGCATTTACTAGTAGGTTTATATGCACTGATATGATTTTTAACAATAGTAAATTTTACTGTGAGTTAAATGTGCCGCGTCACAGCTTCATAGTATTTACTGTATTTTCAGTGTTTTTGTTCCTTGTTGCAGGATATCTCTGATAACTTGATAGTTAATATAGAGAAACTGCATTTCCTGCAAAAATTCAGTGTGAATACTTATTTTGAAGAACTTGCTGAAAAACAGCTAAAATTAGCAAAGAAAAAAACATACTAAAATAAAGCTGAAATGGAAGGGCAAGCCTAAATTAACAGAATAAAGCAGAAAGAACACACATTTGCTGAATTAGGTTTAAACAAGTAGAAAGTAGCACAAAAATTAGGAAATTAGCTTAAAAAGCTGAAATTAGCAACAACAACAACAAAAAAAAACCTGAAATGGCATACAGCTTAAATTACCAGAAAGAAGTAAAAGGAGCTGAAATGAGCTAAAAAAATTGTGGAATTAGTTGAAAATGCTAAATTTAGCACAAAACAGCTAAACACTAGCTGAAATAGCAGAAAAAGCTGAAACTAGTAGATACAAGCTGAAAGGGGCATACCAAGCTGAAATTTGCAGAAAGAAGTTAATTAGGCTGAAAGTAGCAGAAATTACCTTGAAAATTTTGAATTGATCTGAAAACAGCTATTAGCTAAAAATGCTAAAAAGTAGCTGAAAAGGTAGAACAAGCTTAAATTAGCAGAAGAACATGTTTGTCCAATTAGGCTGACAGAAGAAGAAATGAGCACAAAGTGTAAATTGTCTGAAAAATGCTGAAATTAGCATAAAACAGCTATATAGTAGCTGTAATAGTAGAAAAGGCTGAAACTTGCAGAAATAAGCTGAAAGGAGCATAACAAGCTGAAATTAGTAGAAAGAAATTAGAAGAAGCACAAAAATGTTATAGTTAGCAGAAAGAAGCTGAAAGGAGCACAAAACAGCTAAAATGACCTGAAAGTAGATGAAAGTAACTGAAAAAATATTTAAATTTGCAAAAGGATGCTGAAAGAGGCTGAAACAGAACAAAATGTGGAAGGAGCAGTAAAAGGTTGTAAACAGAGCTAAATATTTTGAAGAATGTAAAATGAGCTCAATTCATTTTCTATGAGAAAAAAAGTGGCCAAAAAGGCTAAATATTTCAAAAATGCTAAAGTTGCACCAACACCAAAAGTCATAGCAGGATTGTCCTGAAAGAGCTGAACATTTTGATATACGATATGTTGAAATAGCTTGAAAAGTGCACAATGAGAATCTCTTCAAAACATGTACGGAAAAAAAATGGATCACTATAGTGTGAATGCATCATAAACATTCACCCAAGAGGAAAACAACCATCACTGAGTCTACACTGCTCTGAACATGCTGTTATGAAAACAACATTTTTCCTCTATATTGCATTTCCTGCTGAGCAGATTGACCGTGTAAAAATTATAGATGCTATTTGACTCCATTGCTTTTTAACCTGCAGCTGTCTAATGTCAAACACAGCTGAAACTCTGATATGGGATCCCAAATGTACATCATAAATCAGTAAATGTAATCATGATGTCACATATGTAAAGCATACACGCAGTGTGAAGCTTTGAATTACAACATCAGGACCACAATAAAGCTTGTAGTCTGGCGGTTCAGCGCTCTGTAGGGAAATTTATGTAGGCCATGATAATGTCTTCAAGATGCAACAGAGCTTGGTTAATATGAGCACTACATATCAAAAGAAGGGTTTTACAGTTCTGTTATGGGTTCAACAGAGAACTGATAGAGAGAAGTTTATGTGATGAGGGCCTCTGTCATGTTTCGGGTTTTCAATATGGCTTGTTTCAATTCAATTTTATTCAAATCAGTTAAATCATATAATGCCAAGTCACAACACAAGTCATCTCAGGGCACTGTACAGAAACATTCTTATGCATTATAAAATCCCATTAGTAAAAGTTATCCGTCTAAGGAAGTCAGCAGATTGCGCTGAATCTTCATTTGGTCGCAGTCTCCCATCCTGAGCAAGCACAAAGACAACAGTGGAAAGGAAAAACTCCCTTTTAACAGGAAGAAACCTCCAGCAGAACCAGGCTCCGGACGAGCGGCCATCTGCTTTGATCGGCTGAGGCTTGAGAGGACAGGAAGGAGAAACCAACAGAGAATGGCAGGTCCAGATGTACTTTCTATAGGAGGAAACACAAAAAACACGTTAAGGACAGAAATACTTACAAACAGGTAGAGTAGAGTAAGTAAAGACAGCATCAGAGTGAAGAAATGTGGTCAGTTTGTTCTCCAGCAGTCTAAGCCTATAGCAGCATAACTAAGGGATAGCTCAGGAAACCCAAGCTGATCCTAACGATAGGATTTATCAAAAAGGCCCAGTCTTAAAAGTAGACAATGTGTCAGCCTCATGGGCATAAACTGGAAGTTGATTCCACAAGAGAGGAGCCTGATAACCCATTCTACTTTTGGAAACTCTAGGAACCACAAGTAAACCTGCAGTCTGAGAGCGAAGTGTTCTGTTAGGAAAGTATGGAACAATAAGATCTGTAATATAAGATGGAGCTAGGTTGTGTTTGAGTTTTGGCTGTTCAGTTGAGTTCTGTTCTGTCCTTATGTTCATACAGCTAGTTTTCCTCTATAGTCCTTATTTTGAGCTTTTCTCATACCACCTGTGCACTATTAGTAATCAGCGCTCCCATTGTTGCTGGGTATTTACACTTCCCAGTATATGCACTCCCTGCTTATCTTTTTGTTTTTGTCAAGTAATCGGCTGTCTTGTTTGTGTCCTTAAAAGTACTGCTGAGTTCATGACAACTGTTTCCTTTGTGCTTGAATGTGGCTCCTCTGGGTCTTTCTGCTATCAAACAGCTCATTAGTACCTTCAACACATGAAGTGGACAAATGCGTTGCCTGATTTTGGTGAAGGGTACCACAGGATTCAAATCCTGGAAAACGGCCAGCTTTCTGATGCTTAACTCACCATCCATCAAGTACGACGCCTTTAATGCCTTTGCAGGCAGATTTTTGAATCAGAGGCTTTTCAAGTGTTGGCACATTCTGACGATGAGTAGTTTCTGCACTGTGAGGCAGGAAGTTCTGAATTATGACAATTTGCAATGTGTTATTAAAAAAAAAAAAGTTAGCCCAAAGGTCCTCATAAGCTCTGCAGATTGAAGAGTCATCCATCTGACCTATTCCCTCAAACCCTCTCTTTCTATTTTCTCTCTGCCCTCGCCTCGTGCTACTTAACTCAGGCCGGCACTTGTTGCCAGACAGTCGTCTGCCTGCCTTGGGCTTTGTATATTGACCTCCCCACCTCTCTCAATTTATTTCTTTCCCTCGCGGTCTAGACAGTCAAGAAAGTGTTGGCGAATGATTCAATTTTACTGGCCTGGAGACTGAACTGGCCAGAGAGAGGATCTGTTTAAGTGGTTCTTTTGGGTTTTTTTCCAGAGAAGGAACAAAAGTAGGAAGATGGTTAAATCGTCCCTGCTGTCTGCTGTGTGTGTTTTTTTTTTTTAATCAGCCTCTTTTTATGGCCCAGGGGAGGTCTTATATTGTAGCCATAGGATACTGAAGCCCTGTGAAGGTGTGTCGTGCTCTGATTGGTTCATCCACCACCAGCTGAGGCACATAGACCTGTAGTAATATAGACATGGATCACTGACAATGATGCTCCCTTTGTCTCACACTCTGCCGCTAATGTTGCTTTTGTCTGCGGCTTCTCTTCAGCTTGTTTTCCAGCACGGTCCAGTCGATGTGTTCTTCTCATGCTGGCTGTTAGAGCGAGACAATTGAACTCAAACTGATGCAATGAGAGCGAATGGACAGAAATAAGAGGTGTTGGAGAACAAGAGGGAGAGGGGAGATAGGTCAGCGCTGTGAGTCTGCAGACTTCTAGAATGAGACGTGCAGGATGTGGTCTATTGACTGTAGCCTCATGAGGTAAACAGGAAACGCAGCAGGTGGCTTGTCAGACCTCAGCTGACCTTGGCATATATACTAGCTTTGTATTTTATGACTTGTTTTTGTAATGTAATGTCTCTGGGGCTGTTCAGACTTGATACAAATCCATTTGGGGTGAGTTGACTGCAAGCTACAACGCCTCTGTTCACACTTGGTGGTAAACTGTGAACCGCTCAACTTGATTATTTTAACGTTTAATACAGTTCACAGTCATTAGAATCAGTTTTTTTTTTCTTGAAAAGTTTAAATATTAAAAAGAAGAAATTTACCATGATTCACAATGAGTTTGACATTACCTGAATGTTTAATTATGTTAATTTAATGGACCAAAAACAACCAGAACGATCACTAATCTGAAAAAAAAAAAAAAAAACCACACTGATACGACGTCCTGTAATCCGCTCTTCTTAACAAACAAGACAGACATGTATATTGAAACAGTTTCTAATATTTCAATAAAGCTTTAAGATTTTGTTTTTGTCGTAATAGAGGCTGGTGGAGGTAAACCCAATGGTGCAGGCAGGCAGTAGCAGACTCAGGAGCTATATAAAATAAAGTACATTAACAGGAATTCAAAAAGGCTGATGCTGCAGCAAGACTTACATAAATCACATGGAGTAGACGGGACATCACCAGTGGACAGCTTACAATGCCAGGACAAAGGACTAATACAGAGACATAGACTTATATACAGTGACTAATGAGACAAAACACCTGTGAGGACACACAGCTGAAACATATCAGGGGAAATGATAAACTAGGAAACCAGGGAGTGCAGGAACAGACACACAACACCAGATGGAGGCATACACTAGGAAAACACAAACCCTATAGAAAACAGAAACTGAGGATAAAAAGGACACAAGCCATAAACACAACACAAGATGGGGCTAATCACCAGGAAGACAGACCACAATCCCTACAGTTTCATTTTTTTTACCCCAAGGTGTCCGCTCTGCTGCTCGCTACATCACATCAGTTCACACATTGACCTTTCCACATCCGTCACATCAGAGGAAAAGTATTCTAGCTCTATAAAGCTGTGACTTTTTGATGGAGGCTGTGAAGGGGATACTTGATTTATGCTTCCTGATAACAGTCAATATTACTGTATTGATAACCTTCATAATCCTTTTATTATTTTAAGGTAATTGTGAATGAAATTGTAATGTTTGGTATCCCTGTTTGTGGAATGACGGCTGTTAGCCGCCTGGGTTCATTTCTGAAAAACACCAGGACAAGGCGAAGGGGAGGCGCAGGCCTCCGAGGAGTTTTCGAGAAAACTAACCTTTTTATTTCAGGAAGTCAGAATGGGTTAGAGACTCAGGCCTGTTTACACGAAAATAATTTCTGTTGAAAATGGAAGATTTTTGTTGCGTTTGTACTGTTCAGGCGGATACCAGAGTATTGTTTGTGCTTCTGACTCTTATAAATCTAACTATGGCTGTCCAACACAGTGCTCTACCTCTACTTAAATCATCAAAGACGAATCTCATACAGCTCCACTCTGTTACTTAACGGATGTAATGGTTTTGTAATTCAAAGTCACCCTAAGCAAAAGTTGAACCTCGTCGTCTGTCCATAGAAATATTTTATTCTCTGCCATCTTGACCATTGTAGCTGTGGTTGCCCGATCTGTTATAGAAGCACGACATGTAGTGTAGCTTATTTGCGCATGCGCTAAAAGGAATACTTCAGGGTTGTACGGATTTCCGTTGAATATGCTAGATTAAGGAAAATGCACAGGAAATAATTACTATTTACATATACACATACTTACGTCATTGTTAAAATGATATGCAGCTTCACCACTGAGTGGTGCTGTTTCACCATGGAAATAATTCATTCTGTATCTTGCAGGGTTTTCTCATTCAGCCCAGGCTGGGGGTCAGGGCTAATGTGTCGCATATCATCTTAACCAAAGACATAAACATGTCAATGATTTTAACGGAAATACGAGCGGCGTAAATTAGCAACATGAAGATCGGCGGAGATAGAGCGCATACTTTTCTAAGTAAATTAAGACATTTCTTATTCATAAACAACGGCGATCCGTGCAACCCAGAAATATTTTTTTTAGCACATGCGCAAATGTGCTGACACTACGGATCGTGCTTCTGTAACAGGTCGGGCAATGACAGTAGTGGCTTTCAGGTAGAAGATTATTTTTTTTTTACGCATGCGCACTTAGAGTTTGAAGTTTCAAAGAACATAGCACCAACTAGTGGCGTGGCGAGGGAATTACACCTTTTCCACGTCTACCGTTGCTGTGTAAATATTGTAATTAAAACATTTTCATGTAAATGTGTTGATAAAAATGGGGGGTGGGGGGTGGGATCAGTTTTCATTGGATCGTTGTCGTGAAACAGGGCCTCAGACAAGACAAGGCACAAAAAGGTTCTGTACTTGTAAGGCATGGACTTTCTGTGAGTCTGACTGTTCTCCAAAGTTTTGTAATAAATTTAATGAAATCGAATAGTTTTTTTTTCTACGACAGAAGCAACAATGTCTTGGAAATGGAAATAAGACCCTGTATTAAACTCTGTGTTGCCAAAAATACCCCAGATTCCTACAGATAAATGAGCTAAACTAAAGATAGAATCCAATAAAGGGAAAAAAACAAAAACAATACCAGTCATTTAATGAGGTCCCATGACAGACACAGGCTAACAACAGAAACACTCCAGTGGGTTTTCTTCAACATTTTATCCTTTAGTCTTAGTGTTTTATTTTGAATTTGTTCTACAGAGAACATGTAAGAAGGGTTATGAAAAGGTCATACTGGTAAATACATCAATACCAGTGAAAATGCTAAACCATTATTATTATTATCAACATTAAACAACCTAAAAATAGCAACAAAAAAATAAATAAGAAGAGAAAATCTCTGATATTTGTCACCTGAACAACCTTTCGGGTATATTATCTTTTTTTTTCTTCTCAGGTTGACTGCCTTTCTCAAAGTAACCGCGAGCCTTAGACTAGACTTTACCAGCAGCTCATCGTTTTAACATTAATCACAAATGATCGAGCAACTCATTCATCTTTTCCCATGAATCACTGGAGGAAGTCATAACACGCTGTAAACCATATTGACTCATTAAAACGATCGCTTCAGAGTGGATGTAAATCATGCACGCTGTGCTCTGATGGCTTCTTTTCTTACAGGTGATTTCCTACAGAAGTCTCAATAAATAATCAGCGTGGCGTCGTCTCTAACGTTACTGTCCCCAAGGAACTGCCCGGCTACACCCCGTATCAGACCCTCACAGCTTCATTTGTCTTTCCCTCCCTCTGCCTCCATCTTTTAGCTGGGAATCAATCTGAGGCTATCAAACGTGTCTTGTTTTACTTAAGGGTCAGCCGTGAAATTGAGATGCTGCTCCCTGCAGTGCTGCTCAATCAAAAAGGTGATGCTTACCTTAAAAATGTTTGTGGTTCCTAGAGTTTCCAAGAGCAGAATGGGAGGAAGATATTTCAGTTATCAGGCTCCTCTCTTGTGGATCCAACTTCCAGTTTCTGTCCGTGAGGCTGACACATTGTCTACTTTTCCTTTTTGATAAATCCTATAGTTAGGATTGGCTTGGTTTCCTTATCCTATGCCGTTATAGACTTAGACTACTAGAGAACAAATTGACCTAATTTTATCAAATAGTTACAAATGGATACAAATTAATAGTTTGTATTTGTAATTATTTCTATCTTAATGCGACTTCTTTATCTTTCCTCCTAGAGACGGACCTGCTCACCTCCATTCTGGACCTGCCAGCAGATGGCTGCTCGTCCTGAGCTTGATTCTGCTGCAGGTTTCTTCCTGTTATGAGGGAGTTTTTCCTTTCCAATGTTGCCTTTGTCCTTGCTCAAGATGGTAGACTGCGATGAAATGAAGACTGAATGCAATCTTACTACCCATACCTTAGATAAATCCATCCATCCATTATCTTTACCTGCTTATTCCATTTCGGGTCACGGGGGTCGCCGGTGCCCATGTCCAGCAATCACTGTGCGAGGGGCGGGGTACACCCTGGATGGATCGCAAGTCCATCACAGGGCTACATAGAGACAAACGAGACAACCATTCACTCTCTCACTCACACCTAAGGACAATCTAGTTACCCTTCAGCCTAACATGCATGTTTTTGGTCTGTGGGAGTAAACTGGAGGACCCGGAGAAAATCCACGCATGCACGGAGAGAATATGCAAACTCCACCCAGAAAGGCCCTCGGACCGGGATTTGAACAGGCGACCTTTGTGCTGAGAGGCAGCAGCTCTATCACTTGTGCCACCGTGCTGCCCCCTTCGATAAATAATGTTACTAATTGAATTTTTATGTGTGAATGTTTCTGTTCAGTGTCCTGAAATAACATCTGTTGTGATTTGACGATTTATAATTTGAATTGAACCGATGCAGACGCTCCAGGCTCTAGCAGTCGTAAAATTTAAGTTAAAGTAGTTTGCTGCTTTAAATGCAAGCAAAAGTGAGAACAAGATATTGTGTAAAGCTGCTTCAGCTGTTTATTGTTTCTTTCATGTTACTTGCTACGTCCACATGCTTTGAGCTATTTTAACTATTTTGAAATCAAAATGTTCAGCTTGGATGAGAATAGTGTGCTGTGAATTTTGGTGTTTGTAACTTTCATACTTTTACTGTTTTGGAAACAAAATGTCCCCATAGAAATACATTACTTCAAAACCAATGTTCTCTGAATTCCATTTTGACATACTTGCTTTATGTTGACTTCTTAAGCGACCATCTCGCTAATTTTAGCTACAGTTCTGCCATATGTAGCTTTTAGCCACTGTTTTGCTAATTGTACCTTTTAGCTGTGGTTTCTCAACATTTAGCAACTGCTTTACTACATGCAGCTTTGAGCTTTTGCTTATTTCAGCATTTAGCTACAGGTGTGCTAATTGTAGCTTTTAGC
>NC_056519.1:10747041-10749185 GCF_014905685.2 Nematolebias whitei | reverse complement strand
ATCTTTGAGATTTGATTTTGGCTTATTTCAGCATTTAGCTACAGGTGCGCTAATTGTAGCTTTTAGCTGCAATTTTATTACATTTACTTGTAGCTGGTCTTTATCTATATATATCTTTGAGATTTGATTTTGGCTTATTTCAGCATTTAGCTACAGGTGCACTAATTGTAGCTTTTATCTACTTTTGCTTATTGTACGTTTTAGCTGGGGGTTTCTCAAGATTTAGCGTTAGCAACTGTTTTGCTACATGCAGATTTGAGCTACTGTTGCTTATTTCAGTGTTTAGCTACAGGTTTGCTAATTGTAGCTTTTAGCTACAATTTTGTCACATTTACTTTTAGCTGCTGTTTTTAAAATATATATTTGAGTTTTGATTTAGTTAATTCTACTTTAGAGTTAAAGTTTTCTTAATTTTAGCTTTTGTCAACAGTTTTGCTATATTTAGCTTTTAGTTAGAGTTTGGATCATTTAAACTTTCAGCTACCGTTTTGCAAATTTTAGCTTTTGTTCTGCTTGTTTTGACTTTTGAACTTTTTTTTTCCACTTTAATTTTTATTAACATTTTCAATAGTGCATAACATTCTAAGGATATATCTCATACATTTTCCAGATTGGTAGCCTAAGACTTTTGAACATTTTTAAAAATATCCAGACTTAGAATAAAAATACAAAATAAATAGAGATTAGAACCTTGACTTTGGTTACTATTATTCTAATCCATCCTGACTGCAGGTGTCACAACAGAGAGAAACCTTCATCATCATCATCATTACTGTGAGCATTTAGTGTTGTGGAGATCAGCAAGCGTTAAAAGTTGATAATCCCCCTGGTGACTCAGTAACCGCTGCATCACTGACCTGTATCAGGTTGCGTGGTACTCCATCGAGAGAGGACATGATCCTCTGTGTCCGAGGAAAGTGAGGGATGAGCGGAAGTGATGGGGGGAAAGGTGGAACGGTAAAAAAAAACATGTGAATGTGGTCATGAGAAGCTCCATCTGCCATGGAAAGGGGGAAATGTAATTATAAACGTGAAATCTTAAAGAGGATGATGGGAAACCTGACACCCACACAAAAAGCATTTCAGTCAGACTCAACCTGAATTTTGCAACTAAATAAATTTGTTTACGAAATGCTTTTTGTATTTTCTTGCATTTTTAAATAAAAATTGGAGCCAAAGCTTCTTTAAATAAAGCTGAACTAAAACATTTAAACCATGGATAATGTTCGGCTGGCTGCTAGGAGACAGAGGACTGATATTTCTTTTTCTCCTCTGTCTCAGTTTTTTTTCTTTTGTGGCCCGTGTGACTCACTTTTGCTCTTTGACTTGATTTTTCTGTCAATAACCAACTCCATCTCATGTCGACTGGCCGTCTCCTCCTAATCCACCTTCCCTCTGTCCAAGCCCACACACACACATTCACACACGTTAGCAGCCGAAGCTAATTTCAAACGAAATGTCAATGGAAAGCTGAGCTAATGCCACCTATTAGATGTAAAGGCTGTCAGACATTACGGATGGGTGCGTGAGCTTGAATATAAAATGTGAGCACAGCTGTGAATAAATCACTATTTGTACGTTTATCTTTGTTATTTGTCACAAAGGTCAGGCAGGAAGATACCATCGACGACAAGGAAAGAGATGGAGGACATGTTCCATCCGTCAGCCTTTCAGCTCATTTTCTATTTTTCTTCCCTGAAATGGTCAAAGGTCAAACTTTATTTGGCACATTCTGAGACTTGATGTCTGCCCTAAAGTTAAAAGAAAGAAAACAGAAGAAATTATTCTAGCTGAACAGAAACTACAATAAATACGGATGCAGAAAATTTACATCAAAAGAGGACAGCATTTAGCATAAGTTCTTCAATACTTTTATTGATAATTGTTCAATAAACTACAAACATTCAATCCAACTTTTACTCCTAATTTGACAACGTCACCAAGCATCATCATGTCTTTTTGTAACTGCTCAAGTCTTTGGGGAAATACTGTGCCTGAATGCAGCCCTGAAACAACTAGAGATACACAATATTATTGGCATGGTATCGGTATCGGCCGATATTAGCGATAAAGTTAAATATCGGACATCGGTCATTCTATCAAAATAACTCACAGATATAAATGGTGCTGTTCATATATATATA
>NC_056519.1:10733022-10746641 GCF_014905685.2 Nematolebias whitei | reverse complement strand
ATATATATATATATATATATATATGAAGCGCCATTTTTGTATGACAACCCAGTGACAATGATTTCTGCACATATCAGAATTCATAGAGATTTGAGTTGATCATTAAGATCGTATAGCCACATATTGGGCTTCTGTTTTAAGTTATTTTTTAATTTAAGAAACCGTCAAGTATATCTAATAATGCACAACTACTTATGCGCTTTTCACTTGTCGCTTGCAGATTGAGTTTAGATTTGTCTAAACTTTTCGAAGAAAGCTATGTAGTCTCTGTAAGTAGTTGTAGGAAGAAAAATATCGGTATTGGTATCGGTTATCGGCCAAATAAGTTTTAACATACTGACATATAGGATATCAGCCAAAAATCCAATTTCGTACATCCCTAGAAACAATGCTTAGCTGAATGATCCGACACACCCAGACTGATAAAAAAGAGCCCTTAAAGTGTCAGTCATGTCACGCTAATTCTTTCTCTGTTCTTGAAGGTCCAAACTGATGTTCTTGAGGTGAGAGAAACATTTAGGACTCCAGCTGTTCAACAGTCCTTGGTTGTCTTTCTTTTTTATTTTTAATGGTACTGACATGGCTGTCCAAAGGCTAAAACAAGACTTTTCAAAGTCGACAGATCAAATCATTAATTTGCATTTTGTGCTAGTTTTGTCACATTGAAGTCAAGGTTATATTTTAAATGAAAAATGTGCAAATGCATAAAATGTCATATGTCAACAAGCCAAGTTTTCAGAATATTTCAGGATAATGCTTCTTAAATGTTGTTATTACCATATGTTGTATTTTCTGTTTAGTACTTTCTGAAATATTTCAGTAATTTCTACTTTGTAGGTTTGTTTTCTGAAATTTGCTGTTTGTTTTTGCAGAGTTGCGCCATATGTGCCTCATGGCTACCATAACTGGGGCACATTTTGGTAATCTTTAGTGTCATTTTAGATAAAGGGCATAAAAAGCTGTATCGGCTGTTAAACAGCTCAGGGCTTTAATCTTTTCGTTGGAAGATGCACTCTTACCCAACAAAGAGGGTCAGCTGGAGAAACCAGTGGCCTGTGCAGCCACTTATGATTTTGTGGTAACCTGGGACAGCTTTAATGAACAAACTGTAAAGTAATTCATGCACAGAGGCACGAGCACAACACAAACACTCATATGTACTCAGACAAGAACAAAAAGCTGAGTTTCTTGGTTCTGCTGCTTTACATATACAGTATGTGTGCGTGTGCACACTGTACGTCAGTCCGTCTTTTGTGCGAGATGACGAAGTCGCTGTCTCTTAATCTCACGGTTCAATTTGGATTTGCATAATCCAGGCGGTAATTTTCACGGGGCACACTCATGGAGCAGACTTTGACAGGTGACGCGGTTAGACAGCGACTCCATGTTCTAACGCTCCACCGACGGAGCGGTGTGAGCAAACGCAGGAAAGGGTGACTGTAATGTGGCCAACGTTGATGAGCTGTGGCAGCCATTTTGAATTTGGCTGACTCCAAAAGTAAATGAGCTGTCGACATCCAATGTTAATTTTCAAGAGTTTTGTTCAAACATGTTCACCAGTTGACTTATTGTAGAGTTTTAATGAGAAACAAACCAACAGAACAAGTAAATAATTTATTAGCACAGCTCTTTATGTGTGAAGCAGCCATATTGGTTTTTGAGGCTGAGGCTGGTAGGACATTTGAGACTTTCCAAGCTGAACCTTGCAGTGTGTTCCAGTTTATTTTTCCGACATGAAATTCAAAAAGCCACAGTTTATATGATCGCTCAGAATTTACTCAGCCCCCATGGGTTTGATTGTTCCTACTGCACTCCTCTATTCAAACCTATCTACACGTTTATGAGATTTATATGACGACCTCTGACAAAAAGCATCTGTTTTTCCTGTTCGGTAAACCTGATTAGGTCCTGATCCTAGATCTTAAGTTACAGGTTAAAAATTAATCGGTCTTCAACAATGGCAGCCATACTCTACCAATGAAAAGACCATCAGGACCATCTCTATATGTAAATCTTTGCATGTATTTGTCTAACACCCATGGTTGTTTGCTCATGTAAGCGCTGCGTTCTTCTGTATGCTTCATTCGTTTGTTTGTTGTATACTTGCCATTTGCTTATAAAAAAACCCCACGAGTGTCACTGCACGATCTGTTCTGGGACCGGAAGCACGATCCGTACCGTGTGCCTGTACTCTGGGCGCAGGAGAGTCGCGCCCAGAATGGTCCAATATCTTGTAATGTAAAGGAGTTACTGCGCATGTACAACTTTTAACGAGAGTCTAAGATCAAAGATTCTTGCATCCCCAGGGTGGAAATACGTCATCAGTCATAGACAATTTTTTTGAAAGAAACAACTTTACTCATCATTAATTATAAAATATTTATCTTACACAACTAAAAACATATAATTATATTTAAATATTTTAATTTTATTATTTATTTTTTTAATGTCTTCAAGGTAATATGGTAAGTGGTGTGAGTGGTGGGGCGGCACCCTAGCGCTCTCTAATATTAAGTAAAACTACCATCAAAACATCAGAAACAAATCACAGAGTGCTAAAAATACTTCTAAAACCACTGAAGGGTTTCTTTGAAAATAATCATGTGGCTGAAAGTTAAATTCCCAGCATGACCACCTTTCTGCCACATTTTACCGCTCCCATTCCTCTTATAAATTGCTTATTTCTACACTGTCAAACTAAATAAATAAATGTAATTATGCTGTCAAATAACCTGATTTTGACGTGAAAAATTGGTGGAAAGGTAAATTAATTTCAGTACATGAAAGTCATTAGCCGCTCTGTCTTTTACACGAGATGCGTTGACTTGCTTGCACACGCTCACATGTCTTTCTCACGCACACTGAAACGGCACTGATTTGTTTTTAACAGTTTGTGGAGGAAAAACGTCCTGACTTTTACTTTTTCATGATCATGTTTAATCCACAAGCTTACATTTTATGAATCATGTAGGCTGAAATTAAACGCCTTGATTTTCCTGGCTTTGGTGGCATCAAGATGGCCACCCCTTTCAGAGTGTGACCCAGTGACACATTTCTTGTCCCATCTGTGAGTGGGACCCGGAGGAGGCGAGGGTCTCCCTCATTGGAGAGTGTGTCTGCATCTCTGAACAGACTTTACATTTACTCGGTGAGCCACAGCTTGTGTCTGAATAATTCAGCCCACACACACACACTTGGGCGCTGTCAGCTCCTGCTGTTAATTTGTAGCAGATGCATCCAAATCGCTCTGCTGCCCTTTTCTTCTCCACATTATGATCTTTCATCTTCTGTCTCTGCTGCCTCTTTGACCCCTATCTGCTCGCTCGCTCCTCGTTTTTCTGCTTCATCTTTTTGGTTTCCACCCGGCTCATCTCCTCTTCTGCTTTCTGTCTGCCGCCTCATGCATAAGTAAACAGCGAGTGAGGAAACTCTTCTTTCTATTCCCAAAGTTCTGCCTCTAAAGATGCATAATGGAGTACTCTGGAAAGGGAGATGCAAGGAATAAAAATTTGATCACGCAAAATAAATAAATAAATGGTGCACTGAGATGAGCCTCCACTGTTAGTAAAACTTGCAGTCGCTAACATGCTAGCCTGCCTAACTAGCACTAGTTTGTTAAACTTCTCTTAGTGTAAATTTTGTATGTGCAACCTCATAAAATGGCATTTTCTTTGAAACTGAACGTGACTCATGAGTGCTGAATGACTTTAAGTTAAAACTAGCAGAACACAAGCTAAAATCAGCAAAACTTTAGCTGAACCAGTAAAAACTGGTGTAAAATGAACAAAACTGTTGCTAAAAACCATTCAGAATTTTTTTAGTTAAACGCTACAACTAGCAAAACCATAGCTAAAAGAAAAAATTGATACAGTAGCAAACAGCTAAATATAGCAAAAGTAGCTAAATGTAGCAAAATCGTAGCCAAAAACTAAAATAAACTAAATAATAACTAAAAGTTAAATGTAGCATATAGTTGCTAAAACTTAATGTAGCAAACTCTTAAATAAGAGCTACAATTAGCAAAACTGTAGCTAAAAGACAAGATTAACAAAATCATACTTAACGACTAAAATTAGAACGACAGTAGCTAAAAGCTAAAAACAAAGAATATATGAAATAAAATTTAAAAATTAAAGAAGTATAAAAAGGTACAAATACTAAAAGTCACAGGAAACTGCCTGATGGATTTGAATGTTTTGGTATATAAATGATTAAATTAAATTAAGTATGCAGAAGTGGTTTAATTGCAAATAACACAAAATAAACGCAAACAGGACAGCTTTAAGTTAAAACAATAAGTTAATTAAAATAAGATGAAAGCCAAAGATGACTTATTAAACATTTATTTTTTACATAGGGTTTCTCCGATCCCAAAAGTCCCAGTTTTGCCGCCATTTTGTCTATTTGCTGTGATGATAGACCTATTTCATGGCAGACATTTTGACTAAATAGAGTAGGGGAGGCACAGATGTAGTAATGAAGATGCATATGATTTAGAGGAAGTTATGCTCGTTAACAGTTTGACAGCAGAGCACCTGCCTCGTTAACACACCTGTGCTTTCCCTGCTCTTTCAAGACAAAATGTCTGCCATGATATACATCTAGCAAAGCAGTGTTTGTTTACTTTAGCAAACTATAATTTTATGACAAAAAGCCAACAAACATTTAGGTAGGTGCATTAAATCTGCCAAAAAATCACCAAGATGTTAAAAATAGAAAGAAGGGGCCATATCACAACAAATGTTGATGTACCTGCTCCAGACTTTCCCTGGGATTATCTATTGTGAACTATTTCTTCATATTAAATCTCTACGCTTCAGACAACCTGAAGTATTTCAAAGGATTGGAAACACAACCGAGTATAATCTGGATATTCACTCTGAGCGGACTGGAGACAAACATGAACTCAAAGGTGAGTTGAACAGTTTTAGCCATTGACTCTTACCTAGCTTCTTTTGCTATCTTTACATCTGTTAGCCAGGATAAACATATTATATTATTGCTCTTCTGAAGTGATACTTTCTATAAGAGAGAGAAGTGAGGATGCAGCAGCTGACTCGAACCATTGTTTCTTTGTGTCTCCTGTGGTTAGTTTGATGACAAAATGTGAAAACGCGATAAACGTCAAGTTTCGCCCAATCCCTTTGCACTTCTGCTAATGACACCTGCATAGCAATTTAGCTTGACTACCTTATGTTTTGAGAAAAGCCATAGATATTAGCATGCTTAAAAAAAAATTGTTTTTTGTTATGTACTCATAACTAATACCAACTAGAGAAATCACATTTCCTGTGAAAATGCAGTGTGAATGCATCTCGCAGAAGAACTTAGAAGAAATTAGCTAAAAAAAAACATTCTGGAATGTAGCTGAAATGGAAGAACAAGCCTAAATTAGCAGAAAAAAGCAGAAAGAACAAATATTTGCGGAATTAGGTTTAAATAAGCAGAACTAAGCACATAAAATAAAATAAAATAAAAAAAGGAAATTGCCCCCAAAAGTTTAAATTAGCAAAAAAAAAAAAAAAAAGCTGAAAAGTAGCTGAAAATGCAAATAGAAGCTTAAACTACCAGACGGAAGTGGAAAGAGTTGAAATGAACTACAAATTGTGTAATTAGCTGAAAATGCTAAAATTATCATTAAAAGAGCTAAATAGTAGCTGAAAAAGCAGAAAAAAGCTGAAAGGAGCACAACAATCTGAAATTAGCATAAATAATTTAATTAGGCTAAAAGTAGCAGGAATTAACATGAAAACTTGCATTTATCTTAAAACAGCTGAAATAAGCTAAAAAATGCTAAAAGCTGAACAATTAGGACAAGCTTAAATTAGCAGACGAAAGCAGAGAGAACATGTTTGCCCAAATAGGCTGAAAGAAGCAGAAATGAGCACAAAAAAGTGGAAATTATCTGAAAAAGCTGAAATTAGCAACAACAAAAAAAAAAAAAACCTGCTGAAAAGTAGCTAAAAAAGCAGAAAGAATCTTAAGTTACCAGAAGGAAGTGTAGAGAGCACGTTTTTGCTGAATTGGGCTGAAAAAAGTTGAAATGAGTGCAAGAAATGTGGAATTAGCCAAAAAAAAAAAAAGAAAAAAATCCCAAACCCTGTAATTAGCACAATAACAGCTAAATAATAGCTGAAAAAAAACAACAACAAAAAAAAACAGAAAAAGCTGAAAAAAGAAAAATCTGAATCTTGCATAAGTAAGCTCAAAGGAGCATAATAAGCTGAAATTAGAAGAAAGAAGTTAGAAGAAGCACAAAAATGTTGTAGTTAACAAAAATAATCTAAAAGGAGTCCAAAACAGCTGAAAAACAGCTAAAAGTAGCTGAAAAAGTTTTAAGTTTGCACAAGGAAGCTGAAAGAAGCTGAACCAGAACAAAACGTGAACGGAGCAGTAAAAGGTTGTAAACAGATCTAAAGATTTGAAATATGTAAAATGAGCTCAATTAATTTCCTATGAGAAAGGGCGGATGCGGCTGAGTGGTTAGAGCAGTCGTCCTCCAATGCAAGAGTTGGAGGTTCGAATCCACCAACATGCCCAAGTGTCCCTGGGCAAGACACTGGATCCCTCATTGCCTCCGATGTGTCCCATCGGTGTATAAATGTGATAAAGCTCTGATTAGTCTCTTTAGAATGATTTGTTCAATTAGCTCTAGTAGAGTGCTGTATGAATGGGTAAATGAGGGCACGGATTATAGTGTAAAGCGCCTGGAGTATCTCGATAAGATAGAAAGGTTCTATATAAGTACAGTCCAAGAAAGAAAGTATAGTAGAAAAAACTAAATATTTCGAAAAGCTAAAGTTGCACCAATACCAACTGTCATAGCACCCTTCTCCTGAACGAACTGAACGTTTTGCTATATGATTTGTTGAAATGCCGCAAAAATTGTGGAACGAGAAAGATGCTGAAAAACGTATAGAAGAAAAATGGAGGACAATAGAGTGAATGCTCCATAAACATTCACACTATTAAAGGTTTAGCATTCCTTGAAGGAATACTTGTTGCTCACCACCTTTCCTGTCATGTGTTGTAAATGAGTCTCGGCTACTGCCACACCACTTTTTTGTTTTTAGCTCAATACATGTAAAACTGATTGGGTTATTGTCCTTTACAAGTTAGCAAAGATTGCTTTACATTGGCAGCCATTGTGAAATATTAAAATCCGTTCAGTAATCTGAGGTATTTTGCAAACTGTACAGGCAACTGAACCCACACAGACGTGACAAAAACATTATAGCTCTGCCTTGCCTTTAGTGGCGGGTGAGGTAATGAGAAATGTGGACTTCAAGGAGTATAAAAGCAGAATATCTAACACACAAAGTTAGAGAACAAATACTGTCAGAGGCTCATTTTTATGGCTCCCAGTTTTCCTCCTAATAATCCTTCTGATGGCACAAGTGGGCTTAGCAAACACTGAGGCTTAAGTTTGTGGATGTGCAACTGCTCCTCTTATCCACTGCTTGCTTTTTCATTTTTGACTGTAGCATGATGCAGCATAATTCTTCCCCGCGTCTGCTCCTTTTTTTTTTCTGCAGCTCCACATTTTCTCAAGTGGAGCCGCTGGTTTTCTGCCCTGCAACAGAGAAACACAGGACTGAGCAGCTTTCTCTTGAGTTTGTTTAGCATCACAGTTGAACTCTATTTTTAGCCTCGTTCACTTTTTGTTCCCAAAAGCCGAGTGCAGGGCGGACGCGTGCGTGTCCGCATACATATGGCTCATTGAGTGTTATCAGTTTATTAAATCAGTCCTGTATTATTCTACTTAGATCTGTCTGAAGACACCCCCTCCTGTCGGTGCAGGCGTTAAAAGGAATCTGGATTTTAGTTTAATTTTATGCTTTTCGGTGGTTATTCTGAAAATCATCTGATTTAGCGTTTTAAATGCAGGGCCGAGGCTGTGACTGCAGTGTGCGCATGTGTGTGTGTGCATACACAAAGAGCAGGCTGATGTATTTCTGCCCAATTAGCCGGTGACCCAATTCCCTGTGGTTTGTCCCAGAGTCATTCTGCACTTTTAATGGCTTCCCTCGATCATCATATCCCATCTCCTTGTCTGCATCGCAGTGGAACACTGCTCAATTTAATTCACACATGACGGTCCTCTTACCAAGGACAGTTCAATCAATATCTGTGAACGTGACACCCCCTCGGTCTCGACCCCAAACACACACTCGTGTCTTATAAAACGACTGCAGTCAACATAAACCCTGGATTTTCTCAGGGGTTGTTTAACTTGATCCACTTCTCCTGATATGTTTTTTTTTTTTTTGGTTTTAAAGGTGCTGATACGTATACATGCAGGACTTTATCTCGTAGAATCTCAGTGTCCTCTTAGTGATCCATTTATCTGGGCTTTCTGATGGGCTGTCAAAGCTTCAACCATTTCTTTATGTTCTAAGCATGTTTGTCCTGATCTATGAATTTAGCATTTTTCCCCTTCTTGCCATGATTTTTGAAAATTTCCTGGTTTTGATATTTTTCTTGTTAACTTTGTTATATTGGGTAAAGATGGATGGATGGATATCCAGTTAATTTGTTTTAAATCGTCACACCTACAGGACCTCTCGTCAGCGTTTTTAATGCCTTTTCTTCCAACGTTTCTATTGCTTCTTGTCACCATTCTTCTTCTGCTGTTAATTACAGGTTCTTGTTTGTTCATGCGCTCTTTCAATTTTGCTGGTGAACTTCCTTCTCGTGCATCTCTTTGCCTTATTCAGATCATTTTTAATAGTCATTACTATACACCCACCTGTAAGTCTGCATTTAGGGCCTTAGTCGCCACAGCTGCAAAGTCCACTTATTAAAAGTGACTTTGGGCTAGTTTTTCTGTAAATATGCTTGATAATATTGGTCAATATTGCTGTACAGGAATAGTTGGAAATTTAGATTTACTCCTTTTTGTCATGATTCTGTCCACTAGAGCTGTCATTTCTAACCCGGGCCTGGCCCAACCCAAAATTTGGGCCTGGCCAGGCCAAGATAATGTGCTTGATGGGCGGGCCTGGTCGGTGTTGGGCTTTTGATTGCGTCAGCAGCCGCACGCGGCCGGTGATCCAATTTGGATCATTAGCCGCACGCGTCCGCTACCCATTAATAACTATAACTATAATGTTATAATAACTATAATAATCTGCTGACTCTTGTTAATAATAATAATAAAACAAAAAATATCTTCCTTTCTTGGAAATACATAAAAAAAATATGTCAAATTGATTTGCTTACAAAAGCAGTAAAAGCTTAAAAAATAATATATATATTTTAATATATATAATTTATTTGTTTATTTAATTTTTTTTCTGGGTTTGGGCCTGTAATCATAGTTAATTGGTTTCGGGTTGGGCTCGGAAAAAATTATACGGGTTCGGACCGGGCTGAGTCAGATTTTTTCAGTCTGAATGAAACTATACTGTTTACTAAATGACTAGTTTGTCTAGTTGCAGTTGATCCGGTGTGACCCGCACCACTTGTCTCTAATTGGCTAGTAGTCATTGCCTTGCCCAGTTTAGTTGGTTACTTTCTTTGGTCATCTGGGAAAAATAATAATTTTGATTTGTCCTTTTCCCCCTCGAATGCATGTAAGACCACTAAGCTAATGATTTGTGGGACAGAGGAGTGATTGAGCAAGTAAGTGGTTCCACATCTAAAAAAATAAAATACCGGTGTGTTCCCTAAGATGATTTTACAAGAAATGCAACGTGTATACGTGACCTTTCTATCCTACATTTTGAGGCTTCAGAGTGGGTCACTTTTTGGGGGGGTTTGCGTTTCTAGTCCTGCTCGCATGAAACACTGACCGCAACACTTTGACACCAATTTTCTTATAAAAAAATATAGAGAGATACTTTGTGCAGCTGGATAGACCTAACTAAACCACTCTAAAAAATGTATGATCTTATATAAGATTTTTGTGTATTTATTCAAGTTTTGAAAACATAATTTTAAGGAGTTTATTTGGCTTTTTTTATTCTTGGAGTCCATTTTTAGGACAGCCTCTTAAAACAAGAATAATTTGCTGATTTAAATGTCAGCTCAATTAGATTTAAAGCTCCTGCATTGGTATCCCCCACATCAGTGACGTTTCATTTTATCATGGGACATACAGCCTGCAGGCTCCTGTAGTTTCTATGGTTGCAGACACTTTACTGCTATGCTCTATTTTTGGCATGCTAGTTTCTCAAGAACCCTCCTGCAAATGAAGCAGTCTTGTTTTCTCCTTCAAACTGAGTTGCAGATATAAAGACATCTGTGTGAAATCTCAATGTCTTTAACAAATAACTGAAGACACAATCTGAACTCACCCCTCACATCAGAATACACAACCACCGCTCCTCTGTGACCTGATGCTGTGTTGGAGTTTACAATTCCCTTATTGCTTGTGTGCACGTTGTGTATCTATATGCTTGTATGTGTGTGTATTCACGTTATCTGTTCACATGCCAGCCACTGTGCCGGACACACACTCCCTGCTGCTGCCCTGCGCTCCTGTTGCCATGGTGAACTACCTTTGGCCTACAGCAGCATCTAGGTATCTGTTCCTGTGTGCAACTTCCTGTTCTGCTGTTAGGTCCATGTCCAAAGGCGGCTTTACTTTCACTTGCTGAGATACAAATGCTTGTGTGGACGTGGGTGCACTGGTGTGTGTTTGTGCAGATTAAGAGGAGCTCTCAGGTCATCTAGATCAACCATAGAGACAGCTGTGGGAGGATGGTTATGATTCAGAGATAGTGGGAGGAAGAGGTCATCGTTCTTTTAGTTTAACAGTTTAGTTGTGCAGATGACTCTTTCTGATTTTACTTGTCATCAAAAAATCTCACAACAAATTGTAAAAGTGTCACAAATCTTTGTATTTATTCGCAAACACTGAAATAACAGCTACTGTTTCATGAAATGGTCACCAAAGAAATATTTTCCTGTTTAATAGCTGAAAAGCTCATCTGGAGATTGGAGGATTTAGTGGTGAAGCTGTGCACTCCACAGCTGTCAGACAGGAGGTCCAAGTTTGTCTGGGGTTTGACTCGACGCTTAGTTCAAGATTCAAGGTTCTTTATTTGCCAAACGCACCACACGTGGCGCATGTGGTGGAATGAAATTGTGTACACAAACATCCAACAAAACTATAAAATGTAAAAGAAAAACTGTAATAAAATCTAAGATATGAACTAAGAAAAATGTTAACTAGAAATACGCTAAGCACTAGTAGCATAAAAAACAATACGTCGAACAGCAGCACGAACATGAGTCTGTGTGAGCAGATGAGCACGCATGAACACATCAACATTGAAACAGATCAGCAGTAACATGTGATTTTTCACAGTGATTATTCTGGTTAAAGATTCATGAGTCTAACAGCCTCAGTGTAGAAGCTGTTCCTCAGTCTAGTGGTTCTACACTTAATGCTCTTTAACCTCCTTTCTCAGGGGAGTGGGGCAAAAAGTGTGTGTGCGCTTGGGGAGTGGGGTCCTTCATGATGCAGGTGGCTCTCTTCCTGCATCTGGAGGTGTAGATGTCTGTGATGGTGGGGAGACCCACTCTCTGCAAAGCTTTTCTTTCTGCAGTTGTGCAGCCTCCATCATCTCCTTGGTCTTCTTCACATTGATGTGAAGGTTATTCTTTTTGCACCAGCTCTCCAGGTGTTCCACTTCCTGCCTGTAGCTGGACTCATCATTGTTTGTGAAGCATCCCACCACCGCTGTATCATCTGCAAACTTTACAATGTGACAGCCTGAATGAGTAGGTGCACAATCATATGTGAGCAGAATGAATAAGAGAGGGCTCAGCACACATCCCTGAGGAGAGCCAGTGCTGAGGATTATGGTGGAGGAGGAAAAAGTTGTGGATCCTCACAGACTGAGGTCTGTTAAGAAGTCTAGGACCCAGTTGCAAATGGAGGGACTTGGCCCTGGTGTGAATAGTTTGTCCATCAAGGTTTGGGGGATCATGGTGTTGAAGGCAGATGTGAATTCCACAAAGATCATACAGGCGTAGGAGTCCTTCTGCTCCAGGTGGGTGAGAGCAGTGTAGACCACAGAGGAGATGGCATCCTCTGTTGATCGACTTTCGTGGTATGCATACTGATGAGGGTCCTCGTTGATGTTGATGGTTGTTTTGATGTGGGTCATGACCAGTTTTTTGAAGCATTTAGCGATTATCAGGTTGAGGGCCACTGGCCGATAGTCAGTCAGGCCAGTCACTGTAGAGCTCTTTGGGACTGGGATGATGGTGGCAGTCTTCAGGCAGGTGGAAACTGTTGCCAGGGTAAGTGAGGTGTTAAAGATGTCTGCCAGCACCTCACAGAGCTGATCGGCACATTCTTTCAACACTTTGCTGGGGATGTTGTCTGGGCCGGTGGCCTTGTGCAGATTACTCCTCCTGAAAGTACTCCTTACTTCTGCTGGGGTCACGCTGAGAAGCTCTTCATCTGGTGGTGAGGTGAATCTGGTGCTGGAAGGTCTGTTCAGGTCTTCAAAGTGTGCATAGAACTTGTTGAGGACATCAGGAAGTGATGGCTCTTTGGGGCATTGTTCGCTCCTTCCTTTATAATCTGTTATACACTTAATGCCCCTCCACATGCTCCATGGGTCTTGTGAGGTGAATTGACCCTCGATCCTCTGTGCATATGTGGCCTTGGCCCTCTTAATACCAGCAAACAGCTCTTTCCTTGTCCTTCTCAGCTACTGTGAGTTTCCAGACCTAAAGGCAGCATTCCTGGCTTTCAGCAGGGTGCGCACCTCTGCATTCAGCCAAGGTTTTCTGTTCGGGTAACTTTTAACATATTTTAAGGTGGAGACGTTGTCAGTAAATGTACTAATGTACCCCAGAACTGAGGATGTGTATTGGTCAAGATATAGTGCTCTGTCATTTTCAGCAGCTTCTCTGAAGACCTCCCAGTCTGTTCTTTCAAAACAATCTCTCAGTATGGGGCCACTGTCCTGGATCCAACTTTTAACTTTATTTTGTCTGGAGCATCTCAGCGGGGGCAGGTAAGCTGGAGCCAGGAAGACTGCCATGTGATCAGAGAATCCTAGGTGTGGGTGGGTTTCAGCTTTGTATGCATCTTTTACGTTCATGTAAACACGGTCCAGTGTGTTGTTCCCACGTGTTGGTATGCCCACATGCTGGTAAAATCTTGGGAGGCAGTCTTTTAGATCCGCGTGATTAAAGTCTTTAGCTACTATGTAAAGAGTATCAGGGTGTTTGCTCTGCAGCGAGCTGAAGAGATCACGGAGTTCTTACAGGGCTTCATTAGCATTAGCATCTGGAGAAATGTAAACAAAGCCACTGTAAACTCACAGGGTATATAATGTGGTCGACATTTCAATGTTAGTTGCTCCAAAGCCTTTGAGCATGAATTATTTTTTTACCACAGAACAATTCGTGCACTAACTTTTACTCACGTAAAAGCACACTCCACCCCTCTATGATTTCCCCGTTAGCTCGCTGCAGTGGTCCGCTCGAAAAAAGTCTGTCATCCAGCTGAAAGACTGTATCCGGCGTTTCTCTTGTAATCCATGTTTCCGTGAGGCAAAGCACTACACACTTCATCTCTTCTGAGGCGCCTGGTTTCAGACGAAGCAAATCCATTTTGTTGTCCAACGAGCGGATGTTTGACAGAAATATAT